>NC_036854.1:18432980-18498161 GCF_002910315.2 Salvelinus sp. IW2-2015 | reverse complement strand
GCGCATGAGCCGTCGCCGCAGTGAGGCCCGGTGTTCGCACCAGGGGACAGGGTCTGGCTCTCGACCCGAAACCTGCCCCTCCGCCTGCTCTGCGCCGGAAGCTGGGTCCGCGGTTTGTGGGGCCGTTTAAAGTCCTGAGGAGAGTGAACGAGGTATGTTATAGGTTACAACTGCCCACTAATTACCGTATTAACCCTCGTTCCATTGTGTCTCTCCTCAGGCCGGTGGTGGCTGGCCCGCTCCAGGAGGCTGAAGTGCGTGAAGTTCCTCCGCTCCCTCTAGACATCGGGGTCCCGGCGTACTCTATTCGATCCATTTTGGATTCGAGACGTCGGGCGAGGGCCTTCAGTACCTCGTGGACTGGAGGGGTACGGGCCGGAGGAGAGTGCTGGGTTCCGGTGGAGGACGTTTTAGATCCTTCCATGTTAAAAGAATTCCACCGCCTCCATCCGGATCGCCCTGCACCTCGCCCCTCCGGGTCGTCCCCGAGGCGGTGTCGACGCGCTGCTGGAGCCGCGCGTCAAGGGGGGGGTAATGTCACGACTTCTGCCGAAGTCGTTGCTCTCCTTGTCCGGGCGGGGTTTCGGCGGTCGACGTCACCGGCCTTCTAGCCATCATCGATCCATTTTTCATTTTCCATTGGTTTTGTCTTGTCTTCCCCACACACCTGTTTGTCAATCCATTCATTACCTGTTTGTGTATTTAATCCCCTCTGTTTCCCCTCATGTGTTTCAGAGATTGTTTATTGTTAGAATTGTTGTTTATGTGTATAGGTGCGCGTCGGGTTCTTCGTACCCATATTTTGTTTGTTCGTTTTTCTTATTAGTGTTATGGAGCATGTATTGGGACTTTCATTAAAAGACTCCATTTTACACTTCGCTTGACTCTCCTGCGCCTGACTTCCCTGCCACCTATACACACGACGCTGACAATGCTAGTGCATGTATATATATATATATACATGCACTACTGTTCAAAAGTTTGGGGTCACTTAGAAAATACCTTGTTGTTTAAAGAAAAGCATTTTTTGTTGTCCATTAAAATAACATCAAATTGATCAGAAATACAGTGTAGACATTGTTAATGTTGTAAATGACTATTGTAGCTGGAAACGGCAGATTTTTTATTGAATATCTACATAGGCGTACAGAGGCCCATTATCAGCAACCATCACTCCTGTGTTCCAATGGCACGTTGTTAGCTAATCCAAGTTTATCATTTTAAAAGGCGAATGGATCATTCGAAAATCGTTTTGCAATTATGTTGCACAGCTGAAAAATGTTGTTCTTATTAAAGAAGCAATACAACTGGCCTTCTTTAGACTAGTTGAGTATCTGGAGCATCAGCATTTTTGTGTTCAATTCCAGGCTCAAAATGTCCAGAAACAAAGAACTTTCTTCTGAAACTCATCAGTCTATTCTTGTTCTGAGAAATGAAGGCTATTCCATGCGAGAAATTGATAAGAAACTGAAGACTCCCTTCACCAGTGCAAACTGTGCAAACTGGCTGTGCAAACTGGCTCTAACCAGAATAGAAAGAGGAGTGGGAGGACCAGGTGTACAATTGAGCAAGAGGACATTACAGTACATTACAGTGTCTAGTGTGAGAAACAGACACCTCACAAGTCCTCAACTGGCAGCTTCATTAAATAGTACCCGCAAAACACCAGTCTCAACATCAACAGTGAAGAGGCAACTCCGGTATGCTGGCCTTCTTGGATTAGCAAATTTAGATTGGCTAACTCAACGTGCCATTGGAACACAGGAGTGATGGTTGCTGATAATGGGCCTCTGTACGCCTATGTAGATATTCGATAAAAAATCTGCTGTTTCCAGCTACAATAGTCATTTACAACATTAACAATGTCTACACTGTAATTCTGATCAATTTGATGTTATTTTAATCGACAATTTTTTTTGCTTTCTTTCAAAAACAAGGAAATTTCCAAGTGACCCCAAACTTTTGAATGGTAGTGTATTTATAACTGGGAATGATTTTATGAGAAAACCAAAGGCATGTGCATCATGCCTCTCTTTGTAAGGAATTATTAACAGTTGAAATGAGGTTGGTATGTTATTGGTAGAAGTATTGAAATGTGTGAATAGTGATCATGCACTTTGTTGACGGTCCCTAACTAGTTACATTGACAGTGTTACAGGCTGCCTCCACTGTTTCCGTGTGATTATGAAAATAATAAAACCTGTGCAATGTTGTACACTTTTTTCTCTTCATAAATAACCTGAGGTATATAGCTCAAATTGTTCGCTATGTCTGTCTGGCGAATATCGAATCTCAGACCAACTACTGTAGGCTACCACTGTCGTCCAGCAGTCTCATAAAGCCCAGACATAATATTAATAGACTTCTCAAGACAGACTGGGACTGGAGAATGAAAATAGCAGGCTTTTAAGCCCATCTCACATCACTTCAAGAATAGAGCTCACCACTTTAATGTACAGGTAACTGCCAAAATAAAGGAAACACATAGCGTCTTAATAGGGTGTTGGGGCACCACGATCCGCCAGAACAGCGTCAATGCGCATAGATGACTGGAACTCTATTGGAGGGCTGCAACTTGTCTTGTTGTAGTACACAGAAGGTTAAGAAGCATCCACTTACCATCAACAATCTCTTTTTTTTCCTTCTAGGATACACTCAAAATGCCTGTTCTAGTGATTCCATTTATATGTGCAAAACCAACCAAGTGAAAATGGATGTAATACAACTCTAGAATCTCCCTTAAGTGTTCAGTTGGGTTGAGATCAGGGATGTATTCATTATGCTAATCCTGTTGCAAAACGTTTCGCATTCTGTTGCACCAGAAAACGTTTACTTCAAACTGAAAACGTTTAACAAAAATTTTAGTTTCTATTGAAAGAGAGTTTCTAAAGGTCCCTTCCCTGTTCTGTTTGCTTCTTAAATGGTTTCCGTTGCAAGATGTAATGAGTACACTCCTCGTGACACACACACACACACACACACACACACACACACACACACACACACACACACACACACAACACACTCAGCAACACACACGAAACACACACACACACACACACACACACACACACACACACCCCTCTTTCAAAGTCACTGAAATGTCTTGTTCTAGCCATAGTAGCCAAATCAATGGGCAACTGGGCATTTTTATAAATGACCCTAAGCATGACCCTAAGTTAATTTGTATCCTTCATTTAATAAAGTGTTTTCCTTATTTTGGCAGTTACCTGTACATCATATAGTAGGCCTACTTAATTTGATTCAATGCTTATTACATAATGTATATTTGTGCACGAATATAATATGTAAGGTAACTGTAATAGGCGTGTTACTGTATACGATAAGTTATTTCATGGTTGTTTCAGCGTTGTCAGTGAACGGCCCCCCCAAAAAAAATCTTATTTGAAAGTAAAAATTACAATAATTTCACGTTGACAGAATAGGTCTATACACACACTACTACCCAGGCCTAGGCATATGGTTGGGATTTTAAACGCAAATGTTAGACGTTAAAATGGGATGTCCAAGCATTAAAAATAGATCATCCCAGATGTCGCTTGGTTCGCAATCCCTCTGCTGCTTCTAAAGCTTTATTATCCTTATATAAGAGCTGCAGTGACTGAAGCAAAAATGTTCTGCAAGATCCTCCGAACACGGATCTACAGAAGAACAATTTCAATTTTTGGGGGGTAAAATTAGTCTACAACCGGGGATAGATTGCGTTGAAAATAGTGTGTAGGCTACGCGTCATGTTAATGTAAAGTGAACAACTGTAAATGTGATTTTTTTTCTGTCACAACACTTCCGGGTATGCGGGAGCTGGTTTTCAAGAACAAATATTTTTGCCGAAACTAGAAGTCCGACTTTTAACAATCGGTTATAGTTGCAGAACAACTGAATGTTTTGCTCCATGGTCACCGTACCAATTTTGTTACATTGCTGCTATCAAATCTGTTAAATTGTTGCCTGCCTTGGGTATTCGGAAACAACTCAATTAGTGGGCTTTTGGAGAGATTATCCTGATACAACAAATACTGTGGAAACAGTTTTTTTGACCAGTGTATGGATTTTTTCTTTTTTTACACGTTCCACCCATAAATACCGATATGCAGATAGTCTTTTTATTTATAGTTTCTCTATTTTTAACGAATGGTGCAACAAAGCCGCCTGCGGAGGTTGTAGATCCTGAATATGGTGAGTGGAGAGAGCCTAGGCTAACTTGATTTTCAGTTAAACAGATGTCATGAGTTTATGCTACTCGAGATGGGGAATGGTCACAAACCAGACATCCCACACACATAACAGTTGCCAAAGAATACATCATAATAGTATTTTCCATATGGAAATAACATCGGAAGGAAAAAGTATTTCAGACTTTGCATGTGAGACTATATTCAACCACGTGTAGACGCCAATATAGCAATTATGGCAGCAATAATAGTATAACTCCTGGGTTAACCCCCCTGGCACTTATGTGTGTTATGAGAGAACTGTTCTGATAGAATCGAATAAAACGGAATAGTTTTAGGTTGAATAGGTTGGTATATGAACGTTCTTGTGTTGTTGGTATTTAGTCAGGAAAATGTGTCCTGTACTTATCTGTTCTGTTATCCTCTGCCTTTATTTCAGACTTCCTCAGTTCCATGCTTTCAGACTTTGAGGTGCTGCCCCTCGCCAGTCTCCAGACTCACTCGGTCCAGCGACGGGACCTCCAGACACAGACCCACGTGGAACGACATCTCAGCTTCACTGCCTTACAGAGGTAGGAACTCCACGGCTGTGTCCCTATGGGCCCTGGTCAAAAGTAGTGCACTATATAGGGACTAGGGCTTAATTGGGATGCAAATCAAATGCCAATGCCTCAGTTGCACTAGTCACTGATCTTTTTTTAATGATCTTTGTGTTTTACTTTCACCCTGTGTCTTACTCTGTTTGTGTGTGCTAGGCATTTCAAGCTGTATCTGAGGACCAACACGGAGCTGTTCACAGAGGACTTCAGTGCCGTGTTCGTGGATGAGGATGGACATGAGGACAGTTACGAGGTCAACAGACAGAACTTCTTCACCGGCCATGTCATAGGTAAGACGGACACCACATGGGTTGGGCTCAGCAGCCACCAGATCGAGGTCCATCAAGGGGCTTTAAAGTGCTGAATTGATTATAAAAGTTTGCCTACCAGTATCATCCGGACTCATCAATCTTGGACCACTTTTGACGTCCGAAAACATTTGGCTAACATCTGATTTTGGAGTAAACTATCACTTTAACGTCTCTTAATGCCTTAGGAATTTGGCTTTGTCCCCTGTTTATATTTTGTGGCGTTTCTCAACATAGTTGTTTACTGAGTGTTGTCCATGTGAAGGGGAGGAGAACTCTAGAGTGCAGGCGCATATTGATGACAATGACTTCTCGGCACACATCCTCACTGACGGAGCAGAGTACAACATTGAGGTATGGTATCACACTATTTCAACAGCAGATTGTGATATTACAACAATATGACAATCTACTCTGAAATGTCTCTGTGTGTGTGAGGAACATTCTGTGTATAATCCACCTGAGTTTATAATCATATTAAATTATCCTTTCTGGGTAGAGCCGTGGTAACACTCCTGGCATATTTCACATATATAAATCTCCCCACCGGAGACCAGGGCTCAATCCCTGTGCCCACCCTTCCCAATGTTTCTCTCACCTGCCTGAATCCTCTTCTGATTCCCATACTGTCTAAATAAAGTGTCAAAATACCCCAAATCTTATTTTCTTTGACTTCCTGTCCTTCCTCAGCCCCTGTGGAGGTTTACGTCGGCGCCCCCCGATGGCCGTTTGCTGGTATACCGTCCTGAGCACATAAGGAACATCAGCCGACTGGCCTCGCCCAAGGTCTGTGGCTACGTGAAGGCTGACTCCAATGACCTGCTGCCTGAGAGTATGAGATCAGCTATACTGGAGGATGAGGAGGAAGGTAAGTGGGAGAGAGGGAAGTAGGGTGAAGACGGAGAGGGTCAGTAGGGGAGCACGAGTGAGAGGGTGAGTAGGGGAGAACGAGTGAGAGGGTGAGTAGGGGAGAACGAGTGAGTGTGGGGGGAGTAGGATGGAACTCATAGTTGACTGCGAGAGAAGAATGTGGGGTGGAGCTTCCCCAAATAATGATCACAGTAAAATCCTGTCCCTCATAAGTCCAAACCACGTGTAGTGACCACTCCATCTAATGCAACCCAACAGTCAAACTAAACATATTCACATATCAGGCTATCCAAAAGCCCTGGTCACATTGTCAGTGTCTGTTAAATTAATAACCATATCCTCATTGCGTTATTCCGCTATTCACGCTAGCTTAAATGACTTGCCGAGTTAAATAAAATAAAAACGTATATTTGAAGTGAGCTGTAATGGCAGACCCATGACGATGACGACATAGCTGCGTTCCCTGCCGTTATGGTGTGAGAACCAAATCACTCTTTACGAGAAGCACTCGGTGATCTCAGTCGCTGTTGTTAATTGTATGGCATGAGATCTTGAATCTGCCCAGTGCTCTATTTAGGGTTGTGTAGTGTAGAAAATACAAGTGGTGTGTAGTTCAGCTTGACAACGTCTCTATGGCACTGACTGGCAATGAAACATGATCTCCTCCCCACTCATCCACAGAGCCCCTGGTCAGAGAGAAGAGACAGGCCCATGACCACAGGAAGAACACCTGTCCTTTACTCTTGGTGGCTGACCATCGCTTCTTCCAAGAGATGGGCCGCGGCGAGGAGAGCACTACCCTCAACTACCTGGTGGGGGGCGCTGTTCAGTAAGGTGTCATGTGTGTCCCAAATGGCACTCGTGTCAAAAGTAGTGTACTACTCCCTATGTAGTGCCCCTTCTTTTGACCAGGACCTATAGGTAAAGGGGGATACCTCGTCAGTTGTACAACTGAATGCATTCAACTGAAGTGTGTCTTCCGCATTTAACCCATTTAGCTCTGGTCAAAAGTAGTGCACTATAAAGGAAATAGGATGCCATTTGGATGCCATTTGGGATGCAGCCTATGTTGTGTAGGGTGGTCTTTCGCTTGATGGTTGTCTGTGAAAAACACCACATACCTTTCTCCCTGTTTTGATTGGTCGGTCAGATCGAGCTGATTGACCGCGTGGATGACATCTACAGGTCGACGTCGTGGGATGACGAGTATAAAGGATACGGGGTTCAGATCCAACAGGTGAGTTAGCTGAGACAGGCTGAGAATCACCCCATGATATGTTCCACTACCACCTCTCAGATCTCCCACCCCCCGCCCTTTTCCCCTGTTTTATTTCTTAAGGAGAATGGAGCCTCGTCCTCCTTCTGTATTTTCTGTTTATTTAGACAGTTTCTATGTAGGATTCCATCTCATGGCGCTCCGTTGCCATGCTCCCGGAACAGATGATCACTGCTCTTTTTTTTACCATGAGGTGGGATTGATGATAGATTCTTCCTTCCCATCATTCTCAATCTCTAATCCTCAATGTAGATCATCATTGAGAAGCTCCCCACCCGCGTACCTCCAGGGGAGGCCCACTTCAACATGAGGGGAAGTCCCGTCGAGGGCAAGGATGTCTGGGACGTGAAGAAGCTTTTGGAGGTGAGCAGCATGTTTAATCATCTGAGTAATGACATCATAGTAGTCGTATACTGTATGATAATAGGCCATAGTATTCCCTCTTTGTTCTCATCGCAGCAATTCAGTGTGGACATAGCAGACAACGCGTCCAAGGTGTGTCTGGCTCACCTGTTCACCTACCAGGACTTTGACGAGGGGACCCTGGGCCTGGCCTACGTGGCCCCCTCCAGACAGGGCATCCCTGGGGGCCTCTGCTCAGAGAGTAAGACTGTGTCCCAAGTAGCACCCTGTTCCCTATGTAGTGTACTACTATTGAGCAAGTCCCTTGTCCTAAATGGCACCCTATTCTCCCAGGCCCATAAGGCGCTGGTCCAAAGTAGTGCACTATATAGGGAATAAGGTTCCATTTTGGGACAGATAATAAGCCTCCCGTCAACAACAGTCAACACATTAACCTTGACCACAATTCTGACATTGGTAAACTGATATTGGAAAATGTTTGCCTTCTCTGTCATCAGAGTGCCCTCCGTCTTCGCCTGAGACGAGAGCTATTTATCTCAACACAGGGCTCACCAGTACTAAGAACTATGGGAAAACTATTCTGACCAAGGTGGGTTTATGAGACTCTTTGGGCTGGTGTCCCAGACACAGAATAAACTTAGACCTGGACAAAAAAACGATTCTCCATTGGGCATGCTTTTTAGTCCAGCACTAGGCTTAATCTGCAACTTTAAAAAAAGAGGCTTAGAATTTGGAACATCCAAATGTACACAAAGGCAATACTTATTATTCTGTCTGGAATAGGCGCCATCATATTTCACTAATACGACCTTTTCTTATGGTTTGCCCTCAGGAGGCAGACCTGGTGACGACTCACGAGCTGGGCCATAACTTTGGGGCAGAGCACGACCCTGATAACATCCCCTACTGTGCTCCCAGGGAAGACCAGGGGGGCAAATACGTCATGTACCCCATCGCTGTGAGCGGAGACCACGTCAACAACAAGGTTCAAATACCCTCCTTTTCCCCCACTCGACAAACCAAACATCAATCTCAAGCAAACCTTAAGTCTTCATTACACCAAGAATGATTATGGATGTGTCCGAAAACGGCACCCTAGGCCATAGGGCTCTGGTCAGAAGTAGTGCGCAATGGAGGAAATAGGGTGCCAGTTTCGGGACACGGCTCATGCCCTTGTTTTGTATCCCCAGCTTTTCTCCAACTGCAGTAAGATCTCCATTGTGAAGCGTCTGAGGAACAAGGCTCCAGTGTGCTTCAGGGAGAGGAACAGTAACGTGTGTGGGAACAGCAGGGTGGAACAGGGTGAGGAGTGTGACCCGGGACTGCTGCACATCAACGACGACCGCTGCTGTACCTCCGACTGCAAGCTCCGCCCCACAGCCAAGTGCAGGTGAGCCCTCTCTGGAACCACCAACCCCCGGATACCTGCACACCACACCCACTTAGGTTCTAGAAATGTTATAAAGAATGAATCTTCTCTCTGTGATATCACCCTGTATTACCATGACCGATCTCTCTCTCTCTCTCTGTCTCTCTGTCTGTCTCTGTCTCTGTCTCTCTCTCTCTCTGTCTCTCTCTCTCTGTCTGTCTCTCTCTCTCAGGGTGATATCACAGAGAAGATTCATTCTTTATAACATTCATACAACATTCTTACAACATATCATAAACGACCACCAAATGTTGTCAGAACCCTACCTCTGTTCCTAGAACCTCTCTCTCTCTCGGTGTAGTGACAGGAACAGTGCATGCTGTAAGCAGTGCCAGTATGAGAGGGAGGGCAAGGTGTGCCAGGAGCCCATCAGTGCCACCTGTAAGGGCAGGTCCTACTGCACAGGTAGGTTGATATCACCTGATACCCCCCAGAAAGGGAGCCCCTCCACATTTCTATGTCCTTTTAGGAACAATGACAATGTCATATTTTTGTTCCCAGGCAACAGTAGTGAGTGTCCGTCTCCTGAGAACGCCCTTGACGAGACCGTGTGTTTGGACAACGGAGAGTGTCTGGACGGTGTGTGTATCCCTTTCTGTGAGGCCGTCAAGAACCTGCAGTCCTGCGCCTGCAATGGTACGCTCCCCTCACCATCACCACCCCTCCTTTAAAGGCTGTAGTGGACTAATCCAACCTCAAGACATAGTATAATATCATATGCCATTAAGCAGTTGTTTCTGCATTGAATTTTGTATGGGTTGCCTCAGCGGGAATTGTACCCACGATCCTGACATTACAAGCGCCATGCTCTACCAACTGGGCCACATAGAACCTGTATACGCTAAGTGTTCTGCTTTATTAAAGATGCCTTTTACTTATAATATGAATACATAAAAATGACAGTAAAATTCCCCTTTAAAAGATACTACAGTGTGTTGTTCTTCCTACCCTCTCTAGAAACCAACTCGTCATGTAAAGTGTGCTGTCGAAGCACCGTTGGAGTGTGCGCCCCATTCCAGGACGACGGAGGGGACTACATCTACCTCCGCAAGGGAAAACCCTGCACCGTGGGCTTCTGTGACGGAGCAGTAAGTGACACCTGACCTCTGACCCTTACCCTCTAGTGCAGTGGTACCCCTTCAGACATTCAACCTCTAGCTGCTGACCCCCTCTAGCACCAGGGTCAGCGCACTCTCAAATGTTGTTTTTTGCCATCATTGTAAGCCTGCCACATGCACACTATACGATACATTTATTAAACATAAGAATGAGTGTGAGTTTTTGTCACAACCCGGCTCATGGGAAGTGACAAAGAGCTCTTATAGGACCAGGGCACAAATAATAATATAATAATAATCAATAATATTGCTCTTTATTAAACCATCTTACATATAAAACCTTATTTGTTCATAGAAAATTGTGAATACCTCACCACAGGTTAATGAGAAGGGTGTMCTTGAAAGGATGCACATAACTCTGCAATATTGGGTTGTATTGGAGAGAGTCTCAGTCTTAAATCATTTTCCACACACAGTCTGTGCCTGTATTTAGTTTTCATGCTAGTGAGGGCCGAGAATCCACTCTCGCATAGGTACGTGGTTGCAAAGGGCATCAGTGTCTTAACAGCGCGATTTGGCAAGAAACTCTGAGAGCAGCCCAATCCAGAAATCTGGCAGTGGCTTCTGATTAAATTAAATTTTCACAGAACCGCTTGTTGCAATTTTGATGAGGCTCTCTTGTTCAGCTATCGGTAAGTGGACTGGAGGTAGGACATGAAAGGGATAACAAATCCAGTTGTTTGTGTCGTCCATTTCAGGAAAGTATCTGCGTAATTGCCCACCCAGCTCACTCAGGTGTTTCGCTATATCACATTTGACATTGTCCGTAAGCTTGAGTTCATTTGCACACAAAAAATCATACAATGACGGAACGACCTGTGTGTTGTCCTTGTTCATGCAGACAGAAAAGAGCTCCAACTTCTTAATCATAGCCTCAATTTTGTCCCGCACAATGAGTATAGTCGCGGAGAGTTCCTGTAATCCTAGATTCAGATCATTCAGGAGAGAAAAAACATCACCCAGATAGGCCAGTCGTGTGAGAAACTCGTCATCATGGAAGCTGTCAGACAAGTGAAAATTATGGTCAGTAAAGAAACCTTTAAGCTCGTCTCTCAATTAAAAAAAAAAACTTGTCAATACTTTGCCTCTTGATAACCAGCTCACTTCTGTATGTTGTAAAAGCGTTACATGGTCGCTGCCCATGTCATTGCATAGTGCAGAAAATACACGAGAGTTCAGGGGCCTTGCTTTAATAACAAAGTTAACCATTTTCACTGTAGTGTCCAAAATGTCTTTCAAGCTGTCAGGCATTCCTTTGGCAGCAAGAGCTTCTCGGTGGATGCTGCAGTGTACCCAAGTGGGTCGGGAGCAACTGCTTGCATGCGCGTTATCACTCCACTATGTCTCCCTGTCATGGCTTTTGCGCCATCAGTACAGATACCAACACATCTTGACGACCAAAGTCCATTTGATGTCACAAAGCTGTCCAGTACTTTAAAAATATCCTCTCCTGTTGTCCTGGTTTCCAGTGGTTTGCAGAAGAGGGTGTCGTCCTTAATTGACCCCCATAAACATAACAGACATATACCAGGAGCTGTGCCAGGCCCGCCACATCTGTTACCTCATCCAGCTGTAACGCATAGAATTCACTGGCTTGTATGCGAAGCAGTAATTGTTTTAGAACATCTCCTGCCATGTCACTGATGCGCCGGGAAACAGTGTTTGATGGAGGCATTGTCTGTATAGTTTTTGGGCCTTTTCCCCCAGCATTGCCCCAGCCATATCCGCGGCAGCAGGAAGAATTAAGTCCTCCACAATAGTATGGGGCTTGCCTGCCCTGCCACTCGGTAACTCACCATATAAGACGCTTCTAGCTCCTTCTTGTTAATGGTATCTGTTGCTTTTATACGTCTTACTACTCGAAAGTCGTATTAATTATCGGTCTTTTCAAATTGGCATGTTTTGTTTCTAGATGTCTGCAAGTTGTGAGATAGTACTTTTGCACATATAACACACTGTGGCTGAGGAAAGGCACTACTCCCAATATACACTACCGTTTAAAAGTTTGGGGTCACTTAGAAATGTCTTTGTTTTTGAAAGAAAGGGGAAATGGCTGCCTAAATATGATCCCCAATCAGAGACAACGACAAACAGCTGCCTCTGATTGGGAACCATACCTGGCCAACATAGAAACATAATCCCCTAGAAGACCCACCCTAGTCACACCCCGACCCAACCAACATAGAGAATAAAAAGCTCTCTATGGTCAGGGCGTGACAATTTTAAAAGTCTAATTGATCATTAGAAAATCGTTTTGCAATTATGTTAGCACAGCTGAAAACTGTTGTTCTGGTTAAAGACGCAATACAACTGTCCTTCTTTAGACTAGTTGAGTATCTGGAGCATCAGCATTTGTGGGTTCGATTACAGGCTCAAAATGGCCAGAAACAAAGAACTTTCTTCTGAAACTCGTCAGTCTATTCTTGTTCTGAGAAATGAAGGCTATTCCATGTGAGAAATTGCCAAGAAACTGAAGATCTCGTACTGTGTATTACTCCCTTCACAGAACAGCGCAAACTGGCCGTTGGAACACAGGAGTGATGGTTGCTGATAATGGGCCTCTGTACACTTATGTAGATATTCCATAAAAAATCTGCAGTTTCCAGCTACTAGAGTCATTTACAACATGAACAATGTCTACACTGCATTTCTGATCAATTTGAAGTTATTTTAATGGACAAAAAATGTGCTTTTCATTCAAAAACAAGGACATTTCTAAGTGGCCCCAAACTTTTGAATGGTAGTGTAAGGGAACCCCAAATCAATGTAGTTCTCATCATATTTGCGCCTCTTCGATGGTCTAACATCCCTGTCTGTTGTTCGGTGCTTTCCCGGGTAAGGGGGCAGTAGCTCTTCGGCTGCATCAGATTCACAACTGTCAGTGTGCATGCTAGCTGGGCTAACAACACATGTAGAATTACTGATGCTAGCATTGGATGTGCTCGTGGAAACAGAATAACTTGTGTTGTCGACAGGTGCAGGTGTAGTACTGCTGGTAGTAGCAGTACTACCAGTAGAGCTGGTATGTGTCTCTATGGACGCGGGCCTTACTAAATGGACTGTTTGAATTGTTTTTTAAATCTATTTGATATATTTTATCAAATGTGAATCACATTTTTATTTGGCGTACCCCCGACGGCATTGCGCGTACCTCAGTTTGGGAATACCTGCTCTACTGTATTATATATCAATATTATACCCCTTTTTACTTGGTTGGTTTTGCACATATAAATGGAATCACTAGAACAGGCATTTTGAGTGTATCCCAGAAGAAAATAAAAAATAAATATTGTTTTTCATCTTTATCAATTGAATTGTTTGCTTAATTTCTAATCCCCTTATTAATTTTTTTTTTTTTTTTTTAGATACTTCCCCCCCCACCCTACCATCCCTTCCCTAATTGGAGTAAATTAACGGACAACAATACTTCTATTGCTATTTCGGTCACATCTAGCAACAAGTCTTGCATGGCTGTACAGTTTTCTTTTCTGGATGGCTGTGGTCTGAGGGCCTTCTTTCTATTCTCTAGTAATTCTATTTCAATGGTTTTGTAACTAGCATGTGATATTTTTGTCTTATTCAGGGTAAATGTATGAAGCAAGTTCAGGATGTCATTGAGAGGCTGTGGGATTTCATTGACAAGCTGGACATCAACACGTTTCGGAAGTTTTTGGCGGACAACATCGTGGGCTCTGTGGTGGTCTTCTCGTTGGTCTTCTGGGTCCCCCTCAGCATCCTGGTTCACTGTGTGGTAGGCGTTATGTTTGTTCCTTGATGAATGACAAACTGGGGCGTAGGTTTAGTTACTTGTGATTACAAGATTCTTGAGCTAGCAAAATACATTGGTGTGTAGCCAAGCAAGGCATTAGATCCACATCCCACGTTGTGTGTGTTGCATTGTGGGAACTGTAGTGTTTTTTTTCTTAACACATAATAATACATTAGATGCCCGTATTCAGACATTCTAAGTGTTGTCATCAATCACCTAATACTGTACATGTTGTTATTATATAGTACCTGTCACATTTTATTATATAGTACCCGTCACATGTTATTATCATTTTATTATATAGTACCCGTCACATGTTATTATATAGTACATGTAACATGTTACATAGTACCTGTCACATGTTATTATATAGTACCCGTCACGTGTTATTATCATTTTATTATATAGTACCTGTCACATGTTATTATATAGTACATGTAACATAGTACCTGTCACATGTTATTATATAGTACCCGTCACATGTTATTATCATTTTATTATATAGTACCTGTCACATGTTATTATATAGTACATGTAACATGTTATATAGTACCTGTCACATGTTATTATCACATCTAACATATTTTTCCCACTTACAGGATAAAAAACTGGATCAGCAGTATGAACAGACCACCAAGTCTCTGCTTTTTCCGAGTGTAAGTATTGTTTGAGTCATATATGTCTCTCTCTCTCACACACACACACACACACACACACACACACACACACACACACACACACACACACACACACACACACACACACACACACACACACACACACACACACACACACACACACACACACACACACACACACACACACACACACACAGTACAAGTCAAAAGTTTTAGAACACCTACTCATTCAAGGGTTTTTCTTTATTTTTACTATTTTCTACATTGTAGAATAATAGGGAAGACATCAAAACTATGAAATAACACATATGGAATCATGTAGTAACCAAAAAAGTGTTAAACAAATATATTTTATATTTTTGATTCTTCAAATTAACCACCCTTTGCCTTGATGACAGCTTTGCACACTCTTGACATTCTCTCAACCAGCTTCACCTGGAATGCTTTTCCAACAGTCTTGAAGGAGTTGTTGGCTGCTTTTCCTTCACTCTGCATTCCAACTCATCCCAAACCGTCTCAATTAGGTTGAGGTCAGGTGATTGTGAAGGCCAGGTCATCTGATGCAGCACTTCATCACTCTCCTTCTTGGTCAAATAGCCCTTAACACTTTTAGCACTTTTTTTGATTACATGATTCCATATGTGTTATTTCATAGTTTTTAAAATAGTAAAAATAAAGAAAAACCCTTTAATGAGTAGGTCTGTCCAAACTTTTGACCGGTACTGTATATACAAATGATACACTGTAGTCATCTTGGTTTTCTGACCCTTGGCTTTGACCCTGCTTGTGTGTCTCCAGAATGCAGAGTTTATGAGTAGTCTGGAGTCAGCCTCCGTGCGGATCTTCAAACCCCCTGCCATCTCAGCCCTGCGCTTCCAGGCCTCTGGCCCCCAGCAGACCAGCACTCCCCCCATCCAAGCCCCAACTCCAGCTCGAACCCCTGGGGCCCACGTCCCAACCTCCACTCCCAGCCCTAGCCAGAGTCCCCTGCCCCCCCTGGAGAGCCCACGGATGGCCACCATCCAGGAGGACCCCAGTATTGACTCCCACCTGGATGAAGAGGCTCTGGAGGGCGACTTTCCCATGGGGAGTTCGGCTCCACACTCCTTTGAGGATCTGACAGAGCGTGGGCCCCTGGCCCGACGCAGTGACAAGGCCCTGTCCTTCAGACTCCAGAGACAGGCCCACATTCGCATCAACAGCAAGGAGACAGAGTGCTGAGAAAGGGAGGGGAAGAGAGAGAGAGAGAGAGAGAGAGATAAAGAGGGCTCTTAACACAGAGGAGACTGAGAAAGAAAAAGGGAGAGAAAGAGACTGGAGGAGGAGAGGACAGAGCGTGGGAGAGGATGCTCACCCAATCACCACTGAATGGCAGACCACAGAGTAAAACAAGCTGGACTTGTCTGATACTATATGTGGGCTGAGTTATATAATGTATTATAGGAAGTTGGAGAGCAGCTTCAGTTGAAAATAGGATCCACTGGGCTAAAATGAAACCGATTGAGCATTGAAAAGCCAAATTCTTCAGAACTGAAATTAAAAATCAACATAGTCAATCTTTCACAGATGAAACGATCCAAGTCTAGAATTGTCTTGGTAAATTGTAGTGCCTGGCTAATTAGAAGGACCTGCGACGACCAGGTCATATTGATGATGTTCTGGTTTCAGATGATGTATTGTTTAAGATATCCTGGGCTGCTCACTTGCACAGCCTGGCATATGAACATGTTACACCATGCCTCCCATGTAAGTAGTTGAGTTGGTTGACAGTGACACTTTTGGCGCAGTTTGATATCAGGTTTTGAAAATAGGTAAGCAAATATATGCTTAACACCCGTATGCATACATCACCAGCAGTACTGTGGCTATGTCTGTAATATCATTGGCCTGGTGCTAGTTAATGTACTTTGTGGCACAGCAATATAACACTAGTTTACCGCTTTGCTCTTCGTAACCATGACAACATGTAACCTGGGGGAGGGGAAATGAATTTATCATGGAAAAGTCTACAAAACTGTTACTAAGTATTTCATTGGTTGGCTGTAACTAATAACAAAACCAGCCTAATGTTTACTTTTCAATTCTGTGAACCGTAGCCTGACCCAGTATTACTCATAGAGATAGATGGAGGACTCATTTTTGTATCTTAGCCATTGAGGCTATCTCCGTTTTGAGGGAGTCCATTTTCTTCCAGGGTCACCAGAAGATTTCTTTCTCCAACAGGGTCACCAGAAGGGATCAGCCAATAAAGTTGGAAGTCCCGCCCAGTTTACTACATTAAATCCTGAATGTTATTAGGTAATTTGTCAAACCGGACCTGTATGGTGTCTTATGCACGGAGATAGATCTGACCATTACAGAGTTGTCTGATATGCAAGATTGACAAAACTCTAATTGTTACTCAACTCTTAATTGCGGAGCGTCCTTTTGATACCATTTGTATGCTTTCATACGACAATTGTGACAATCAGCAAGATGTCTATATTTCTAGCCTGACACGAGTCATTTATATAATATAATCGCTCAATTCTGGCTTCGGCCACTATCGTACAATATCTCATCCGATGTTTGAAAATGTATTGTCGCATTAGCTACCTTTTATTTGCCATATTGTCTGGTATTTTCTGTTTCATTGTGAACTCCTGCCAGACGTGATCTCACCGACCTATTATGGGTTTAATCGAGTTTACATTGTAAATCCCATATTTAGGAATTTCTTTGTGTATTTTATGCTCTCACATACAGAATATTATTTATTCTTTGATCTGGGTGAAAGAATGCCCCAACAAGTATTTTGTATCTGGATGTGTGATTTAACTTGTATCATGCCTCAGGTAGGTAGTCTTCAGGTGTTACAAAGGCTATATATTAAATGTCAGAGACACTCAGAACACTTACTGTGTTTTACGTTGGCAGTGAAATTTACCCATTTTAGTGAAATTGCTCACATGTCTGCACTTAAAATTTCAGAATATATCCACAGAAATAACTACTTAATAAACCTGCAATATTAGTTCAGAAATGTGGCCAGCGGTCCTTTATTACTTAATTTTTTTAAACAAATGTTATCAATGCAATGCATAATACAGATATACAAAGTCTACACGTTGAGAATTCAACGTAAGTCAATGGAGGTTGATTCCCGTGGAATCTACACTTTTCCACAGATTCCTCCTTTATGTGATAAGGCAGCTAGAATTACAGAGGAATGAAACGGAGGGGGCAATGTTGTCAAGACATTACATACTTTGAATCGTTACAATACAAGTACTGGACAACATGTAGAAACTATCCACTGTAATGATTGCCCGGCTAACATACACATATCAATTAATAATACACGGGAAAACTCTTCATATAGACCATATCAGTACTGCACTGCCAGTAAAGAAAAGTGGGCAAGTGCCTCTGGGTGATGCTGTTTGGGAACCGGGGTCTGTTGGGCCGTGCCTATTGCTTCTGGTACAGGCTGCCTTTCCAGAGAGAGAGAGGGGAGGAGGTGGATGGCTCTCCTCAGATGGCAGGGTTGAGAGCGTCATAGAGCCTCTGCACAGCCAGCTCCACCATCTCTCTCAGGGTCTCATCTTCAGCACTGCCCTCCTCATACTGCACCGTCTGCACAACAGACAGACAGGGGAGAACCAGGTCAGAGGAGAACAGACAGACACACACGCACACAGAGAGAGACAGACATATCTACTAAATCCTCACTCTGGTCTCTGGGCAGATGAAGGCAGTATTCCCGTCCACTGTTACCGTCAGGTTCTTATTGTCCTTGAAGTCCACACAGTCCTCCCCAAACATGTCACTGTTGAGGGAAAGATTTCAAATATCTCAGAGAAGCGCTTCTAGCCGTTCCATTTTGATACACATTCAACAACCTTCCCGTTGACTCATGACAGGCGCGTGTGTGTGTGAATATAGAAAAGGTGAATAGGGGGGGTGGAACTTACAGGAGCATAATCTCCAGCCTCTGCTGGAAAACATCCAGATCTATACCTTCTTTCTTGTGTTCCATAACTACAGGAGGAAGAAATGAACATCAGCAAGGGACAAGCACAAAGACATTAAACGTACTGTAATGATAGTCCACAACGCAGAGATAATGTGAGAACACGTTCACTGTAGAGCACCTCTTTTCTCCACAAAACTAACCCCGTGTCGTAGTATTTTACCAGTCGTGTACTCACTATACGACACGAGAACATACATTTTGAAAATGGACTTTAGCGTTCAGAGTTCTCCGTCAGTCCGCGATAGAGATAACGTCGGACCACCCTTTCTTCACTGACCTTTCTGCGCTTTAGGGTTGGACTGGACCTCCAGAACCACAGTGGTGACCGCATCAGCATACATGTCATTCAGAGGGTTGGCGATCCACTGCGCACACAGCACCAATACAAAACCAGTTAGCTAATGTTCACGCCCTTTCCTATAGCGTTGCAAAATTTGAGCAACTTTCCCCAAAACTCCCAGATTTCCTGCTTATTCCCTTCTGATTCTGGGACTCTTCCTACTGGGATTTCTGGAGAAAAAAACTAGGAATGTTGGGAAAGTTACAGGAATTTTGCAACCCCTACTTTCATCATATCCAGTATCTCACCTCTAAAACCACCATGCCAGCCTCATGCACCAGTGTGACATTCTTGAAGATCCTGAGAGTGATTTTCTCTGCAGACTCCACCTCCTCCACATCCCCTAAAAGACAAGCGGGTTTGTATAGTCAGACAGTAACCGAGGAAAAACTCCAGACCCTGGTTATAAGTGACAGCTTTTTACAGTGGCTTTGAAAATGGCCCAATGTAACCACTACTGTAAAGTCACTCCCACAACAAACTCTAATAACACCAGCAACAAAAAAACTCAATTCGCTAGGTGTTCCCCGCTCGTCTGTTGGTTGCCATTTGTTGAAGGATATTTTGTCCGATTCCACATTTGTCCGATTCGGAACCAATCAGCAGTTGTTGGTGTTGATTGACCAATTTCATTTCCAACAAGGTGAGCAGAGTTCTGTAGCAACCCACCTGCCAGGTTGCGTAGATGGCTGGCCAACAGAGAGATGGGTCCAGTGAAGGGAATGGCCTGAGTCTGCTTCACTGTGCTCATGGCCAGGTCTGTATAGTCTGGAGACAGAGAGAGGAGAGCTCATACACACGGTAGTACACACTCGTGTGGGGACACACGGACGGACGCACACACGTAGACACACAGTCAGAGAGTGAATCAGTACTGACTGGACAGATCTGAGGGGGTGAGGATGTGATAGCTGAAGTTGCGTTTGACCAGGATCCCAGACACCCTCTGACCCTGCTGACACTTCTTATCAGCCAGGGAGCCCATCACCTATGGCACAGAACAGCAACAGTCAGTATACACACACACACCACAACAAGTGTTTGGAAGACACAAACCGCCTCAGTTGTACACACTAAAAAATCTTCGATAATTCCGCTTGATGCCAATGGATAAATTGATGGGCCATAGAATATCATCAATAGTTACTGTCTGTAACTCAATTCAGTCTAATTCTCCCAATAAATGATATTACAGTAGGAGACGGCTAGAGAGTGGAGGATGGGCTCACCTTAGCCAGCTTCTCTCCTCTGAAGTTTAATGTGACGGCCTCAGTGTTCCGGGGGTTGTGCACCTCGATGTGGACCTCATCATTGTCCTCGTACTCCCTGATCAGAGCGGCTTTCAGACGGGCCATCTCATTCTGCTCCCCGTGCACCAGGATCTGCAGGTGAGACAAAGAAATACGTCACACGAGCAGGCTCAAGTCATTGATGTATAACAGGGGGAAAAAACAGAGGCCCAAGCACACTTCCTTGTGGAACTGTGTCCCGTTGGCATTTACCATTTGATTACGGCCTGTAAGATAAGATCTGACTCATTTAATGGCCGACGGAGTGTGTCTATTTACCACATGAGGGGGTTTGAGAGCCCTGATGAACTCGCTGGTCTGCTGGTAGTCAGTGTGCGCTGAGAAAGAGATGTAGTCCACAGACATCTTCAGCTGCAGCTTCTGGCCTGACATGGTGGTGATCTCCTCTGGCTCTGACATAATGTGCTGAGGATAGAGTCACAGAGGAACAGTCAGCTCACACACAGAGTAATGAATCTTAGCATGGCTGGAAATGACTTGATAAAAAAAAAAATGTGTTCATGTTTAACTGTCATTTGATGACGAGAAAAAATATTTGATCACAACAAAGCTTGGCTTGCATTAAGACCCCGCTGTAGGATTCCTTTGGCTGTGATGACTTAGAGTAACTAAGAAATGTCTTAAGAAGGGTTGAAGACCGAGCCCCACCTTGGCGAGGGTACCCTCCACAGAGTAGCCGGCGATGATGACGCCGTTCCTCTTATCGGTGCACCAGCTCTCAAACAGCTCTCTTGACAGACCGCTTTGCATCATACCTGGAGAGGCCATCACCACACTGGGCCCGATGTCATCAAAGTGGTCCATGCTCTGGTAGAGAGTGGTACAGCAGAGTTAGCATGGGCCGAGGGACACAGCAGGTGCCTATTCATTAGAGCACACCGTAGTAAAACTTGTTGAAAAGGAAATGAAAAGGAGCGTTTCTTATTGGACAAGTTCAGGTAGTCACTCCCTGTTTCAGCCTGTTTTCTACTTTTTGGTGCCCAATAAACGGTACAAAAATTGTATTGAAAAATGCCACTACCAAACATTCATCTGATGAACGTCACCCACCTTGAGGTTGCTGATGTGCTTGAAGACGAAGGGGTTGTTGACGTTAATGGCCTTGCGGATCTTGTCGTTCATAGCGTTGACGTAGGTCTGGTAGACGGCCATGCACTTCTTGGCCAGAGACGACGCGTAGTAGATGGGAATGTCATGGAGCTCTGGGTGGTTCTGCCAGTACTCGTCTGAAACACACGCAGAAGCACATAACCACACACACATTAGGGAAGGGTTGTGTTCATTAGAGCACGCAACAGAAAACGTTTTAAAACAAGTTTCTGATTGGATAAGGCCAAACACACACGCAGAGGCACACGCCCACACACACATTAGAGAAGGGCTGTGTTCATTAGAGCACGCAACAGAAAGCGTTTTAAAACAAGTTTCTGATTGGATTAGACCAAGTGACTGTTGGTTCCTAATGAACACTTCCATGAATGAGAGTCACTGGATACCTGCTCTACAAGCAAGCTGAAGAGGGAATCGGTTGGAGTTTCTCACCCAGGATGAGCAGCAGTTCCTGGGCTCGGCCCAAGGCGAACACGGGGATGAGACAGCGGCCCTCTCTGTTGACGATGTCATGGATTGTGTTGCAGAACCGGGCCTCCCGCTCCTCCCTCTTCTCATGGATATGTGTTCCATACGTGGACTCCTGAGGACAGAGAGCAATACACATCAAATCCTCATGTTAAGGAAAACAAGATCACACGAGAACGCTGCTTTTTTTGTGGTTGTGATTAGGCTGGGTTGCCGTAAAGCACCATGTGACGACTGCTGATTTAAATGAATTTGATTGCCTGATTGATTGTAGTTGTGTTTAGTGTTGTATGTTACGATTAGCGGGGACTCACAGTAATGAGGATGTCAGGCTTGACGCTGGGGATCTCTGCTGCCATCAGATGCCTGTCTTCCTGTCGGGAAAAGTCACCTGTGTAGAGGATCTATGGACAGAGACACACCCAAAGGAACACGGATAACAGGAGACAGGTTAGATAAAACCTACAATTTTAAGAGACAGCAGCAAAGTAAATAGACAAAATGTATTTCCGTTTCAAAGAATTATTCACTCATGTAATTGTACGGGAACATTTGTCCAGCATATGGGCCGCACCTACTGGCCACAGTAAACAATACAATCTGTATACGGTGCATTCGGAAAGTATTCAGACCCCTTCACTTTTCCACATTTTGTTACGTTACAGCCTTATTCTAAAATTTATTAATTGTTTTCCTCATTAATCTACACACAATACCCCAGAATTGTTTGAAAATGTATTATAAATAAAAACATTCATACCTTATTTACATAAGTATTCAGATCCTTGGCTATTAGACTTGGAATTGAGCTAAGGTGCATCCTGTTCCCATTGATCCTCCTTGATATGTTTCTACAACTTGATTGGACATGATTTGGAAAGGCACACACCTGTCTATATTGATTATTATATTATTATTATTATATTGTTGACAGTGCATGTCAGAGCAAAAACCAAGCCATGAGGTTGAAGGAATTGTCTGTAGAGCTCCAAGACAGGATTGTGTTGAGCCACAGATCTGGGGAAGGGTAACAAAAAATATCTGCATCATTGAAGGTCCCCAAGAACACAGTGGCCTCCATCATTCTTAAATGGAAGAAGTTTGGAACCACCAAGACTCTTCCTAGAGCTGGCTGCCCGGCTAAACTGAGCAATCCGGGGAGAAGGGCCTTGGACAGGGAGGTGACCAAGAACCCAATGGTCACTCTGACAAAGCTCCAGAGTCCCTCTGTGGAAACCTTCCAGAAGGTCTGATGAAACCAAGATTGAACTCTTTGGCCTGAATGCCAAGTGTCACATCTGGAGGAAACCTGGCACGATCCCTACGGTGAAGCAAGGTGGTGGCACCATCATAGGTGGGGATGTTTTTCAGCGGCAAGGACTGGGAGACTAGTCAGGATCAAGGGAAAGATGAACGGAGCAAAGTACAGAGAGATCCTTGATGAAAACATGCTCCAGAGCGCTCAGGACCTCAGACTGGGCCAACGGATCACATTCCAACAGGACAACGCAGGAGTGGCTTCGGTACAAGTCTCTGAATGGCCTTGAGTGGACAGCCAGAGCCCGGATTTGAACCCGATCGAACATCTCTGGAGACCTGAAAATAGCTGTGCAGCTCCCCATCCAACCTGACATAGGTTGAGAGGATATGCAGAGAATGGGAGAAACGCCCCAAATTAAGGTGTGCCAAGCTTGTAGCGACATACCCTCGAGGCTGTAATCGCTGCCAAAGGTGCCTCAACAAAGTACTGAGTAAAGGGTCTGAATACCCATATAAAATGTGATGTTTCCTTTTTTATTTCGCATATATTCGCAAAAAAAAGTCTAAAAAACTGTTTTTGCTTTGTCATTATGGGGTATTTATTTAACCCATTTTAGAATAAGGTTGTAACGTAACAAAAGTCAAAGGGTCTGAATACTTTCCGAATGCACTGTGATGCTTTGGGGAGACGTTGATGAAAGTCTATAAAGGCGCCTCTACAAAAACAAGGTGCAGATGAGGAGATATTCAAATAAAATCAAAAACCGGGAGAGAACAGAATTTCTGGGAAATCATGTGCTATTTATGATAAGAACCGTTTCTTATGGTCCTTTCACAAAGAAGATGATGAATAAGCTGCAGTTGCTTGCCTGTCCCAGTAGTCAATGTAAATGTAATGCAGTCACCTTCACGCCAGCTATCTCGATCATGAACATGGCTGCCCCCAGGACGTGACCGGCATGGTAACACCAGAACTTGATGCCGGCCACCTCCTTCACCTCGTGGAAGTTGATGGTCTCGATCTTGTCCATGCTCTCCTCCAAGTCCGTCTCTGTGTACAGCATGTCGTCGGCTGAGATGTTACTGGGAGGGAAAACACAGAGACAGTCAGGGGCACAATGTGAACCCGAATCATCCATAATGGATGATGGCATCTCTACAATTGTTTTGCCCTGAAGACAGGGCTGTGTAGACTTATGACGTCTAACAGTTAGATGCCGAAGGAGTCGACGTAGGAATCTACAGCCATGTCTTCAGGGCAATACATTTTGCAGCTACTCTATCAAGAAAGAAACAGTAGAGTACGCTGCTATTTTCCAGAACCGAGTCAGACCATCGTCAATGGCCTATGTTCCTTATAGAAGCCAAAGGCTGAAGTTAAGTCAGGCTGTTATTGGAAGTTAATAAACTCTTGTCTACCTGACTTTGACATAATCAGACAGCAGCCAGCGGTAAATAGCTTTGGTGGCGTGGGTCATGAAGGTCCTTCCTTTGAAACTGGTCTTCTGGAGAAACCAAGGCAAGGCTCCACAGTGGTCCAAGTGGAAACTGAGATAGAGAGAGGAGATTATAGAGAACTGAATATGGTGCATTAGAAAACTGAACTCTGTCTTCAGTGTGTTAATTCATCTGACCTGGGGCAACATATAACGGGGTTGTGTTTATAAGGCACATAACGTAGGAAAGCTCACAGAAACAGAAAGGTATTTCTGAACTTGTCCATATAAGAAACGTTTGTCTTTGTTTTAGGTTTGCAAAAAGTTTTGCTACAGTTGAACTTGACCCTAATAAACACAACGCAGACGAGAGATTAGGAATACTCACTGGCTGATAAGAAGCAGGTCTATCTCAGCAGGATCGATCAAGTCAATATAGGGAAGAGCATCCATTCCTTCCAATCCTGGGTGGATTCCACAGTCCAGCTGCAAAGGAAAACGGTTGGTGTACCCAATTATCAGGTTACTTCTATTTTGGAATGTCTCATACAATCCATAATGCATGGTCAATTCAACAGGGACAGCACAGTGCACGTAATATTACCATGATTTTCCGTCCCTTGAACTCCAGAATGATGCATGACCTTCCCACCTCCTGCCCAGCTCCACTGTTAGGGAAAGAGACGTCAATCACTGTCTGATGATGACATTTGTGACACAGTGACGTTCTGGCAGATTCAGAAAAATCTTACGTGTTATGACAATATTTTGTCAGCAAAATGCATCTTCGTGACAGAACGTAATGCATAGGTACGGTAGCTACTTGATAATACCATCTAGCTAGCTATACTAATCCCTGTGGCATCTTTGGACAACAACTAATACTAGGTAACATTGAACAAATTCATAATTTCTCTAACTAGGTAGACAGGCGTCAGTCTTCATGTATTTGCTAGTTAGACGGGCTAAATTAGCTAGCTCGCCAACCAGCTCACGAAATGTTGAATGTATAAACCCACAGTGGTCTGATGAGGAGCTGATCACTTTCCTCTGCAGGCACCGATAAATCAGCTTTGCGTTTCGCTGCCATATTTTCTCTTACGATTTAATTCAAATATATATGCTTATTATGTATTAATTGTATTAATTCATTCTTCTGACACCTATAGAAACTAACCGCACGCTGACTACAACAACACTTCCGGTCCAGCGAGATAAATATGTCCGTACGAGGAATGGTCTTTGCTACAATGGGTTCCGGTGTTGTGAACATAGGGCGCCCATTCAGGAGCACATAACGTTATGGAACGTTCAGGTAGAAATATGTTATTTAGAACAAACATGCTTCTCCAACATATAAAACACGAAACATTGTAGGCTGTATTTATGACATTTCTATCTGCAACGTTGGAGAACGTTTGGCAACTGAACATGGTCCTGATTTTAGGGCAGAGTAGCCAGAGCACAGTATAATCATAATGATATTGCTATAATCTATCATCCCAAAAATGACTCTTTCACTTATGGACGTCATTTTAAAAAACTATTTTGTTTTCATTGTGCTACATACAGATTACTCCAGAATAACCACTTATGTGGGCTCGTTCATTTTTTTGCCAAGTGGGACTGTCTAACAAACTTTTTGGGGCTCAGAATTAGCACTATCTCGCTAATATTGGTGGCCTCAAAATGGGCCAGTGTGGGGGCCTCAAGGAAAAATATTGACTGGTGTGTTAGAAATGCCAGGGGCAATTTTTGATCCCAGTCCGCCCCAGCATCAGATAATGGTTCTGTCCATAATCATCAAATGGAGTGACCACTACAGATCTGTCTTAACCGAATGCAATGAAGACAAAACACACAATGAGCCATTTCACGTTTTAATGAATAACCATGGACATGTAAAGAACACGAGGGAAGAGGAAAATGTAGGATGTACATTCCTTTCAATTATCTCAAATGTTACAGCTACAATATACATACAGAGTTACCCTGCAACCCTTTTGCCAGCATCATATATTCACAAATGCTCTCTTGATAAATTAAATTTCTTTCAATGTTAGATTCAAACATATCAGTTTCCCATCAGCAGAAGCTGTCATAGGATGATCATATATAGACTTTGAGTGGTTGTAGTACAATATGTTTTTTATTATACCAAGTTACACTTTCAATATGCATCTGAAATGATAACACAATAGCAATATTGAATTTAAAGACTCAAGTTTGACTGTACCCTCAAGGATGCACTGTACTGTGTGGACTTTAAATAAAACATAATCAAGCAGAATCTTGCTACAGTTATTTCCAGTTGTCCCAGCAAACCAAGTGGAAGTATACTTTCTTAAAACTTAGCATGCGGGTTGAACAGTTTCCCCCTTTTTTCCCCAAAATATTCCAGCATTGTAGATTAGAACATTCTGTTGGCAGGTCAGAGGTCACCTAGTCATCATCTTTGGCTGTTTGGATGCATGAGAATATCACCATGTGATGTGCACATCCCACACCTCTTTCACTCATAGACATTGTTTTTCTCCCAAACGATACCCTATTTCTTATATAGTGCACTACTTATAGGGCTCTGGTCAAAAGTAGTGCACTACGTAGGGAATAGGGTGCAATTTTGGACAAGAACAGATAAACACAGCCTAGTAGTGAGCGACAGCTTCGGTCACACCATCAGATGCATCAGTCAGTGATTAAGTGCACAAATGTCGCAGGGAAGACTCCTGTCCTAGTCGAATCCCCCTCAATATGTCCTACCTGCAACACACACAACAGGACACACAGTCAGTGGATCAGACATATAAGGACACAGTCAGTGGATGTGTGTGTGTGCGTATGTGTGTGCATGCATGTGTGTGTGCATGCGTGCCTATGCGTGTGGTTGTGTGTTGGAGCTGTTGTACTTACCCACCACTCCTGGTCCTCCTCTGCATCCACTACAATCACCTCTCCCTCGGTGAACGTTAGCTCATCTGGGTTATCAGCTGAACAGTTGTAGCGGGCTTTCACCCTCCTGGGCCTCAGTTTCTAAGGGCCAAATAATAATAAGTTAGACAAGAAGATGTTAGTTAATGGTTTTGCAAGTGTTCAATAATCCGTGTAAATATGATATTACTGCATTGCTATAATAGCCTGTGTGTTAGGTATTGATTGCATGCCACTGATTGGCTGAGTTGAGGATCTCACAGGGAGGTTAGCGCGGGGCTTGGGTGTTGGTGGAGGAGTTGGACCAGAGCTCTGAGGGGATCCAGTTACAGGTGTGTTCTTTACTGCTCACACACAAGCAAAAAGACACATTGGAACATGTAATCATCAATTCATGGACATGACACATAAAATAGCAAGTAGTCTGGTCCCAGATCTGTTTGTGATTTTACCAACTCCATTATTCTAACCAATTGGCATGACAGATCCATAAGGAATTGGCAAGAAAGAAGAAACAGACTGGCACCCAGATGAATAAAACAAAGCTCTTTGAACCAGAGCAGGCTAGTTATTAGATATTGTAGGCTGAGTGTACGAAACGTTAGGAACACCTTCCTAATATTGTGTTGCACCCCCTTTTACCCTCAGAACAGCCTCAATTCGTCGTGTCATGGCCACTACAAGGTGTCGAAGGCGTTCCACAGGGATGCTGGCCCATGTTGACTCCAATGGTTCCCACAGTTGTGTCAAATTGTCTGGATGTCGTTTGGGTGGCGGACTATTCTTGATACACACGGGAAACTGTTGAGCGTGAAAAACCCAGCAGTGTTGCAGTTGTTGACACAAACTGGTGCACCTGGCACCTACTACCATACCCCGTTCAAAGGCACCTAAATATTTTGTCTTGCCCATTCACCTTCTGAATGGCACAAATACACAATCCACGTCTCAAGGCTTAAAACTCCTTCTTTAACCTGTCTCCTCCCCTTCTTCTACACTGATTGAAGTGGATTGAACAAGTGACATCAATAAGGTTTCATAGCTTTCACCTTGAGTCACCTGGTCAGTCATGGAAAGAGCAGGTATTCCTAATGTTTTGTACACTCAGTGTATACTAAAAATGTGTGAATGGTATTTGAGTGTGTGATGTGTTTACCGGATCTATTAGTGGGTCCAGCAAGCCTGCCGGGCGGTCCTATAGGCGTGGGTTTATCTGAACTGAAACCACACACACATTAAGTGTCTTAGTTAAGTGATAATACATATCGTTATAAACCTAACACAAGACGTAATACAATTAAATGAGAACATATGAACCTGAATTGGTCAGCGGACGTGTCAAGCGTCTCAGAGTAGGAGTGCTGATCTAGAGTCAGGTCCCCCCCTATCCACGTAATCATATTCATTGTGATCTAAAAGACTAAACTGATCCTAAATCAGCACTCTTACTCTGAGATGCTTGATACATACAAGTTCTTACATAGTGGGTGACTTAGTTGATTTGGACCGTGCGGCTCTGCTTCTGGGATGGTGGGCGGGTACAGGAGGGGGCTGTGTGGGTCGGAAGGAGGGTGCAGGGGGCACTGCTGGCGGGAATGGTGGTAGTGGGATGATGGGGGACACTGGAGGCCCAGGTAATACTGAAGGTAGTGGTGGTAGAGGAGCAGTCTTATGGCTTCTAGACTCCATCACACTGGTCCTTTTACTCACCCGGGGAGGCGGAGCAGCAGGTGGAAGAGCTGGGGGAAACACTGGATGGAGACAAGGGAGTGATATCAATCAGTCAAATGTCTTTTTTAACATCGGCAGTTGTAACAAAGTGCTTATACAGGACTTATATCTTGTTGGTGTGCCAGCAGCGCAGTATAATCACATGTGAGGGATAGGTCAGGAGCGAGTACTATCTGGTAATATAATGTAGTGCACTTACCATTCATGGAGCTGTTACGGTCCGGGATGTGAGGGTTCGGGGGGTCTGAGGAGGACCTATGTCTACCCACCACCTCCATATGAGCCTGCATCCACCCTGGGCCTACAAGGTTACAGTCATAGGGTCAATCATTTATTTATACTACAGTTTGGCATCTGGTGTTTAGTTCATTATTCCAGCAACCATGTCAAGGACCTATAATTTATGACCGAGTGCAGGGCTGTTTAATTCTGGTCTTGGATGGCCGAAACAATCCCAATGTATGTTTCTAACCCGGAGCTGATTGCACTCACCTGGTGACGTAGGTCTGAATCAAGGCCCTGATTAGGAGAGTGAAAACCTGAAAAAGGGTTTTGGCCCAATAGGTCCATATTTGAACAGCCCTGACTTAGAGCATGACATATGACCTATGCTCTATGGCCTATGGCCGAATCTCAATGCCAATGGACTGACCTTTGCTGGCGTTCCTAGGGGGCAGGGTTGGGATGTGTAACCCCGGTCCCCCTGGTACCCCTGACATGCCACGGGGAGGGGGGCTGAGGTCAAGGATGGCGCCATAGGTCTCATTGTTCAGCATCATGCTGGGGACATGGGTTCTCTGCTTGTCCCTGACCAGACTGGCTGCGTCGCGGGCCAGGGAGGCCATGTTGAGACCTCTAGGCATGGGACCCATGGGACCATTTCCTGGGACAAAACAGCTGACCGGACGCTCCTGCTCTGGCCGTCTTTGGGGGATGGGCTGGGTATGGGCGATAAAGAGTGTAAGTATGCTAGTGTAGTATAAGCTAGTATACTATTGATGTAATGTCTTCAAGCTAGCGATGAGCACAACTGAGGTTGAAGTACTGTAGTACTCACTCAAGTACTGACTCGTGCATTTTTGTTTTTTATCTGGGCAAAATAACTCAACTAATACAGCGGTACAGGCTTGCCTGGTATACCATAAAATCATGGTGAGAAGAATTTGTGAATTCTATGAGAGTTCTATATGAGTTTTGAGTTATGAGGTAGAGGCTATCCAACTCACCTTGTCCTCCATCTCGTCTTCGCTCTCGTCCAGGTCGTCGTCTTCGTTTTGGAGCCGCCACTCGTATTCCACATGCACGTGGACGTTAAACTTCCCCGTCATAGCCTGGGTCAGCTGGACACCACAAATACAGTCAACCTTTACTATTACCCAAGTTGATAAAACAGAACCCTGGACCATCCTCTAAGACAGTTGGATCATCAAATTCAAAGTAGGTGCCACACATCGGTGGTGGATGAGGTGGGTTTCCCCTTACTTTGTAAAGCGCTTTGGGAACCTACGTGGAAAAGCACTCTACAAATCCAATCAATTATTATTAGTATATTGTTACAGTGTTCAAATCCATGTGACCTTTTGATTCCATTCAAAGACTGCACTCACCAGCTCTTCACACTGCGAATGTCTGAGGCGCTTGGCGATGTCCATTGGTGTTTCTCCTGCCTCGTTGGCTGCACACAGGCAGACAAAAAACTATTTATGTGTTTCTTTTATATATATACACTGTATATATACAGTTCCAAAAAGGTGTTAAACAAATCAAATATATTTTATATTTGAGATTCTTCAAAGTAGCCACCCTTTGCCTTGATGACAGCTTTCCGCACTCTTAGCATTCTCTCAACCAGATTCATGAGGTAGTCACCTGGAATGCATTTCAATTAACAGGTGTGCCTTGTTAAAAGTTAATTTGTGGAATTTCTTTCCGTCTAAATGCGTTTGAGCCATTCAGTTGTGTTGTGACAAGGTAGGGGTGGTATACAGAATATTTGGTTGTACACCAAGTCCATATTATGGCAAGAACAGCTCAAATAAGCAAAGAGAAACGACAGTCCATCATTACTTTAAGACATGAAGCTCAGTCAATCCGGGAAAGTGTCAAGAATTTGGAAAGTTTCTTCAAGTGCAGTCGCAAAAACCATCAAGTGCTATGATGAAACTAGCTCTCATGAGGACCACCACAGGAAAGGAAGCCTCAGAGTTACCTCTGCTGCAGAGGATAAATTCATTAGAGTTACCAGCCTCAGAGATTGCATCCCAAATAAATGCTTCACAGAGTTCAAGTAACAGACACATTTCAACATCAATTGTTCAGAGGAGACTGCGTGAATCAGGCCTTCATGGTCGAATTGCTGCAAAGAAACCACTACTAAAGGACACCAATAAGAAGACACTTGCTTGGGCCAATAAACACGAGCAATGGACATTAGACCGGTGGAAATCTGTCCTTTGGTCTGTTGAGTCCAAATGTGAGATTTTTGGTTCCAACCGCATTGTCTTTGTTAGACGCAGAGTAGGTGAACGGATGATCTCTGCATGTGTGGTTCCCACCATGAAGCATGGAGGAGGAGGTGTGATGGTGTGGGGGTGCTTTGCTGGTGACACTGTCAGTAATTTATTTAGAATTCAAGGCACACTTAACCAGCATGGCTACCACAGCATTCTGCAGCGATACACAATACAATCCAGTTTGCACTTAGTGGGACTATCATTTGTTTTCAACAGGACAATGACCCAACACACCTCCAGGCTGTGTAAGGGCTATTTGACCAAGAAGGAGAATGATGGAGTGCTGCATCAGATGACCTGATCTCCACAATCACCTGACCTCAACCCAATTGAGATGGTTTGGGATGAGTTGGACCACAGAGTGAAGAAAAAGCAGCCAACAAGTGCTCAGCATATGTCGGAACTCCTGTTGGACTGTTGGAAAAGCAGTCCAGGTGAAGCTGGTTGAGAGAATGCCAAGAGTGTGCAAAGCTGTCATCAAGGCAAAGGGTGGCTACTTTGAAGAATCTCAAATATATTTTGATTTGTTTAACACTTTTCTGGTTACTACATGATTCCATATGTGTTATTTCATAGTTTTGATGTCTTTACTATTATTCTACAATGTAGAAAATAGTAAAAATAAAGAAATACCCTTACATGAGTAGGTGTGTCCAAACTTTTGACTGGTACTGCATATTTCTTTTGTACTTTTACCCCTTTTTCTCCCCAATTTCGTGATATCCAATTGGTAGTTACAGTCTTGTCCCATCGCTGCAACTCCCCTACGGACTCGGGAGAGGCGAAGGTCAAGAGCCATGCGCCCCCGAAACACAACCCTGCCAAGCTGCACTACTTCTTGACACACTGCTCGCTTAACCCGGAAGCCAGCCACACCAATGTGTCGGAGGAAACACCGTCCAGCTTGCAAGTGAAGTCAGCTTGCACGAGCCCGGTCCGCCACAAGGAGTCGCTAGAGCAGGGACAAGGAAATCCCGGCCTGCCAAACCCTCCCCTAACCCGCACGAAGCTGGGCAAATTGTGCGCCGCCTCATGGGTCTCCCGGTCACGACCAGCTGTGACACAGCCTGGGATCGAACCCAGGTCTGTAGTGACGCCTCAAGCACTGCGATGCTGTGCCTTAAAGACCGCTGCGGCACTCGGGAGGCCCAATTTAAGTGTTTCTATGGGACTTGAGTCTGGACTATATAGGGAATAGCGTGTCATTTGGGACATGATACTAGCTGGTCACTTACCAATACTGACCGATGCCCTGCCCCGCAGCAGCAGTTTCAGACACTCACTGTTGTCTGTCAGGCAGCAGTAGTGCAGTGCCGTGCTCCCTTTGGCTGTCTGCTTCTCCAGGTTGCCACTGACACAGAGCAGACACACCACTGGGGTTAGGACATTCACCACAAGGGGGCAACACTTCCCTTCATCGACATCAACGACTAAATAAATATGTCTAATCTGAGAGAACAACTTCTGCTCTTATCTACATGTTTTTTTTTTAACCGTTAAATTACTTTAGATGACTTCCCCCTCTTCACATTTGAGATGTTTGCTTCTGCTTTTATGTTGTTTGCGTCTGCTTTTATGAGACATAAACCCAGCATTTTTTCACCCAATCAGCTTAAGTAAGGCTTTAGTACCTGTTCTGGGTCAGGAAGTCCACAATATGGAGGGAGTTGCGGTCCACCATTCGTACTGCTAGATGTAGTGCCGTCTCACCCGGTTCCTGGGAGAATGGACAAATACACTACATGACCAAAAGTATGTGGACACCTGCTCGTCGAACATCTCATTCCAAAATTATGGGCATTAATATGGAGTTGATCCCCCCTTTGCTGCTATAATAGCCTCCACTCTTCTGGGAGGGCTTTCCACTAGATTTTGGCCACAAGACCTTTAGTTAGGTCGGGCACTGATGTTGGGCAGTCGGCGTTCCAATTCATCCCAAATTTGTTCGATGGGTTTGAGATCAGGGCTCTGTGCAGTCCAGTCAAGTTCTTCCACACCGATCTTGACAAACTATTTCTGTATGGACCTCGCTTTGTGCCCGGGGGCATTGTCATGCTGAAACAGGAAAGGGCCTTCCCCAAACTGTTGCCACAAAGTTGGAAGCACATAATCGTCTAGAATGTCATTGTATGCTAGAGTTAAGATTTCCCTTCACTGGAACTAGGGGGGCCTAGCCCGAACCATGATAAACAGCCCCAGACCATTATTCCTCCTCTACCAAACTTTACAGTTGGCACTATGCATTCGGGCAGGTGGCGTTCTCCTGGCATCGGTCAAACCCAGATTTGTCCATCGGACTGCCAGATGGTGAAGCGTGATTCAGGTATTAAAATATGACATATCAGCAGAGCTTTTTTTAGTCCACGTTAGAAGTCTGTCATGTGGGGGCATGGTGCAGCAGTAGTGGTAGAGACTGCCATGCACATATTTCCCACAGTACCATGGGTACGAAGCCCCCCACCCTATACTTTTGTACTGTTTTCCCTCTAAAACAGGTATTCCCAAACCCCAGGGGTACGCGCAATGCCATCGGGGGTACTCCAAATAAAAATGTGATTCACATAATTGTATTTATTTATTTTTTATTAAATAAAAAAAGAAATCAACAGATCTGCACATTTTCAAACAGTACATTTATATTTTCCAACGGGGCTATGCATTTGGGTCAGGTTTTTCTCTCCCCTGAGTAGCCTCGTTTCACTGCCAATTCTTTTTTTAACCATCTAGTGTTCAGCGAAATGTCAAATACAGGTAGCCTAGACAAATAATTAACATCCAATCACATTAACCGTTACTCTCTCGCGGGAAACCTTCACTCTTGCGCAGACATTTAGAAACATGACAATTTGAAAAATAAGCCACGGGAGTTTTTTGAGCGAGAATAGACGACTTTTGAGCATTAAGACGTATAAAAGCAACAGATACCATTAATAAGAAGGGTCTTTTATGGTGAGCTAGGACAGGCAAGCCCCATACTATTGTGGAGGACTTAATTCTTCCAGCTGCCGCGGATATGGCTGGGACAATGCTGGGGGAAAAGGCCCAAAAAACTATACAGACAAAACCTTCATCAAATAACACTGTTTAACGACGCATCAGTGACATGGCAGGAGATGTTCTGAAACAATTACTGCTTCGCATACAAGCCAGTGAATTCCATGCGTTACAGCTGGATGAGTCAACAGACGTGGCGGGTATATGTCTGTTACGTTTATGGGGGGTCAATTAAGGAAGACATCCTCTTCTGCAAACCACTGGAAACCAGAACAACAGGAGAGGATATTTTTTAAAGTACTGGACAGCTTTGTGACATCAAATGGACTTTGGTGGTCAAGATGTGTTGGTATCTGTACTGATGGCACAAAAGCCATGACAGGGAGACATAGTGGAGTGGTAATGCGCGTGCAAGCAGTTACGTGTGCAAGCAGTTGCTCCTGACGCCACTTGGGTACACTGCAGCATCCACCAAGAGGCTCTTGCTGCCAAGGGAATGCCTGACAGCTTGAAAGACGTTTTGGACACTACAGTGATAATGGTTAACTTTGTTAAAGCAAGGCCCCTGAACTCTCGTGTATTTTCTCCATTATGCAATGATATAGGCAGCAACCTTGTAACGGTTTTAGAACATACAGAAGTGCCTGGCTATCAAGGGGCAAAGTATTGACAAGTTTTTTTAAAATTGAGAGATGAGCTTAAAGGTTTCTTTACTGACCAGAATTTTCACTTGTCTGACAGCTTCCATGATGACGAGTTTCTCACACGACTGGCCTATCTGGGTGATGTTTTTTCTCGCCTGAATGATCTGAATCTAGTATTACAGGGACTCTCCGCAACTATATTCAATGTGCAGGACAGAATTGAGGCTATGATTAAGAAGTTGGAGCTCTTTTCTGTCTGGATTAACAAGAACAACAGACAGGTCTTTCCATCATTGTATTATTTTTTGTGTGCAAATTAACTCAAGCTTACAGACAATGTCAAATGTGATATAGCGAAGCACCTGAGTGAGCTGGGTGCACAATTACGCAGATACTTTCCCGAAATGGAAAACACAAACAACTGGATTCGTTATCCCTTTCATGCCTTGCCTCCAGTCCACTTACCAATATCTGAACAAGAGAGCCTCATCGAAATTGCAACAAGCGGTTCTGTGAAAATTTAATTTAATCAGAAGCCACTTACAGATTTCTTGATACGGCTGCGCTCAGAGTTTCTTGCCTTAGCAAATCGCGCTGTTAAGACACTGATGCCCTTTGCAACCACGTACCTATGTGAGAGTGGATTCTCGGCCCTCAATAGCACGACAACTAAATATAGGCACAAACTGTGTGGAAAATGATTTAAGACTGGGACTCCCTCCAATACAACCCAACATTGCAGAGTTATGTGCATCCTTTCAAGCACACCTTTCTCCTTAATCTGTGGTGAGTTATTCACAATTTTTGATGAACAAATAAGGTTTTATATGTAAGATGGCTAAATAAAGAGCAATATTATTGATTATTATTGTAACGGCAGCCTTCCTCCTCTTCACGTGAAGAGAGGGTGTAACAGGGATCGGACCAACACGCACCGTAGCCAGTGCTCAACATGTTTAATAAAATGATAAACAGTGAACACGATACAAAATAACAAATGTGGCAAACCGATACAGCCCTATCTGGTGCGAGAAAACACAAAGACGGAACAACCACCCACAATCCAACACAAAACAAGCCACCTATATATGATTCTCAATCAGGGACAACGATTGACAGCTGCCTCATTGAGAACCATATTAGGCCGAACACAGAAACAGACAAACTAGACACACAACATAGAATGCCCACCCAGCTCACGTCCTGACACAACACTAAAACAAGCAAAACACATAAGAACTATGGTCAGGACGTGACAGTACCCCTCCTGAGGTGCGGCTCCAAACGCACCCCTAAACTCAAGGGGAGGGTCTGGGTGGCCATCTGTCCGTGGTGGCGGCTCCGGCGCAGGACGAGGCCACCACTCCACCATTGTCCCTCCTTAGCGTCCTTTGAGTGGCGACCCTCGCCCCCCGGACCTTGGCCTAGGAATCCTCACCAAGGTCCCCACTAATGAGGGACAGCTCAGGACAGAGAGGTAGCTCAGGACAGAGAGGTAGCTCAGGACAGAGAGGTAGCTCAGGACAGAGAGGTAGATAAGGACAGAGGGGCAGCTCCGGACTGAAGGGCAGCTCCGGACGAGAGCAGCTCGGACAGAAGAGGCAGCTTCTGGACTGAAGGGCAGCTCCGGACTGAGGGGCAGCTCCGGGCTGAAGGGCAGCTCATGACTGAAGGGCAGCTCATGACTGGAGGGCAGCTATGACTGGAGGGCAGCTCATGATGGGAGGGCAGCTCATGACTGGAGGGCAGCTCATGATGGAGGGCGCTATGACTGGCAGGCGGCTCCTGACTGGCAGGCGGCTCTGGCGGCTCTGACTGGCGGGCGGCTCTGGCGGCTCCTGACTGGCGGGCGGCTCTGGCGGCTCCTGACTGGCGGGCGGCTCTGGCGGCTCCTGACTGGCGGGCGGCCTGGCGGCTCCTGACTGACGGGCGGCTCTGGCGGCTCCTGACGGCTCGCGGGACAGACGGGCCGGGCTCTGACGGCTCGGGACGGGCGGAGCAAGACGGGCGGCTCTGACGGCTCGGGACAGACGGGCGGCTCTGACGGCGCTGGGCAGACGGCGCTGGGCAGGCGGGAGCTCAGACCGCTGGCAGGCGGGCAGTTAGAGGCGCTGGGCGGCGGGCAGCTCAGACGGCGCTGGGCAGGCGGGCAGCTCAACGGCGCTGGGCAGGCGGGCAGCTCAGGCGGCGCTGGGCAGGCGGGCAGTGCAGGCGGCGTTGGGCAGACGGCCGACTCTGACCTGCTGAGGCGCACAGTAGGCCTGGTGCGTGGTGCCGGAACTGGTGGTACGGACTGGAGACACGCACCTCAAGGCTAGTGCGGGGAGCAGGAACAGGGCACACTGGACTCTCGAAGCGCACTATAGGCCTGGTGCGTGGTGCCGGCATGGTGGTACCGGACTGGAGACACGCCACCTCAGGGCGAGTGCGGGGAGAAGGAACAGTGCGTACAGGGCTCTGGAGACGCACAGGAGGTTGGTGCGTGGTGCCGGAACTGGAGGTACTGGGCTGGAGACACGCACCACAGGGAGAGTGCGTGGAGGAGGAACAGGGCTCTGGAGACGCACTGGAAGCCTGGTGCGTGGTGTTGGCACTGGTGGTACTGGGGCGGGAAGGTGGCGCCGGATATACCGGACCGTGCAGGCGTACTGGCTCCCTTGAGCACCGAGCCTGCCCAACCTTACCTGGTTGAATGCTCCCCGTAGCCCGATCAGTGCGGGGAGGTGGAATAACCCGCACTGGGCTGTGTTGGCGAACCGGGGACACCATGCGTAAGGCTGGTGCACTGTATGCCGGCCCGAGGAGACGCACTGGAGCCCAGACGCGTTGAGCCGGCTTCATGGCACCTGGCTCAATGCTCACTCTAGCCCGGCCGATACGTGGAGCTGGAATGTACCGCACGGGCTAAGCACACGTACAGGAGACACCGTGCGCTCTTCCGCATAACACTGTGTCTGCCCGTACTCCCGCTCTCCACGGTAAGCATGGGAAGTGGGCGCAGGTTTCCTACCTGACTTCGCCACACTACCCTTTAGCCCCCCCCCCCAAGAAATGTTTGCGATTTCTTCTCGGGCTTCCAGCCACGCTTCCGTGCTGCCTCCTCATACCACTGCTCCTGGGCTTTAGCTGCCTCCATCTCTTCACGAGAGCGGCGATATTCTCCAATGTGAGCCCAGTGTCCTTTTCCCTCCAGAATTTCCTCCCATGTCCAGGAGTCCTGTGTAGTGGGCTGCTGCTGATGCTGTCGCTGCTGCCCGTTGCTACGCTGCTTGGTCCGAGTTTGGTGGGTGGTACTGTAACGGCAGCCTTCCTCCTCTTCACGTGAAGAGAGGGTGTAACAGGGATCGGACCAACACGCAGCGTAGCCAGTGCTCAACATGTTTAATAAAATGATAAACAGTGAACACTTAACACGATACAAAATAACAAATGTGGCAAACCGATACAGCCCTATCTGGTGCAGAGAAAACACAAAGACAGGAAACAACCACCCACAAATCCCCAACACAAAACAAGCCACCTATATATGATTCTCAATCAGGGACAACGATTGACAGCTGCCTCTGATTGAGAACCATATTAGGCCGAACACAGAAACAGACAAACTAGATACACAACATAGAATGCCCACCCAGCTCACGTCCTGACCAACACTAAAACAAGCAAAACACATAAGAACTATGGTCAGGACGTGACAATTATTATATTATTATTTGTGCCCTGGTCCTATAAGAGCTCTTTGTCACTTCCCACAAGCAGGGTTGTGACAAAAAACTCACACTCATTCTTATGTTTAATAAATGTATCGTATAGTGTGTGTGTGGCAGGCTTACGTGGCGCTGATACTGGTGCTAGAGGGAATACGCAGCTGGAGGTTGAATGTTTGAAGCGGTACGACGACTGTAAAAAGTTTAGGAACCACTGCTCTAAAAGATAGCCCAGTGGTTAGAGCGTTGGGCCAGTAACTGAAAGGTCGCTGGTTCGAATCTGCTGATGCGCCCTTGAGCAAGGCACTTCACCCTATTTGCTCGGGGAAATTGCTCTGGATCAGAGCGTCTGCTAAATTAATAAAATGTCAAATGTAAAATCTGTCACCTGCCTACCTTCTGGCTGTCTAAATAAAAAAAAGAAGATAATGTGATTAATCTTACATGCTCATTGGCCAGTGGTATGGTCTCCATCAGGTCCACTCCTTCAGCGTAAACCTGGATGAGGGAGAGGATGTTTCGGGTCTTCACTGCCTCACACAGGACGTGCAGCCTGGACTCCGCGTCCGCACACTTCCTCTGAACAAACTTCTTCTCTGTGTACTTGGCTGTGATGTAGTCCTTCCGCGTCTGCCTGAGGGAGACAAGAGCCCAGACAGACAGATAGGCAACTAGCAAGAGACAGGAAATCTGAGTTTAAGGCCAAGTTCCAAATGGAACCCTATCCCCTAGTACATGGATTTTGACCAGGGCCCCTGTCAAAAGTAGTGGACTATATATGGAATAAGTTGCCATTTGGGATGTACCCTAAGACATTCAGGACTATACATAGTATAACAAGAAGTTAAATGTATTGAACTTAATATGAAATAAATAATGAATGTATTCAGTCAGTGTTGTTCCTGTTATGGTGTTGAAGGAAGGAAAGGAGTGGGTGTGGTTTGCCCGACTGTCTGTCACTCACATGTCACTGGAGGGGTTGGGTTTGGTCACGACCTGTGCAGACAGGTCCGCTTCCATGATCTCATTGAAACCTGCATTGCCCACATTTTTTACCAGCTGGGGAAGACCAGGTAGAGCACACGTCAATATGGTATCTATTCAGACCCTATAAATCTAGCCTGGTTCCAGATCTGTTTGTGCAGTATAGCCAATTGCCATAGGAGTTGGCAAGACAGCACAAACAGATCTGGGACCAGGCTACTACTAATCATACTCAAATAGTACAACAGCTTATACGATCAGAGCTGGGTTCAAATACTATTTGAAATAATCAAAACTGCTTGGCTGAGCTTCCCTGGCATCTACCCATCTGGCACTCCAGGCAGGCTAAAGCAAACGCAATAAAATATTGATAAAAAAAAGAAAAAAGTTTTGAACCTATGTTTGTATACAATGCAACCATAAAAGCCTGTGATATTTACCAGGAGCTCGGCGGTTCCCAGGACGTCCAGTGTGAGAGACTGTATTCTAGAATAGTGGACGCCCATCTCCCTGTGGATTCCAGAACACTCGATGCAGATGAGCACTCCCAGGTTAGTGGAGAGCCAGGTGGGCTCTGAAGACAGAGATATATGTTATCAGTGTAAGACTAGTGTGCTGTGGCCTGCGGTGGTCTGGCGGGTTGCTGCCACTGCCTTCGGATCTTAGCCCTTGACCTTCTGGCACACCATTTCTCCTCTTTACTTTCCTGTCTCTCTTCACTGTCTCTGAAAAAATTGACTTGAAAATCCTGAAAAAACGATATTAAAAAAGAGTTGTGTGCTTCCACTATAAGTCCTCACCTGAAATAGTTGTACCGTTAAATAAAGTTCCACTCCTAAGAGTGAGATGTGGTATATTGATGCACTATTTTCATTGTCCTATCAGTGTGAATTCAACACATGGGATATATAGGCACAGTTGGATTTCAATAACATCTAACCGAAACAGCCAACCCTCTTTCTTCTGTATTTGAGGAACTAGTCTGACTGGCCTAACAAAGACTCCTAAGAATGTGTGTGAGCGCATGCACATAGACAAAAGAACACGTCAATCGTCAAACAAAGCAAGGTTGCACATTCAGCATTGTAAATTACGAAAACCATGTCAGCCCCTCACACACTCACATACTGTATGTACAACACTGTGTTCATTTTCATATAATACCCCTCTGGGAGGAAGACCACAATATTTTCTTGCTGCCTTTTCCCAGAATGCTCTGTGTGTCACTCACTAGGCGCTCCACAGTCGCAGCAGACGTCGTTGCCGCTCATCCTCTTGACCTCACTGACGATGGCCTTGGTCAGCTCCTGCACTATGTTGTTCTCCCCTCCCTCGTCCTGGTCTCCTTTGAAAGCATTGTTCAGCGCCTCCTCCTTACTGTTCTGCAGGACTGAGATCCATCTGAAAACACAGGCAGGTCCAACCGAGACAACCAGTAAGCTTGGAGGCAAAGTGTGCGTCCCAAATGGCACCCTATTCCTTATGTAGTGCACTACTTTTGACCAGAGCCGAGTACACGTTATAGGGAATAGGGTGCCATTTGGAATGCCTACAACGTCAAAGAGGGTCTGAGAAGTGACCAATTACATGTACCCCCTGTATCATTTATACACATAATGAAGAGCAGGGTTCCCCAACTGTTTTCTGAGCAAAAAATACATACAAAGAAACAAATAGATTTTTTATTGTTGAACATAAAATACTGTAAAAACACCAGCAAATCAGCTCCAAGTTATTTTAATTTAGGAAATATTAGAGAGATACACTAAATACACAAAAGTATGTGGACACCCCTTCAAATTAGTGGATTCGGCTATTTCAGCTGACAGGTGTATAACATCGAGCACACAGCCATGCAGTGTTCCAACATCTAGTGGAAAGCCTTTCCAGAAGAGTGGAGGCTGTTATAGCAGCAAAGGGGGGACCAACTCCATATTAATGCCCATGATTTTGAGATGTTCAACGAGCACATGTCCACATACTTTTGGTCATGTAGTGTATATGTGATCATATACACATTTTAAATGATGATGATTTAGTCCAAAATTATATCTGTTTTGGCTTCTTGCGGTAAATTTGTAATCTACAAATTATTGGAAATTATATTCCGGCCTCCATCCACTCAAGAAAGAAATCGGGCCGGCGGCTGAATATAGTTGATGATCCCTGATATAGGGTGACCAATCAAAAACATATATTTTAAACAATGTTAAATGTGTAGATACTCCTCTGAGAAAACCAATGGACCAAACCTCACGTCTCTATCATAATCCGTTCAAAAGTTTGAGTTTTTTAGCTTTGTAGGAAGGCCAAAATTAGGGTGACTATGGAGGCCAGAGGCCAGAGAAGAGGCCAGAGGCCAGAGAAGAGGCCAGAGGCCAGAGAAGAGGCCAGAGGCCAGAGAAGAAAATAGCATTGCGTCAGCTAGGCTGTATGCTGTTTGAGAATTAACAGGCTCACAGTTGAACTCATCTTTCTTCTCAAATTCGAGGGACATAAAACAATAGAGGTAAGATAGAAATCGAGTTTGAGACATGACATGTAGTATTTTCATATTTTAGTATACACTTTTCAAATGAATGCTATTCTTTTTTTTAAAAGATTTCTCACAGAAACATGCGTATCTCTGTGAAATGTCAATGTCACTGAGCATACCGCAAGTTTTTTTTCCCCCAAAGCCTTTTCCGTTTAATTCAGCTCGTGTCATGCTAATTTTGCGGTATGCTCGGAAACAACTTTGCAGACTACCACCACAACACCTGAAATCCTCAAAGGTTGCAGTGAAAAAGCGCCACCGCTCTGTCGACAGAGCTCGGAGCTTATTACCGGATGTATTAGGCACAAAATCCGAATTTGGGATATAATGTTAATGATATGTTAGAGAAAGACCCCACTGAACGATTCAGACATGAAGAATCATATTTGTCTTGGTAAAATGTATTTTGATGAAATAAGGAAGTGAAATTTCATCACCAAAGTGTGTTTCTATCCACTCTGGGCAGAGTGGATGGACACCCTGCATAATGATGTATACACAACGTTCGCACACAAACGTACACAGTGCAAAATGCACAGACAGTTGGTTCAGGGAACCCCTATGGTACTTACATCTGACACTCAGTCTCTTCCTCAGCTTGAAAGTGATAGGTTCTGTCATCTGTTTGGGTAAACAAAGAAGGAGATCCGATTGAGTAAGAGGTAGTTGCAGTAAGAGAAGCTAGGCTACCGGGAAGGCATCTATAGTACTAGACGGAAGATGAAAGTTGCAGAGGTTTGAAATGGAGATGAGCCTCAAAATGCTGATTAACTTACGGGAGAAGAGATCAAAGCTTTTCTTCTCATCTGGGTTGAGCTTCACTTGACAGGTTAGCAGGTTGAGTTTAGCTGGTGGTCTGTTCGCCTATGAAAGAGGAGCAGAGACGGATGAGAGAAGAGAGTGGACCAGAGAATAAGATAAACATTTGAATGCTGAAATGTATCATACAGTATGCATGGAACTGTCCCATAAACTAAGTCAGTTGTGTGACGTCGAACACTCAAATAACTTCAGAAAAATAACATTATCAAATGCAGCAGTAACCATTAAATGTATCATTGTTGAATTAAATGGTATGCTGCTTACAGCCACATCCCTATAAAGGCCCAATGAACAGCATTGTTTTTAGATGTCACACAATTATTGTCCAGTTCTTTAATGTGAGTACAGTAACAAATGTGAGTACAGTAACAATGTGAAATGCACTGAAACAGAACAAATGTGACCCTTCCCAAATGAAAAAATTCTATAGTATACTATTGTATAAATACTACAGCATTTACGGTAGTGTTTTTGCGGACTTTACTGTAGTATTTACTGTAGTATACTGTAGTACTTACAGTTAACCATAGTATAAATACTGTAGTGAAAGAAAACTGTAAAATATACTATGGTAATTAATGTAGTGTTTTTGCGGATTGTAGTATGCTGTAGTTTTTACTGTAGTGTTTTTCCAGACTGTACTATACGGTAGTATTTACTACAGTTTTTTTGTTTTATCTTTGACATAGAAGTGGAGGCTTTCTCCTTCAGGAAACCTACTGGAGAAATACTAAAAGAGCAAATTTTCCATAACCTGTAGGTAGGTAGTTAGGACTGGGGTCTGAATGGATAGTTCAGAGCTCCTGCTCTTTCTATAACCTGTAGGGAACGCAATATATGGTCTATCGTTCAGTTATGTGAAAAAGTATTGGGGATGCTTTGCCCGCCTCAGGACCCCTACAACTTGCCTTAATAGAAGGGGACCATGAATTCTGCTCTGTATCAGAGAATTTTACAGGAGAATGTCAGGCCATCCGTCTGGGAGCTGAAGCGCAGCTGTGTCATGAGGCAAGACAATGATAAAAAAAAACTACTATCAAGTCTACATCAAAATGGCTAAAAAGCAACACATTTGAAGTTCTGGACTTAATCCCAATTGAGATGCGGTGGCAGGACTTGAAACAAGCAGTTAGTGCTTGAAAACCCACAAATGTGGCAGATTTAACAGCAGTGTCCTTTGGGATGTTCTTTGGGTGGTGGACCATTCTTGATACACACAGGAAACTGTTGAGCGTGAAAAACACAGCAGGTTTGAAGTTCTCCACACACTCAAACTGGTGCGCCATGGCGCCCACCCCGTTCAACGGCACTTCAATATTTTGTCTTGCCCATTCACCCTCTAAATGGCACACATACAATCCATTGTCTAAAGGCTTAAAAATCCTTCTTTAACCTGTGTCCTCCCCTTAACAAGTGACATCAATAAGGGATCATAGCGTTCACCTGGATTCACCTGGTCAGTCTAGTAAACTGTAGTGTTTTATCCCTGAACAAATTCACCATGGAAGTCATGCTCAGGGGAAATTTCAGCGTTCAAACAATAGCTCTGTACAGTGTCTGACAAGAGGCTGCTGTGATGGTGGGGGTTTCAGGACCTGACAGACGTTTTGTCAAATACTAAAATGACATCCGTCTTGACATTCTGTGATCATGAAATTTTGTGAGCTGTGGATTGTCAAGCCAATAACTGCGGTTCTCGCGGTAATTGACCGTTAATGAACATAAACACATTTAGCATCTCCTGGCTTACAAGCCACTGATGCAGACCTTTGGAACATCTACATTTTAAAAAGGCTAACAAATCCATGTAATATAGCCTACACCATCACAATAAATCCATTATTTATTTTTTAGGCAGGTCTAAAGAAACACGATATGAAGAAAATGTAGTCTTTTTCAGATGAACAGAATATTCCCAACATTTTCTGGGAAAGTTGTGGGATGAGATAGATCCCAAATGAATAGAACTTTTTTAAGCAATAAGGCTGACGCAACAGATCAGAATGTTTACTTTAAAATGTTGATAAACTATTAGGCTATATCTTCAAATTATAAGCGCAGAAATCCACACACGGCAGTAGGCTAGAAGCGCAAGTGTTCCATTAGCGGGAAAACACCATTTTCAAAAGTGACCGCAAATGTGATTATGTATGTAATGCTTTTATTATAAAGGTGCATTTTTATGGTGAAAATGATCTTCCCCAAACTTGAAACTCACACGCTGCGTATGTATCCCAGTTAGGGTCTACACCGGTTGTAAAGCGGATTCACGTTATTTGGCTACTTTAGTTGTGATACAAACCTTATCAAAACATATAGGCCTATGGGCCAGGCTACATGAGGTGTGCGACTATGATTTGAAAAAGTATCAAAAAAAGGCATGTGCTGTTTCTTGCCTTACTGCACACGCTGGGCAACATTCACAAGTGATAATACATCATTTATAAGTGATAGGCTAATATTGTCACCCATCAGACTATTCTTGATTTAATCTTGTCTTTACATATACTAAATAATGTATGTGTGAAATTTGTTTTGATTTATAATGGACCATTATCATGCACCTGTCTCGGAACAGAAGCAGGGGAAAAAATACATGTAATATATACATGACTGCCTTTCTTGATGTCCATAGTATTCTCTCGGGTATGCAATCTGGTGTCCGCTCAGGTTATGGATGTGTCACTGCAACCTTAAAGGTACTCAATGATGTCACCATTGCCCTTGATTCTAAGCAATGTTGTGCAGCTATTTTTATTTTATTACGGTAGACCATTCCATTCTTGTGGGCTGGCTAAGGAGTATTGGTGTCTCTGAGGGGTCTTTAGCCTGGTTTGCTAACTACCTCTCTCAAAGAGAGCAGTGTATAAAGTCAGAAAATCTGCTGTCTCATCCACTGCATGTCACCAAGGGAGTACCCCAAGGCTCAATCCTAGGCTCCACGCTCTTCTCAATTTAAATCAACAACATAGCTCAGGCAGTAGGAAGCTCTCTCATCCATTTATATGCAGATGATACTCAGCTGGCCCCTGGCCCCCTGATTTGGTGTTAAATGCTCTACAACAAAGCTTTCTTAGTGTCCAACAAGCTTTCTCTACCCTTAACCTTCTTCTGAACATCTCCAAAACAAAGGTCATGTGGTTTGGTAAGAAGAATGCCCCTCTCCCCACAGGTGTTATTACTACCTCTGAGGGTTTAGAGCTTGAGGTAGTCACCTCATACGAGTACTTGGGAGTATGGCTAGACGGTGCACTGTCCTTCTCTCAGCACATATCAAAGCTGCAAGCTAAAGTTAAATCTAGACTTGGTTTCCTCTATCGTAATCGCTCCTCTTTCACCCCAGCTGCCAAACTAACCCTGATTCAGATGACCATCCTACCCATGCTAGATTACGGAGACATCATTTATAGATTGGCAGGTAAGGGTGCTCTCGAGCGGCTAGATGTTCTTTACCATTCGGACCATCAGATTTGCCACCAATGCTCCTTATAGGACACATCACTGCACTCTATACTCCTCTGTAAACTGGTCATCTCTGTATACCTGTCGCAACACCCACTGATTGATGCTTATTTATAAAACCCTCTTTGGCTTCACTCCCCCCTATCTGAGATATCTACTGCAGCCCTTATCCTCCACATACAACACCCATTCTACCAGTCACATTCTGTTCAAGGTCCCCAGAGAACACATATCCCTGGGTTGCTCCTCTTTCAGTTTGCTGCAGCTAGCGACTGGAGCAAGCTGCAACAAACACTCAAACTGGACAGCTTTATCTCAATCTCTTCATTCAAAGACTCAATCATGGACACTCTTACTGAAAGTTGTGGCTGCTTTGTGTGATGTATTGTTGTCTCTACCTTCTTGCCCTTTGTGCTGTTGTCTGTGCCCAATAATGTTTGTACCATGTTTTGTGCTGCTACCATGTTGTGTTGCTACCATGTTGTTGTTATGTTGTGTTTCTACCATGCTGTGCTGTCATGTGTTGCTGTCTTGCAATGTTGTTGTCTTAGGTCTGTCTTTACGTAGTGTTGTGTTGTCTTTCTTGTTGTGATGTGTGTTTGTGTAACGTCCTGACCAGAGTTATTATGTGTTTTGCTTGTTTAGTGTTGGTCAGGACGTGAGCTGGGTGGGAATTCTATGTTGTGTGTCTAGTTTGTCTGTTTCTATGTCCAGCCTAATATGGTTCTCAATCAGAGGCAGATGGTAATCGTTGTCCCTGATTGAGAATCATATATAGGAGGCTTGTTTTGTGTTGGGATTTTGTGGGTGGTTGTTTCCTGTCTCTGTGATTGTCTGCACCAGATAGGTCTGTCTCGGTTTTTGCACATTTGTTATTTTGTATTGTTGTTTGTAGTGTTTCACTTGTTCTTTATTAAACATGTTTAACACTAGCCGCGCTGCACTTTGGTCCTCTCCTTCACCCCTGGAAGAAAACCGTTACAGTTTGTCCTATATTTATATTGTATTTATTTTTTAATCCCAGGCCCCCGTCCCCGCAGAAGGCCTTTTTCCTTTTGGTAGGCCATCATTGTAAATAACAATTTGTTCTTAACTGACTTGCCTAGTTAAATAAAAGTTAAATAAAATAAAAAAATACATCTATGCACTTAAAATAGCGAATGGAGGACGCTTTTCTCGTGGTTCATTTTCATGCCAGCCAGGTAGGCTATACTCCTGTTGTAAAGAGAAGCAATGTGCCTAATATTAGGAAAGTTAAGAAATAAATATAGTAGGCCTAGTCTATAGAAAGCTGATGGGATCCTCCTCTTTTTATTAGAGGCCATTCCTCTTTTTTCTCAAGCAATTGCATAGCCTATAGAAATGTTGTGCAACATGAGCTCATGGGCTCTCATGAAGTGTTTGATTACATTTTCGATTACATTTGCATTGATAGAGTGCTGAGTACCAGGCAGTTAGGAAGTTTGGTAGGCTACTAATGACCATCAGCAGCATCAGAGCTTGGAGAAGTTTAATTACCATGACTAAACGATCTAGTGGAATTTGACTGCCATCATGACTCGTGACCGCCGGTGTGGCGGTAATACGGTCACCGTTACAGCCCTTATCACAACTGAGACAATGCTATGCCATTAGGATTAATGACGTTTTGACATTAGGGTAATGTTGTCAAGAGGAATGTCATGCACGAAAGAACTTGTAGCCGTTTGTGATTGGATTCCTAGAAGAGGTCAACAGGAATCCAGTCAAAAAAAAGAGTTCAATCAAAGATTGAAATTCTAGGCCTCCCGGGTGGCGCAGTGGTCTAAGGCACTGCATTGCAGTACTAGACGTGTCACTACAGGTTTGATACCGGGTTGTGTTGCAGCCGGGACCACGACCGGGACACCCATGAGGCGGCGCACAATTGGCCAAGCGTCATCCGGGTTAGGGGAGGGTCTGGCCGGCTGGGATGTCCATGTCCCATCGCGCTCTAGCTACTCCTTGTGGCCTGGCTCCTGCACACTGACTTTGGTCACCAGCTGTACACTGTTTCCTCCGACACATTGGTGCGGCTGGCTTCTGGGTTAAGCGGGCAGTGTGTCAAGAAGCTTGGCGGGGTCGTGTTTCGTAGGACACATGGCTCTCGACCTTCGCCTCTCCCAAGTCCGTATGGAAGTTGCAGCGATGGGACAAGACTGTAACTACCAATTGGGGAGAAAAGGGGGTAAAAAAAAGTACACACTCTTTCTTTTCACCTTCTTCTTGCTCTGTCTTAACATGTCGTCTGGCTCTTCATCAACAACAACAAATGTAATTGTGCTTCGTCGTCCACATTGTCGTCCACAGACCTTATTGAATTACACCGGCTGACATGCAGTATGTACAAGCAGCATGCATAACGGCATGGTATGAAGGAAAGTAAGTGACCAATAGGAGAAGACAGGAACAGGAAAGGAAGTCTCTTACCGTTCCATGGGAGATGGTCAGGTACCCGTTCTTCACAGAACACCTCCTCTTCTGCCACACTTTCCTCAGGCTGAAGAAGAGAAGGGAGAGATAATATTCATTATGACACTACAACACTTCTCTATACATGTTCTCCTAGAGCAGGGTTTCCCAAACTTGGTCCTGGGGCCTCCCTGGGTGCACGTTTTGGTTTATGCCCTGGCACTACACAGCTGATTCAAATAACCTAGATGACCAATCCACATCTTCAACCACACCATTTCCCGAGCAGCAAATGGAATCATGTATGCCTAGAGGACATCATATCACCCTATCGCTGATCACCCTACAAGTGCAAGGTGTCCACAGTGGGTTCCCCACCACCGCGAGTCAAACTACATTTCCCTGCCTTTGCCGGGGGAATAAACAGCTGTTCTTGCGTCTGACCAGAGATCATATTGGTCATCCACTCACCCCTCGCTCCTCTTATAGAGAATTCCACAGTAATCCGTGCCATAGGCCTTATTCCCCTGGAGCTGATGAAGGCTGTATCCAGTCTGTTTGGCCTGGGAGTCCTAATACACAGGAACAAAGACACGTGCACGCACGCACGCACACACACACACACACACACACACACACACGTACAGAACAAATATATAAGTCTCATCTCTCTCAATGCTCAGACATTCATCCAAATCCTGTTTCTTCAGCCTCCTCTTCTGAAGGCCTACACTACTCTACATTGCTAAAAATGAAGGTGCTTTGAAGCACATTCCTTTTTGACGGCCATATAGGAAGCAAGGCCACTGAACACCTTTTGGTTCGGTAAGAGAGCCAGCATTGCTTCAGTAAGCCTCAGCTTTGTTTCGCTGTATTCAAATAGAGTTTGTGACTCTGGGGTTTGTAAGCCATAGAGATTTGCATGGAGGGCTTGAACAGAGTAAATACAGTGCATTCTGAAGAGATTACAAAATGTCAGACTAGTGTGCTGCCAAGCCTGACATTTAACTGTCTGGAAGCTGTTTCTATTCCCTTCAAATCCTCTCTGTGGTTAAGAATATTGATTATGGCTGTGTCCCTCCCAAATGTCACCATACTCCCTACATAGTGCAGAGCCCTATGGACCCTGGTCAACAGTAGTGCACTATATAGGTATACCTTCAGCAAAATCGAGGTTCAAGGAGAAAAAAAAGGCTTGATTGGGGAAAGAGCAAAAGTTCACCAAGAAAGCACACATTCCCTCTCCTAGCCACTGGTGGTAACCATCATCTGTCTATTGCATTGTAACTGTAAGTCACGAGCCAAGTGACACGACACATAAGACCAGTCATCTATAATCCTGTAGTTGTCACGTTCTGACCATAGTTCTTGTGTGTTTTGCTTGTTTTAGTGTTGGTCAGGACGTGAGCTGGGTGGGCATTCTATGTTGTGTGTCTAGTTTGTCTGTTTCTATGTTTGGCCTAATATGGTTCTCAATCAGAGGCAGGTGTGTTGTGTTGTCTCTGATTGGGAATCATATATAGGTGGCTTGATGTGTGTTGGGATTTTGTGGGTGGTTGTTTCCTGTCTCTGTGTTTTCTCTGCACCAGATAGGGCTGTTTCGGTTTGCCACATTTGTTCGTTTTGTAAGTGTTCACAGTTTCGTCTTGTTTATTAAAAAACATGTTGAACACGAGCTACGCTGCGTCTTGGTCCGATCCCTGCTACACCTCCTCTTCAGACGAAGAGGAGGGAGGCTGCCGTTACAGTAGTAAACTACAGGTTTGTTAAGGTAGAACTAGTGTCTTTTCCTATTTTGCTATGACAAGACAGGTAAGACAAAATACATTACAGTATATGTACTAGAACTGGTCTGGAGAAATGATTGATATAAGTAATTGTATTAGGTCCCTTCATCTCTGCTACCAAGGTTATGTAACTGGTGGGCTCCCGAGTGGTGCAGCAGTGTAAGGCACTGCATCTCAGTGCCAGAGGTGTCACTACAGACCCTGGTTCGATTCCAGGCTGTATCACAACCGGACGTGATTGGGAGTCCCATAGGGCGGAGGACAATTGGCCCAGTGTTGCCCAGTTTAAGGTTTGGCCGGTGTAGGCCGTCATTGTAAATAACAATTTGTTCTTAACTGACTTGCCTAGTTAAATAAAAAAAACACCGGTCTCCTACTAATACCAAGAGGAAATTCCCTCTTGGACCAAAGGTGACACTGGATTTAAGTCGCAGGCAGGACTACCTCCTCACAAGAGTGTGATTCTAAATCACCGCCACTTCTTACTCCAGTGATTGAGAGCTGACCTCTTTCTGTTCAGACAGCAGGGAGGACTTGAGAACGTCTCTGAGCTGACTCAGCTGTTTCCTCTCTCCATCTTGGGTCTGTTTGATCTGAGAAACAGGACGTGGGAGAGTCAAAAGACACATTATTGACCGACAGGCAGTGAAACCAGGGCAACTACCAAAGAGAATATTATAAAATATGGGTGAGTCTCAAATGCCACCCTCTTCTCTATATAGTTTACTACTTTTGACAGAAGCTCTAAGGGCCTTGGTCAAAAGAAGTGCACTAAATAGGGAATAGAGTGCCATTTGTGAAGCAGCCTCGGAGTTAGAGAGAAAACCCCTCTCAGACCAACTCAGACCCACTTCGGCACAATCAACCCAAACACTCAGTTCAAGGAAATGAAAATAAAACATTCCATCTCTTTTTTATAAAGCAGTGTTGGAACTGCCTCCTGGCCTGTGGGGACTCAAACTGACACTATATAAACTTTGAACAAGCATTGGGCTAACATTGTTAGGGAAAATGCTTATCAAGCATTTGGTGAGAAATGCAGTGTGCGCATTAAACCAGGAAAGGATAACGATAGAGGTCGACAGAGTGGCTCACTGTAATCAAGTCTCTCGCCAGTTTCTCTATGGAAGGTTTGAGGCTATTCACTGCGATTAGCCCATCCTGGAAGAAGCTGTGAGGAGAGAGGAAACAAACACAGAACAGGAATTTTAAGAGTCAAGACGGGTCAAGCATTTGCCCTCCTACAAAAGACAAAGCCAGCAATTAATCATTGATCATTGTGAAATCCCCAAATAAATGAAAATGACATACTTGCACTGGGCGTGGAAATATTTGATGAGGTTCTGGAGGAAGTCGACCCTCTTTTTCGTTTCGATTTCATTCACTTTTAGAAGATACTGGAGACAGAATAACACACAGTTAGTAATGGCCACAGAGAGGTAGGATGAGGTGGTGCACTGGCCTGATCCCAGATCGGTTTGTGCTCTATATGTAACTGAGTTAGATCGTACAGTAACCTCACTCCCCAGGTGTTGAAATGTCTCCACTCGTGCTACTGAATTGGTCACTTTTCACCCTTCACAACTGGCTAAGATGTTGTGGTTGTCCCACCTAGCTATCTTAAGATGCATGCACTAACTGTACGCTGCTCTGGATAAGAGCACCTGCTAAATGACTGAAAAAGGTTCATGTAAATAGAGGATCACTTGTCGGGCCCAGTAAGGCGACAGGGACACTGAAGGAAGCTCTACTGTTAAGCAAGAACAGTCACGTCCATCACATTATAGCCAATACCCATGATCATAATAGCCCATCCAATCTACCTACCTCATCCCCATATTGCTTTTTTAAATTTACTTTTCTGCTCTTTTGCACACCAGTATTTCTACTTGCACATTATCATATGCACATCTATCACTCCAGTGTTAATTTGGTCAATTTTAATTACTTCGCTACTATGGCCTAGTTATTGCCTTACCTCTTCACGCCATTTGCACACACTGTATATAGACTTTTAAAAAATGTTCTATTGTGTTATTGACTGTACGCTTGTTTATTCCATGTGTAACTCTGTGTTGTTGTTTGTGTCACACTGCTTTGCTTTATCTTGGCCAGGTCGCAGTTGTAAATGAGAACTTGTTCTCAACGGGCCTACCTGGTTAAATAAAGGTGAAATCAGTGAAAAGAATTGTGATGCCAGCGAAACAGAACTGGGACCTGGCCAGTGGTACACACCCTCTCACCTCGCACATCTGGAACTGGAAGAGGCGTCTCTCCTTCTCCATCTCCTCAGCGATCTCTCCGCCACTGAACTCTGTCCGTATCATCCCATGCTGCTTAGCATGCTCCTTCTTCTCCTTCTCTATCTTAGTGCTGCAGGGAACACAGAGGTCACAGTGATGCTGATGCTGGTGAAGCACAGCATGAATGGATGAAGAAGGAAAATCATTCACTAATTAACTCATAGCAAGCAGCTGCACGCGATAACAATATTTACTCTCCTCAGTTTGTCAAGAGTTATTACACCGTTCTCATTCGTGAATTCGAACCACCATGGTCACTCACGTCAACCCAAAGGCTCTATGACTACGCCACAGGAGTTTGTTTGCACAAGGCATTAATCTTTAGTAAACTATTAACTCTTAAATTACCCGCCAACACCTCATACAGTGAACTAGAATGATCTCTACCTATGTTAAGTAACTTCTAATAATCTTTCGAAACATGTCTTTCATGCCTGTCATTTTGAAAATGAAAAGATTATGTAGGGACTAGGGACATGTACCGTATAACTGCAGTAAAGAAAACCCCTTGTCTGTCCATACCATAGTTCATTTGACACTAAAATAACCTCAGAGGGACAGAGTATTCACATACAAACAGGAAGCAAGTGCGGCTATTGTAGGCCGAGTCTCATTCTCTCTCCTAAGGGTCTGTCTGTCAGCTGTTTTAGAAATAGCAGCAGTTGACCTTTTACTAGCTTCCATTGTTTTCCCTTTATATTTGTTGTTAAACTGAACCCACATGCAACCTCATGGTGGTGGCAGCTCATGGCCCCCCTCTTTTCCTTGTGCTCGTAAGCTATAATCATTCATTTAGGTTCAACCCACACACATCAAGTGGTGGTGCTTTTGTTTGGAACTCAAACCGCTGCAGTGGTGGCGGTAAAACGTAGGGAGTTGTAAACTTGCGAAAATAAAGTGGCTCTAACTCACAGTTTCGTTTCGTAATCTTTCCAGGCTTTATCGAAAGGCTTTTTCAGATCCTGTTGAAAAGGAACATAACAGTATTATTACACGGGAGAGACACATGACATTAGTTTAAGTCATGAATATTAAACTGACTATAAACTGTGATTTACATTTAAAGGTTAAAGGTCAGTCACATGGACTTTGCTCATGAAGTCATTTACAAGGCATTCTTTAAATGGCTGGGGATAGGAATTAGTAGGACTATCCTGTGGCTATGTGTGTTCAAAATGACTAGCATGGGACAGGCCTACTCCCTACCTCTTGTTCTGACTGGTATTGTAAAACACATGTTCTGACTGGTTATGGTAAAACACTGTGATTGATCACATTTAATAACACATATAGTATACCTACCCCTTTGACCCCTTTCAGGTCTCCTTTCAGCAGACTGTCTAAGGGGAAGGTGATGATATTGTTCATGTTCTGCAGCTGCAAACACAGACAGGCGGACAGACAGACAGAGTTAGAGTGAAGTGTGGACAACCAGTGAAGAACAAACACCACTGTAAATACAACCTACAGTGGCTTGAGAAGTATTCACCTCCCTTTTGGCATTTTTCCTGTTTTGTTGCCTTACAACCTGGAATTGAAATATATTTTTTTGTGGGGGTTCGTATCATTTGATTTACACAACATGCCTAAAACTTTGAAGATGCAAATTTTTTTTGTGTGTGAAACAAACAAAACAATAAGACAAAAAAATGAAGAATTGAGCGGGCATAACTATTCAATACTTTGTAGAGCCACCTTTTGCAACAATTACAGCTGCAAGTCTCTTGGGGTATGTCTCTATAAGCTTGGCATATCTAGCCACTGGGATTTTTGCCCATTCTTCAAGGCAAAACTACTCCAGTTCCTTCAAGTTGGAATGGGTTCCGCTGGTGTACAGCAATCTTTAAGCCATACCACAGATTCTCAATTGGATTGAGGTCTGGGCTTTGACTATGCCATTCCAAGACCTTTAAATGTTTCCCCTTAAACCACTCGAGTGTTGCTTTAGCAGTATGCTTAGGGTCATTGTCCTGCTGTAAGGTGAACCTCCAACCCAATCTCAAATCTCTGGAAGCCTGAAACAGGTTTCCCTCAAGAATTTCCTTGCATTTAGCGCCGTACATAATTTCTTCAATTCTGACCAGTTTCCCAGTCCCTGCCGATGAAAAACATCCCCACAGCATGATGGGGATGATATTCTCGGGGTGATGAGGTGTTGGGTTTGCGCCAGACATAGCATTTTCCTTGATGGCCAAAATGGTAAATATTTGTCTCATCTGACCAGAGTACCTTCCTCCATATGTTTTGGGAGTCTCTCACATGCCTTTTGGCGAACACCAAACGTGTTTACTTATTTTTATCTTTAAGCAATGGCTTTTTTCTGGCCACTCTTCCGTAAAGGCCAGCTCTGTGGAGTGTACGGCTTAAAGTGGTCCTATGGACAGATAATCCAATCTCCGCTGTGGAGCTTTGCAGCTCCTTCAGGGTTATCTTTGGTCTCTTTGTTGCCTCTGATTAATGCCCTCCTTGCCTGGGCTGCAAGTTTTGGTGGGCGGCCCTAACTTGGCAGGTTTGTTGTGGTGCCATATTCTTTCAATTTTTTATAATGGATTTAATGGTGCTCCGTGGAATGTTCAAAGTTTCTGATATTGTTTTATAACCCAACCCTGATCTGTACTTCTCCACAACTTTGTCCCTGACCTGTTTGGAGAGCTCCTTGGTCTTCATGGTGCCGCTTGCTTAGTGGTGTTGCAGACTCTGGGGCCTTTCAGGACAGGTGTATATATACTGACATCATGTGACAGATCATGTGACACTTAGATTGCACACAGGTGTACTTTATTTAACTAATTATGTGACTTCTGAAGGTAATTGGTTGCACCAGATCTTATTTAGGGGATTCATAACAAATGCACACACCACCTTTCAATTATTTTGGGTGGGAATTTTTTGAAACAAGTTTTTTTTCTTCAGTTCACTTCACCAATTTGGACTATTTTGTGTATGTCCATTACATGAAATCCAAATAAACATCCATTTAAATTACAGGTTGTAATGCAACAAAATAGGAAAAATGCCAAGGGGGATGAATACTTTTGCAAGGCACTGTATATTTCTGTTATTTATTTTCTCTTTTGTACTTTAACAATTTGCACATCATTACAACACTTTATATAGACATAATTTCACATTTGAAATGTCATTCTTTTGGAACTTTTGTAAGTGTAATGTTTACTGTTCATTTTTAACAGTTTTTTTCACTTTTGTTTATTATCTATTTCACTTGCTTTGGCAATGTTAACATATGTTTCCCATGCCAATAAAGCCCCTTAAATTGAATTGAATTGACAGAGAGGCTACTCTGTTCAAGAAAGCCTTTAACTCTTCACAAGTCACCCATCACAAGGTGTGAAGGAAACACTAACAATTCACACTATGAAATTAGCAACTGAGCACTCAACCTCTTCTTGCACGATGTCTTAAAAAGCAAGTTCTGCCCGTTACATAGTCTTAAATAGGTCTAGATATCTTCAAAAGTGTACACTCCACACGCATGGTTGCGACAGGTCAAATGAAAGGGCAGATAAAAACGATGAATAAGAGAAAAACAAGGGCCAAAATGGAGGTATTTGAGAGGTGTAGAGAGAAAGAAGGTAGAGACACAGTATGTGACAGTGTATAGCTCTCTGTGTGTGTGTGTGTGTGTGTGTGGTGGGGTCTCACCAGGTTCTTGAAGAGGGCTGTGAGCTCTTTGGTAAAGACGGCAAACTTGAGGAAGGCTGAGCCCACCTCAGGGTCCTCTCTACAGACACAGTTGTCCCCAAACTTCTCCATAGACTGGATGTACTGCTCCTCGTTGTCAAAGTGGGCTGGGAAACACACACGGCGGTCACTTGCAGTCAGTAGTCAAGTCGAACCAGAGTTTAAGTAATGGGTCATCGCAACACACTTTACGTCATCAAAAAACAATACAAGTGGCTCTACACAGACTCCCATATTCATATGATCTTCTATGCTATGCAATCCTGTGACTTTTTAGTGGACATTTCACATCTCTGTGATACTGTCCATGTTTCTAAGTTGACCTGACCTATAAAATGGAAAAGCTTTATCTATGAATAATCACCAATAAGCTTGAGGAAGGTAATTGACCATAGGAGTTGACAAGACAGCACAAACAGATCCGGGACCAGGCTAATGAAGCCATTCTGACACGGCCTCTTCTTAACAATGAACAGCATGTAAGGGCGTGCGAAGTGTGTGTAACAAACTAAGAGCTTAGTTTACACAGCAGCTCCAAACCAAAGCAAGCGCTAAGGTATTTCCAGCATGTGCAGATCACACTCGATTAGAGCCATGATTACCAACTCCTGATCCGTTTCAAAAACACCCCAGAATTATGACTCAGGCCTGGGACTACACTGGAAGGTCTGTGGACTGGGTGAAGGGTGGAGAGGGCCAGTCATGGAGAGAAAAGGCCTGGGTCTAGGGACGCTTAATATACCGTATTATAGGAAGGACTGGTTTCAAGAGCAACACCTCTGTTCCTTTGGCCTGCTGGGACAGGTGCGTGGAATGGGAGGAATGTGGAGAGGTGATATCCCTCTCATTCTCCGCCTCACTCGCTCTTTCAAGGTTACACTTCACCTTCTTCAAACACTTCGCCCTTCGAGGTTACACGTCACCTTCAATTTCCAGGTGGCGTGGGAAGGCCCCCCAAAATCAAGATCCAGATCCTCTGAGAGATCAACATGTTCAATGGTAGGTGAACCACTGCAATCGCTCCAATCTGTGTCAGTGTCAATACAGTAAAGTCTATTGTAGTTTAAGGAGCATTGAGAGGTCAATGAAAACAAGAGGGTGCTGCCCCAAACACTGAATAGTACAAGAGATTACTGTGTAATATCTTGAGAAATACCAACACGCTGCACAACTAAAAAGTTCTGAGGTTAGCACGTAAACGAAAAGGTGTGAAACTTGAGTGGGTGTAGTGATATAGACGCTATAACAGTATACAGTATATGGAAAGTGTATACCAGGACTGACTCACTGTACTGTAATGTACAATACTATAGGCCTGGCCTAGTATACTGTAAAGCACAGTGGTGTACTGTACTATGCTGTGTTGCTTTGTGCTGTACTCACCCAGGCCAGAGTTGTTTATGGCCTTGACAGACTTCTTGATCTTGGAAAGTACTCCTCGGTCTACGTCTAGAGCCTAGGGGAGAGAGAGCACAAAGGGGAAGATCAGTAAGGCAGGTATAGAGAAAGAGCTACTGTCACTACTCCATTTCCCTCTATACAGTATCCCTCTCTTCTCTCTCCCAGCCCACACACAAACACACACACACACAATTCATAGCCCAGCCCTTAGTCACTATATGGTTGAATTTCCTTGAGATTAGAGAAGTATGGTCATGCTGCCCTGAGCCCAGCCCTACTGTTTAGACAGTAACAACACAGACATGGCAACGTGCCAGCCAAGCCCACGCCTGCCTGCTCAACCATAGTACTAATGCTACAGTGACAGGCAGCCACTCTGTGTGTGTGTCCAAATGGCACCATATTCCCCATGTAGTGCACTACTTTTGATCAGGGCCCATTGGGCTCTGGTTAAACGTAGTGCACTATATAGGGAATATAGGGTGCCGTTTGGGACGCAGGTTCTGATATGAAGGTCAGAAACCTCAGAGAGGCTGTAGAAACAAATGAAATGCTTTGTGGGAAAACCGCACTTAGGAACTGTGGAGATCAGGTGGTACAGTACTATAATGGCCTATTGAACTATAATATAGAAACACATTAATTAGGAAGATGAGCTCATTCGAAAATAAAGGAGAGCCGCACACTCTAGGAGCTCAGATGCAAAAATGTTACATCCAACGTTTCGAAAGACAAGCTGTCTTCATCAGGGTATAATCACAAACACTGCGGGATGACTCGTTTATATAGTGTCAAAAGACACACAGGTGTCTGTAATCATGGCCAAGAGTGGCCTAATATCATTGGTTAATTCTCAAATATTAAAATGGCATACAAAGAACAGCATACAAAAAACAAATGGATAGCATACGATCATAGATTCATTTTAGACTACACAAGCTTACAAACAGTTGCAATGGCAAAGTCACAATAATCACAAGAATGGCTTCAGATCAGTCAGGTTAGGGTTAGGCTTTTTTCTGGCCACTCTTCCGTAAAGCCCAGCTCTGTGGAGTGTATGGCTTAAAGTGGTCCTATGGACAGATACTCCAATCTCCGCTGTGGAGCTTTGCAGCTCCTTCAGGGTTATCTTTGGTTTCTTTGCTGCCTCTCTGATTAATGCCCTCCTTGCCTGGTCCGTGAGTTTTGGTGGGCGGCCCTCTCTCGGCAAGTTTGTTGTGGTGCCATATTCTTTAAATTTTTTAATAATGGATTTAATGGTGCTCCGTGGGATGTTCAAAGATTCTTATATATTTTTTATAACCCAACCCTGATCTGTACTTCTCCACAACTTTGTCCCTGACCTGTTTGGTGCCGCTTGCTTGGTGGTGCCCCTTACTTAGTGGTGTTGCAGACTCTGGGGCATTTCAGAACAGGTGTATATATACTGAGATCATGTGACAGATCATGTGACACTTAGATTGCACACAGGTGGACTTTATTGAACTAATTATGTGACTTCTGAAGGTAATTGGTTGCACCAGATCTTATTTAGGGGCTTCATAGCAAAGGAGGTGAATACACATGCACGCACCACTTATCCGTTTTTTTAAAGTAAAAAAAAAAAAATCCAAATGAAATCCAAATAACTGAGTCAGGTTTGTAGGCCTTCTTGCTCGCGCACACTTTTTCAGTTCTGCCAACAAATTTTCTATTGGATTGAGGTCAGTGCTTTATGATGCCACACCAATACCTTGACTTTGTTGTCCTTAATCCATTTTGCCACAACTTTGGAAGTATGCTTGGGCTCATTGTCCATTTGGAAGACCCATTTGCGACCAAGCTTTAACTTCCTGACTGATGTCTTCAGATGTTGCTTCAATATATCCACATCATTTTCTCATGATGCCATCTATTTTGTGAAGTGCACCAGTTCCTCCTGCAGCAAAGCACCCCCACAACATGATGCTGCCACCGCCGTGCTTCACGGTTGGGATGGTGTTCTTGCAAGCCTCCACCTTTTTCCTCCAAACATAACAATGGTCACTTTGGCCAAATAGTTCTTTTTTTGTTTCATCAGACCAGAGGACACAAATTTGTGGAGTGGTTGAAAAACAAGTTTTAATGACTCCAACATAAGTGTATGTAAACTTCTGACTTTAACTGTAGAAAGCCTTTATTACAGCAAACTATAAACAGTTGCATGCTTTCATGAATTGTGGCTTATTTATTGTTTAGGCTAATTATTCAAAGCTCCCTTTGTTAATTCATTTTAAAACTAAAATGCTTGATTACATTTCAAAGCATGAATGTATCGTATGCTGTGTGACGGCATGAACGAATGAATGATTGATTGATACAGTAGCATATATATTGAAATATAGGCCTAAGTAAATGATGGTATTAAGACTTAACAGGAGGCGCTCTTGGGCCTACAGCTTGATGGCGGTTATACAAGGCTACTATACAAAGCCTACTAATGATAAAGATATTACTTATTATTATAATGATGATCGTAATAATTGTAATAATACCAACAAGAAGGAGATCAAGAAAAAGGAGGGTATAGGAGCGAGAGCTGTGTGCATATTATGTGTGACAAACAGGTGCTGTTAGGTTACAATATTATTTTTCTGCTTGTTTGGAACAGTGTAAACAACACTAAATCAATTATAAGTAATACCAGTCTGTTCTAAAGATTTTTTAAAAGCCTTTATTACAGCATAGCAAAGATTAAAAACAGAAAAATTGGTGAAATTGCTTTATCCGACACATAGCCATTGCATGCGGCTTGGTGCTCACGGAATCAGTAGGCTATTAAGAACAAACACTCAAACAGGCAACAGAATCAAGATCTGTCTTATTTCTGTAGATATATATGGAGGATTTTTAAAGCCAGGCACATTAAACAGTTAGGCTATTGATTATAGACCTAATTAAGTTTGGGTTTGCTCTCTCCTCAATTTTCTTCGACAATTATACTAAGCACTATTCGCACGGGACTAGTATTACGAGAGAACGTTGGTTATGTAAATATTACCCCAGAATGTCTGTTATTCCAGATGACGATTCGGACAAGATTAGTTTTTTCCAAACTGCCCTCTGTAATTTTTTCATTTTTTCCAATAAATTTACAGTTATGACGGAAGCCTGGATGTTTTTTTCTAGGTGTGAAGATATTCCAGGAGATAACAGGGCTGATATCTGATAACTCGAGCTTGGTTTACCAAGTTTCTAAACCATACCAAACCATCTTTGGTATAGTGTTATCATAAAATTAGAATTGAGGAAGTCTGATCATAATCATTAGAATATTTTAGCGATCCGCAGTAGGCGTCCTAAATGCCCCCCAGCATTCAGATGTGAGCTAAACAGTGCACTTGTACTTGAGATGCGTTTTAAGGCTATGGATGCGAAAGTGAACAAATCATTTTGATCTATTAACAGCAAGGGTTACATTAAATAGGCACAATATTTTTTACTGATACATTTGCCAATATTCAATTCATATGCACAAAGCATATGAACAAAAGCATTCACTTACAGCATATAACACCATAGTACCCTCCAAACTCGTCATTAAGCTCGAGATCCTGGGTCTCAACCCCGCCCTGTGCAACTGGATCCTGGACATTCTGACGGGCCGCCCCCAGGTGGTGAGGGTAGGAAACAACATCTCCACCCCGCTGATCCTCAACACTAGGGCCCCACAGGGGTGCGTTCTCAGCCCTCTCCTGTACTCCCTGTTCACCCATGACTGCATGGCCATGCACGCCTCCAACTCAATCATCAAGTTTGCAGACAACACCACGGTGGTAGGCTTGATTACCAACAACGACGAGACGGCCTACAGGCAGGAGGTGAGGGCCCTCAGAGCGGGGTGTCAGAAAAATAACCTCTCACTGTCACGTTCGTCATAAAGATCGGACCAAGGTGCAGCGTGGTCTGCGTACATTCTTCTTTTATTAAAGAAAGAACACTGAACAAACTAACAAAACAACAAAACGAACGAAACGTGAAGCTATATCAAATAGTGCAGACAGGCAACTAAACATAGAATAAGAACCCACAAACACAAAAGGGAAAATGGCTACCTAAATATGATCCCCAATCAGAGACAACAATAAACAGCTGCCTCTGATTGGGAACCATATCAGGCCACCATAGACATACAAATACCTAGACCTACAAAACCCCTAGACATACAAAAACCCTAGACAATACAAAAACTAGCATACCCACCCTCATCACACCCTGACCTAACCAAAATATAAAGAAAACAGAGATATCTAAGGTCAGAGCGTGACACTCACTCAACGTCAACAAAACAAAGGAGATGATCGTGGACTTCAGGAAACAGCAGAGGGAGCACCCCCCTATCCACATCGACGGGACAGTAGTGGAGAAGGTGGAAAGTTTTAAGTTCCTGGGCGTACACATCACGGACAAACTGAAATGGTCCCCCCACACAGACAGCGTGGTGAAGAAGGCGCCACAGCGCCTCTTCAACCTCAGGAGGCTGAAGAAATTTGGCTTGCCACCTAAAAACACTCACAAACTTTTACAGATGCACAATCGACAGTAGAGGTCGACCGATTAATCGGAATGGCCGATTAATTAGGGACGATTTCCGATTGTTATGAAAACTTGAAATCGGCCCTAATTAATTATTTTTGGACACCGATTTGGACGATTTGTTGTTGTTGTTTTTTTGTTTTTTTTACACCTTTATTTAACTAGGCAAGTCAGTTAAGAACCCATTCTTATTTTCAATGACGGCCTAGGAACGGTTGGTTAACTGCCTTGTTCAGGGGCAGAACAACAGATTTTTACCTTGTCAGCTCGGGGATTCAATCTTGCAACCTTACGGTTAACTAGTCCAACGCTCTAACCACCTGCCTCTCATTGCACTCCACGAGGAGCCTGCCTGTTACGTGAATGCAGTAAGAAGCCAAGGTAAGTTGCTAGCTAGCATTAAACTTATTTTATAAAAAACAATCAGTCAATCAATCATAATCACTCGTTAACTACACATGGTTGATGATATTACTAGTTTATCTAGCGTGTCCTGCGTTGCATATAATCGATGCGGTGCGCATTCGCGAAAAAGGACTGTCGTTGCTCCAACGTGTACCTAACCATAAACATCAATGCCTTTCTTAAAATCAATACACAGAAGTATATATTTTTAAAACTGCATATTTAGCTAAAAGAAATCCAGGTTAGGAGGAAATATTAACCAGGTGAAATTGTGTCACTTCTCTTGCGTTCATTGCACGCAGAGTCAGGGTATATGCAACAGTTTGGGCCGCCTGGCTCGTTGCGAACTAATTTGCCAGAATTTTACCGTAATTATGACATAACATTGAAGGTTGTGCAATGTAACAGGAATATTTAGACTTATGGATGCCACCCGTTAGATAAAATACAGAACGGTTCCGTATTTCACTGAAAGAATAAATGTTTTGTTTCGAGATGATAGTTTCCGGATTCGACCATATTAATAACCTAAGGCTCGTATTTCTGTGTGTTATTATGTTATAATTAAGTCTATGATTTGATAGAGCAGTCTGACTGAGCGATGGTAAGGCACCAGCAAGGCTCGTAAGCATTCATTCAAACAGCAATTTTGGCGTTTTGCCAGCAGCTCTTCGCAATGCTTTAAGCTGTTTATGACGATTTGTAGCCTATCAACTCCCGAGAGTGAGGCTGGTGTAACCGATGTGAAATGGCTAGCTAGTTAGCGGGGTGCGCGCTAATAGCATTTCAAACGTCACTCGCTCTGAGACTTGGATAGTTGTTCCCCTTGATTTGCCATGGGTAACGCTGCTTCGAGGGTGGCTGTTGTCGATGTGTTCCTGGTTCGAGCCCAGGTAGGAGCGAGAGAGGGACGGAAGCTATACTGTTACACTGGCAATACTAAAGTGCCTATAAGAAAATCCAATAGTCAAAGGTATATGAAATACAAATCGTATAGAGAGAAATAGTCCTATAATTCCTATAATAACTACAATCTAAACTTCTTACCTGGGAATATTGAAGACTCATGTTAAAAAGGACCCAGCTTTTCATATGTTCTCATGTTCTGAGCAAGGAACTTAAACGTTAGCTTTCTTTACATGCACATATTGCACTTTTACTTTCTTCTCCAACACTTTGTTTTTGCATTATTTAAACCAAATTGAACATGTTTCAATTATTAGGCTAAATTGATTTTATTGATATATTATATTAAGTTAAAATAAGTGTTCATTCAGTATTGTTGTAATTGTCATTATTACAAATATATATTTTTTTAAATCGTCCGATTAATCGGTATCAGCTTTTTGTGGTCCTCCAATAATCGATATCGGTATCGGCGTTGAAATGTCATAATCGGTTGACCTCTAATCGAGAGCATCCTGTCAGGCCTGTATCACTGCCTGGTACAGCAACCGCTCCCCCACAACCGTAAGGCTCTCCAGAGGGTAGTGAGGTTCTGCCAAAACGCATTACGCGGGGTAAGCTACCTGCCCTCCAGGACACCTACACCACCCGATGTCACAGGAAGGCCAAAATTATCATCAAGGACAACAACCACCCGAGACACTGCCTATTCACTCCGCTATCATCCAGAAGGCGAGGTCAGTACAGGTGTATCAAAGCAGGGACCGAGAGACTGAAAAACATCTTCTATCTCAAGGCCATCAGACTGTTAAACAGCCATCACTAACATTGAGTGGCTGCTGCCAACATACTGACTCAAATTCTAAG
>NC_036854.1:18413989-18432955 GCF_002910315.2 Salvelinus sp. IW2-2015 | reverse complement strand
GAGATCAGTGGTAGTGTGGCGGTGCATCACCGAGTTATATGCTGTTTCAGGCCGGCAGTAACAACAATTTTTACCTTGTCAGCTCGGGGATTCAATCTTGCAACCTTACGGTTAACTAGTCCAACGCTCTAACCACCTGCCTCTCATTGCACTCCACGAGGAGCCTGCCTGTTACGTGAATGCAGTAAGAAGCCAAGGTAAGTTGCTAGCTAGCATTAAACTTATTTTATAAAAAACAATCAGTCAATCAATCATAATCACTCGTTAACTACACATGGTTGATGATATTACTAGTTTATCTAGCGTGTCCTGCGTTGCATATATCGATGCGGTGCGCATTCGCGAAAAAGGACTGTCGTTGCTCCAACGTGTACCTAACCATAAACATCAATGCCTTTCTTAAAATCAATACACAGAAGTATATATTTTTAAAACTGCATATTTAGCTAAAAGAAATCCAGGTTAGGAGGAAATATTAACCAGGTGAAATTGTGTCACTTCTCTGCGTTCATTGCACGCAGAGTCAGGTATATGCAACAGTTTGGGCGCCTGTGCTCGTTGCGAACTAATTTGCCAGAATTTTACGTAATTATGACATAACATTGAAGGTTGTGCAATGTAACAGGAATATTTAGACTTATGGATGCCACCCGTTAGATAAAATACAGAACGTTCCGTATTTCACTGAAAGAATAAATGTTTTGTTTTCGAGATGATAGTTTCCGGATTCGACCATATTAATAACCTAAGGCTCGTATTTCTGTGTGTTATTATGTTATAATTAAGTCTATGATTTGATAGAGCAGTCTGACTGAGCGATGGTAAGGCACCAGCAAGGCTCGTAAGCATTCATTCAAACAGCAATTTTTGCGTTTTGCCAGCAGCTCTTCGCAATGCTTTAAGCTGTTATGACGATTTGTAGCCTATCAACTCCCGAGATGAGGCTGGTGTAACCGATGTGAAATGGCTAGCTAGTTAGCGGGGGTGCGCGCTAATAGCATTTCAAACGTCACTCGCTCTGAGACTTGGAGTAGTTGTTCCCCTTGATTTGCCATGGGTAACGCTGCTTCGAGGGTGGCTGTTGTCGATGTGTTCCTGGTTCGAGCCCAGGTAGGAGCGAGAGAGGGACGGAAGCTATACTGTTACACTGGCAATACTAAAGTGCCTATAAGAAAATCCAATAGTCAAAGGTATATGAAATACAAATCGTATAGAGAGAAATAGTCCTAAATTCCTATAATAACTACAATCTAAACTTCTTACCTGGGAATATTGAAGACTCATGTTAAAGAACCCAGCTTTTCATATGTTCTCATGTTCTGAGCAAGGAACCTTAAACGTTAGCTTTCTTTACATGGCACATATTGCACTTTTACTTTCTTCTCCAACACTTTGTTTTTGCATTATTTAAACCAAATTGAACATGTTTCATTATTTAGGCTAAATTGATTTTATTGATATATTATATTAAGTTAAAATAAGTGTTCATTCAGTATTGTTGTAATTGTCATTATACAAATATATATTTTTTTAAATCGTCCGATTAATCGGTATCAGCTTTTGTGGTCCTCCAATAATCGATATCGGTATCGCGTTGAAATGTCATAATCGGTTGACCTCTAATCGAGAGCATCCTGTCAGGCTGTATCACTGCCTGGTACAGCAACCGCTCCGCCCACAACCGTAAGGCTCTCCAGAGGGTAGTGAGGTCTGCACAACGCATTACCGGGGGTAAGCTACCTGCCCTCCAGGACACCTACACCACCCGATGTCACAGGAAGGCCAAAATATATCATCAAGGACAACAACACCCGAGACACTGCCTATTCACTCCGCTATCATCCAGAAGGCGAGGTCAGTACAGGTGTATCAAAGCAGGGACCGAGAGACTGAAAAACATCTTCTATCTCAAGGCCATCAGACTGTTAAACAGCCATCACTAACATTGAGTGGCTGCTGCCAACATACTGACTCAAATCTCTAGCCACTTTAATAATTAAAAATTGGAATGTAATAAACTTTATATAATGTTTACATACCCTACATTACTCATCTCATATGTATATACTGTACTCTATACCATCTACTGCATCTTGCCTATGCCGTTCGGCCATCGCTCATCCATATATTTATATGTACATATTCTTATTCATGCCTTTACACTTGTGTGTATAAGGTAGTTGTTGTGAAATTGTGAGATGACTTGTTAGATATTAGTGCACATCGGAACTAGAAGCACAAGCATTTCACTACACTCACATTAACATCTGCTAACCATGTGTATGTGACCAATAAAATGTTATTTGAAAGTTGATAAATGTTGGCCCTTCATATATAGGCTATGCGCAGTACTTTGTTCAATTTATCAAATCAGTTATTGTTTCCTTGCTCAAATCGTGAGCCACACCTGTCAAACTCAGACATTTCTCTCAAAACACAGGGATTACGATTCGCACGGGACTAGTACTTTCAGAGGACCTTGGAGTTCGCCAAACAGTAGGTTATTCTGGCTAGAATTTTTTAACTCTTGCAATGTACAAATTATTGCCATGGCAAATTCGGATGGGATTAAAATGACCGATGTAGTGTTTTGTGTTTGTGCATATAATTACATTACCCGACCTCCCCCAGCAAAACTAATCCCGTGCGAATAGGGCTTAAGGCAAGGGCTGTTTCCTCGTCTCTGCTGCTGTTGCCTCTGCCGCATGGTCAACTTTGCTATTATGCACATAGTAACATAAGGAAAGGTGCCAATTCTACGGCGCACTGAATATTATGTTTCAGAGCCACGGGCAGCGACCACATCCAGGGCGTGAGAAAGCGCATTTGTTATCAAATAATATTATATGTATTTGTGTTGCACTATTATTTTTACATAATATAACCATATACAATTTCAGTATCAAATGTCTTAGAGTGATGGACTGTGCCGTTCCCGTGGCCTCTGCAATGATCAGTCCACTGAGACAGGCACAAATCAGACAGGTGTCTTGTGCACCATGAAAACAAAAATGGTGACTGCTTGACTAAAGAAATCTCGGTCGACCGATAGCCTATTGACCAAACAATCAACCAGTCGACGAAATGGGGTCAGCCCTACAACTGACACATTTTGTCATTCCTGTGTGAATTTATATGTACAGTAATTACTAAGTTATATATTCTTGGGTGGATACACAAACAACATGAGAGGGCCTTTTATAATCCAGAACAAAGAAGGGGATATTCCCAGTTTCCAACAGTTCAGTTCTCACAGTAAGGATAGAATTCTCCCTTTCAATTAGCCATTTTCAAGGTTTAGTTCCTCCTCTCAATGCCATTTGCTCATAATTCTAAAGAGGCATATCATGATCCCCTGTCCGAGATGAATCACTAGACCAACTCTAAATTCTGATGACTGTGTATGCTGGGGACACTCAAATCTGCTCATGAAGCTAAACATGTAGCCTACAGTCATCATCACATGTAGCTTCGGGTGACTCTACCTCTGAGTCACAGCACATCACAGTAGCAGTGCAGGTGGGTGTCTGGAGGCCCCCAACTGACAGACCTGATGAGACTGCTGTGTCGAAAGCATCTCCTTGAATGAATGTCTTAGACCCTCTGTACACTGTCATGCAGACCCAAACCAAATTCCACTGGCTCTGATATTTTTTACTCCACATTGCCGGTTCTAGAAACTATGGTGGATGAGTAACCAGGTTAGCTCAGTACAGTTTGGTTTGCCTCAGTTGAACTCAGTAGTGTAAAAATCACTTTAAAATGGTCAACTTACAGTACCAGTCAAAAGTTTGGACACACCAACTCATTCAAGGGTTTTTCTTTATTTTTACTATTTTATACACTGTCGAATAATAGTGAAGACATCAAAACTAGGAAATAACACATATAGAATCATCTAGTAACCTAAAAAGTGTTCAACAAATCAAAATATATTTTATTTTTTAGATTCTTCAAAGTAGCCACCCTTTGCCTTGATGACAGCTTTGCACACTCTTGGCATTCTCTCAACCAGCTTCACCTGGAAAGTTTTTCCAACAGTCCTGAAGGAGTTCCCACATATGCTGAGCACGTGTTGGCTGCTGTTCCTTCACTCTGCGGTCCAACTCATGGCAAACAATCTCAATTGGGTTGAGGTCAGGTGATTGTGGAGGCCAGGTCATCTGATGCAGGACTTCATCACTCTCCTTCCTGGTCAAATAGCCCTTACACAGCCTGGGGGTGTGTTGGGTCATTGTCCTGTTGAAAAACAAATGATAGTCCCACAATGTGCAAACCAGATGGGATGGCGTATCGCTGCAGAATGCTGTGGTAGCCATGCTGGTTAAGTGTGCCTTGAATTCTAAATAAATCACTGACAGTGTCACCAGCAAAGCACCCCCACACATCACACCTCCTCCTCCTCCATGCTTCACGGTGGGAACCACACATGCGGAGATCATCCATTCACCTACTCTGTGCCTCACAAAGACAATGCGGTTGGAACCAAAAATCTCACATTTGGACTCAACGGACCAAACGACAGATTTCTACCGGTCTAATGTCCATTGCTCGTGTTTATTGGCCCAAGCAAGTGTCTTCTTATTATTGGTGCCCTTTAGTAGTGGTTTCTTTGCAGCAATTCAACCATGAAGGTCTGATTCACACAGTGTCCTCTGAACAGTTGATGTTGAGATGTGTCTGTTACTTTAACTCGGTGAAGCATTTATTTGGGCTGCAATCTCTGAGGCTGGTAACTCTAATAAACGTATCCTCTGCAGCAGAGGTAACTCTGAGGCTTCCTTTCCTGTGGTGGTCCTCATGAGAGCCAGTTTCATCATAGCGCTTGATGGTCTTTGCGATTGCACTTGAAGAAACTTTCCAAGTTCTTGACACTTTCCGGATTGACTGACCTTCATGTCTTAAAGTAATGATGGACTGTCGTTTTTCTTTGCTTATTTGAGCTGTTCTTGCCATAATATGGACATGGTCTACTACCAAATAGGGCTATCTTCTGTATACCAACCGTACCTTGTCACAACACAACTGATTGGCTCAAACGCATTAATAAGGAAAGATATTCCACAAATTAACAAGGCACACCTGTTAATTGAAATGCATTCCAGGTGACTACCTCATGAAGCTGGTTTAGAGAATGCCAAGAGTGTGCAAAGCTGTCATCAAGGCAAAGGGTGGCTACTTTGAAGAATCTCAAATCTCAAATATATTTAGATTTGTTTAAAAATGTTTGGTTACTACATGATTCCATATATTTTATTTCATAGTTTTGATGTATTCACTATTATTGTACAATGTAGAAAATAGTAAAAATAAAGAAAAACTCTGGAATGAGTAGGTGTGTCCAAACTTTTGACTGGTACTGTACATGCAGGACTGCACACTTGAAAACAAATAGCCTTCTGGTTTTCCCACAGCCCCAGCAGCCCAATGGACTGGCTGGCAGACACTCACCCAGCCCAGGAAGGCATGGGAGCGAGCAAGCTGGGACAGGCTGGGCAGTCAGAAAGAGAGAGGATAAAAAGAAAGAGAAAGAAAGAAAGAGAGAGATAACATTCTAGGACAGTTGCAACAGCCCAACACCAGTACAGGCCCTAGGGACTCTCCCAGGATGCAGCAGTGATGTACAGTACAGGTAGCCACACAGCCAGGTCGAGCTAGAGCTTTGTTCTGAGCTAGACTAGATAGATGAAATAGTGATCCATCACACACCATAGCTCTGGTGCAGGGTGTTACGTGCAGATTACTGACACTGACACAGCCCAACTGATTGGCAAACATACTGCAAATTAAGAAATCATGTGACTAAACTAAATAAAAAGATACTACACTATGAAATAAAGATAAATTGTATAAAGAATGATAGTAAAAAGCTTTGGGGCACCAACTCGGCTCCTTCATTTATTGAATCAGATGGCTCATTCATCACAAAGCCCACTGATATTGCAAACTACTTTAATTCCTTTTTCATTGCCAAGATAAGCAAACTTAGGGATTACATGCCAGCAACAAACGCTGACACTACACATCCAAGTATATTGGACCAAATTTTGAAAGACAAGAATTGTGCTTTTGAATTCCGTAAAGTCAGTGTGGAAGAGGTGAAAAACTTATTGTTGTCTATCAACAATGACAAGCCACCGGGGTCTGACAATCTAGATGGAAAATTACTGAGGATAATAGCAGACAATATTGCCACTCCTATTTGCCACATCTTCAATTTAAGCCTACCAGAGAGCGTTTGCCCTCAGGCCTGGAGGGAAGTTAAAGTCATTCCGCTACCCAAGATAGTAAAGCCCCCTTTACTGGCTCAAATAGCTGACCAATCAGCCTGTTACCAACCCTTAGTAAACTTCTGGAAAAAATTGTGTTTGACCGGATACAATGCTATTTTACAGTAAACAAATTGAAAAGAGAATTTCAGCATGCTTATAGGGAAGGACACTCAACAAGCGCAGCACTTACACAAATGACATGATTGGTTGAGATGAATTTATGATAAAATGATTGTGGGGGCTGTCTTGTTAGACTTCAGTGCAGCTTTTGACATTATTGATCATAGTCTACTGCTGTAAAAACGTTTGTGTTATGGCTTTACACCACCTGCTATAATGTGGATAAAGAGTTACTTGTCTAACAGAACACAGAGGTTGTTCTTTAATGGAAGCCTATCAAATATAATCCAGTTAGATTCAGGAATTCCCCAGGGTAGCTGTTTAGGCCCCATGCTTTTTTCAATTTTTACTAACGACATGCCACTGACTGAGTAAAGCCAGAGTTTCTATGCATGCAGATGACTCAACACTATACACAACAGCTACTACAGCGACTGAAATGATTGCAACACTCAACAAAGGGCTGCAGTTAGTTTCAGAGCGGGTGGAAAGTAATAAGTTAGCCCTAAATATTTCCAAAACTAAAATCATTGTATTTGGAACAAAACACTCACTAAACCCTAAACCTCAACTAAATCTTGTAATTTTGCTATGACAAGACAGGTAAGACAAAATACATTACAGTATATGTACTAGAACTGGTCTGGAGAAATGATTGATATAAGTAATTGGATTAGGTCCCTTCATCTCTGCTACCAAGTTTATGTAACTGGTGGGCTCCCGAGTGGTGCAGCGGTCTAAGGCACTGCATCTCAGTGCTAGAGGCATCACTACAGACCCTGGTTCGATTCCAGGCTGTATCACAACCGGATGTGATTGGGAGTCACATAGGGCGGCGGACAATTGGCCCAGTGTAAGGTTTTGCCGGTCATTGTAAATAAGAATTTGTTCTTAACTGACTTGCCTAGTTAAATAAAGGTTAAATAAAAAATGTATATGTAGTTATTATTCTGCTATTTATTCTCTTACCAATAATATTTACATAGTATCTTCTGATTGCAATTATTATGTCAAATATTTTTATTTTATTTTACACGCCTTTTTCTCCCCAATTTCGATCTTGTCTCATCGCTGCAACTCCCCAACGGGAAGAAGGAAGAAACACCGTTCAACTGGCGACCGGGATCAGCCCGCAACCCGGCCCGCCACAAGGACTCCCATTCTTCTCTGCAGATCCTCTCAAACTCTGTCAGGTTGGATGGGGAGCGTTGCTGCACAGCTATTTTCAGGTCTCTCCAGAGATGTTCTATCGCGATAAAGTCCGGACTCTGGCTGGGCCACTCAAGGACATTCAGAGACTTGTCCTGAAGCCACTCCTGCGTTGTCTTGACTGTGTGTTTAGGGTAATTGTCCTGTTGGAAGGTGAACCTTCGCCCCAGTCTGAGGTCCTGAGCACTCTGGAGCAGGTTTTCATCAAGGATCTCTCTGTACTTTGCTTTGTTCATCTTTCTCTCGATCCTGACTAGTCTCCCAGTCCCTGCCACTGAAAAACATCCCCACAGCATGATGCTGCCACCACCATGCTTCACCTTAGGGATGGTGTCAGGTTTCCTCCAGACATGACGCTTGGCATTCAGGTCAGAGTGCAATCTTGGTTTCATCAGACCAGAGAATCTTGTTTCTCATGGTCTGAGAATCATTTGTTGCCTTTAGGCAAACTCAAAGTGGGAGGTCATGTGCCTTTTACTGAGGAGTGGCTTCTGTCTGGCCACTCTACGATAAAGGCCTGATTGGTGGAGTGCCCATCTCCCCCGATTGTTCAGTTTGGCCAGGAGGCCAGCTCTAGGAAGAGTCTTGGTGTCACGCCCTGACCATAGAGAGCCTTTTAATTCTCTATTTTTGGTTAGGTCGGGGTGTGACTAGGGTGGGTGATCTAGTGTGTTTATTTCTATGTTGGGATCTTGTTTTTGTGTTGCTACCTGTGAGCACTCCTGAACGTCACGTTTCGATTATTCTTTATTGTTTTGTGCGTTTCATTAAATAAATATGTGGAACCCAGATAACGCTGCGCTTTGGTCCGAGTATGCTTCCAACGACGATCGTGACAGAAGATCCCACCACAACAGGACCAAGCAACGTGCCCGGGAGGAGAAGGTATCCTGGGCTTGGGAGGACTTGGTGGTTCAAAACTTCTTCCATTTAAGAATGATGGAGGCCAATGTGTTCTTTGGGACCTTCAATGTGCCTCAACACAATCTTGTCTCGGAACTCTACAGACATTTCCTTTGACCTCATGGCTTGGTTTTTGCTCTGAAATGCACTGTCAACTGTGGGGCCATATATAGACAGGGGTGTACCCTTCCAAATCATGTCCAATCAATTGAATTTACCACAAGTGGACTCCAATCAAGTTGAAGAAACATATCATGGAAACAGGATGCACCTGAGCTCAATTTCGAGTCTCATAGCAAATGGTCTGAATACTTATGTAAATAAGGTATTTCTGTTTTTGTTTTTTATAAATTAGCAACAATTCCTAAAAAACGGTTTTCATTTTGTCATTATGGGGTATTGTGTGTAGATTGATTAGGATTTATTTTTATTTAATCAATTTTAGAATAAGGCTGTATGTAACAAAATGTGGAAAAAGTCAAGGGGTCTGAATACTTTCCGAAGGCACCGTAGGTATATGGTATATCTAGCTGTCTGACAACACATTCTGATGGAATGGTAAAAACCCACAGTGCATTGAGTGAATGTTGGAAATAGATCTTAGTTCCTTTCTAAACATAGCAATGGGAATGCAAAGAGGACTCGGACCAAAAACATTGGTGAAGTGAACTGGCAAAAGTGTTGAGTCCTCATTCAAAGGTAAGGACAGTGTGAATACGAAGAGAACTGAGATATTTCGCTTTTTTTTAACCCCAGAGTTCACTTTAAAGAGGACTGAAATCGGTTATTTTAAAGAGGACTACAGTTGAAGTCGGAAGTTTACATACACTTAGGTTGGAGTCATTAAAACTCGTTTTTCAACCACTTCACACATTTATTGTTAACAAACTATAGTTTTGGCAAGTCGGTTAGGACATCTACTTTGTGCATGACACAAGTAATTTTTCCAACAATTGATTACAGACAGATTATTTCACTTATAATTCACTGTATCACAATTCCAGTGGTTCAGAAGTTTACATACACTAAGTTGACTACACCTTTGATCAGCTTGAAAAATTCCAGAAAATTATGTTATGGCTTTAGAAGCTTCTGATAGGCTAATTGACATCATTTGAGTCAATTGGAGGTGTACCTGTGGATGTATTTCAAGGCTTACCTTTCAACTCAGTGCATCTTTGCTTGACATCATGGGAAAATCAAAAGAAATCAGCCAAGACCTCAGACAATTTTTTTTTAGAACTCTACAAGTTCTGGTTCATCCTTGGGAGCAATTGCCTGAAGGTATCACGTTCATCTGTACAAACAATTGTACGCAAGTATAAACACCATGGGACCACGCAGCCGTCATACCACTCAGGAAGGAGACGCGTTCTGTCTCCTAGAGATGGTACGTACTTTGGTGCGAAAAGTGCAAATCAATRCCAGAACAACAGCAAAGGACCTAGTGAAGATGCTGGGAGGAAACAGGTACAAAAGTATCTATATCCACAGTAAAACGAGTCCTATATCGACATAACCTGAATGGCCGCTCAGCAAGGAAGAAGCCATTGCTAGAAAACCGCCATAAAAAAGCCAGACTATGGTTTGCAACTGCACATGGGGACAAAGATCGTACTTTTTGGAGAAATGTCCTCTGGTCTGATGAAACAAAATGATGGCCATAATGACCATCATTATGTTTGGAGGAAAAAGGGGGAGGCTTGCAAGCCGAAGAACACCATCCCAACCGTGAAGCACGGGGGTGGCAGCATCATGTTGTGGGGGTGCTTTGCTGCAGGAGGGACTGGTGCACTTCACAAAATAGATGGCATCATGAGGGAGGACAATTATGTGGATATATTGAAGGAACATCTCAAGAAATCAGTTAGGAAGTTAAAGCTTGGTCGTAAATGGGTCTTCCAAATGGACCAAAACAACTTTCAAAGTTGTGGCAAAACTGCTTAAGAACAACAAAGTCAAGGTATTGGAGTGGCCATCACAAAGCCCTGACCTCAATCATATAGAGCATTTGTGGGCAGAACTGAAAAAGTGTGTGAGAGCAAGAAGGCCTACAAACCTGACTCAGTTACACCAGCTCTGTCAGGAGCCACTTATTGTGGGAAGCTTGTGGAAGGCTACCCAAAACGTTTGACCCAAGTTAAACAATTTAAAGGCAATACTACCAAATACTAATTGAGTGTATGTACACATCTGACCCAATGGGAATGTGATGGAAGAAATAAAAGCTGAAATAAATAATTATCTCTACTATTATGTCACATTCTTAAAATAAAGTGGTGATCCTAACTGACCTAAGACAGGGAATTTTTACTAGGATTAAATGTCAGGAATTGTGAAATACTTAGTTTAAATGTATTTGGCTAAGGTGTATGCAAACTTCTGACTTCAACTGTATATGTGAAAACACTCTGTGGCTCCCTGGAACAGAGCTACCCACCACACAACACAAAGAAGCAACAGCATGACACTCCAGTCCACAGCGATACTGTCATAAACAGGCAGGCAGTCACAGAAGGCTTCAAGCAGATGACAACAGGCAGCCACAGTGGGCTGCTACAGACAATGTCAGGCAGACAAGAGGAATTGGAAAGGGGAGTGCTGCCTGTCAGTCGACTTGATGCAATGATCGCCCTTACTGCTGCCTGCCTGCTGTGTGTTCTGGACGTTTGTGTCAATTTATCAACGTGAGTATATCGTGTGTGTGTGTGTGTGTGTGTGTATGCATTTGTGTGTCCAACTTGATAAACACAGTGCGTTCACTGTCAACTGTGAAATCTAATGAAAGGGGAAGCTAAAGACTGGCATTCTGTTTCAGACTTTGTTGTGAAACAGAGAAAGCCATTGCAATACAACACTTTGTTTTAACAAGATTACACTTAATGTAACACTTACAACAAGTTCTCTAGTCAGCTCGCATGTGGTCTATTCTGTATGCAACACTGTACACACATCAGCAGATCCTCTCATAGGGCTATGTGTGTGTGACTTCCTCCATTGTGCAAAAACAGTTTGCTCTAAAATGGATAGGGCCTACACTATAACAATCCAGTGATTCATACAGCCTCCCCAAAGGCCAGTAGTGTATCTGTGTCATTGACAGACCATGTTCTTATTACTAGCCCAAGTCTGGCTTGGGGCAACTGCACATCTCCAGAGAGCATTCAGGAGCAGATATGGATGCCAACAGATGCCAGGGATGCCATAGAAGTACCCATTGTGATCTACCGTGCATGACAATAGGCCCTAATGCGAACACAAAGTTTATGTCTCAAACGGCATACTATTCCCTTTATAGTGCACTACTTTAGACCAGAGCCATAGCAGTGCCATTTGGGACATATCAAGGAAAGCCAATTCCAATGGTATGGAAGTGTGAAGGACCCACTGTGTATTAAAGGTGTGGTACTACTATTCAAGTTTGTAAAGGGCTCAAGCCTCAGCGCGTGGAAGTGTCCACACACTGTTTTCAAAGTGAAACTGCCTCATAGGCAGTAAGTAGGCTAACAGATAAGATAGATTCCTCATAACGGGGTAAAGCATTTTTGCATGAGGTCATAGTAGCCTACAATAATTACATCTTTACAAAGGAATGTTCAACCACATTTCTGGTATATAGATTGCTAATTAGAATTGGGTCAGAATTAAATAGCCTATAAACTTGGGCGTTTTATGAGCACTTGTTGGTGGACACTTTTGGGGAATAAAAAAGCAGGATAAGAAAAAATGCTTTGATTTCGCAGAGGTCTTTTTCCGTTCCTCTTTTGGTTTCAGAAGTTGCATCCGTATCACTTGAAGGGAAACTAAACTCGACAAATAAATGTAGTAAAATTCGGTTACTTTGTGCGTAAAGGCTATCCGTGCGTAAAGGCGCACATTTGATTCTAGGAAAACCTTTAAAAATGTAAAGTCAATTACAGTATATTGCTACTTTTCACACCGCGGGGGCCTGCACCCACCTCTTCCAATGCTGCCACGGCGTTCCGACAATGCGACATCCGAGTGGTGAAGTTTGAGGTTGTGGGCGCTTTGTAGTCCTCATTAGTTTCGGCCACAAATTCCGTGACCGTGATCAACTCCGGCATCTTAGCTCAATTTAAATGTCTATGTCTATAAAATAAGTTATATCCCAATCCTTAATTAACAGTTTCAAAAAATGAAATACAAATAAAAACCTGGTGTGCCATAGGATTTGTTCGGCTACTCCAAGTTTGCCATTCCGCGCCGATCCACAGTAGTGCAATGACTGTTTATTTGTGTCTTATCCTTGTGTCCAAGAAAAAAATATTATATTTCATTATTACAGTTTGTCTTAGCCCACGAAACAACCTGTACTGGGCGCATAGTCAATGGAGCGTCAAACTGAGTATAGAAAGGGGAGGGACAAACGGGTGAATTGGCATGTTTGAACGAATGGGAGCATAGATGGATTTCCCTTTGCTCAGTTGGCTTTCCAAGACTCACTAGCAATGACAAACTTTGTGGATAAGGTGGCTCAGGTCTACACCATAGGAATGATTTTAAAAAGTTTTTCATAAATAGTTAATTACATTTAAAAAAATCATGTACCTCATAAATAGAAATTTATCCAGGATGTTGCACATTGAGATAAGTAATAAAGGGATAGATATTTGTTTTTATATACAAGTGAGTTTATTCATAGGAGGATGCATTGGAAGTATTTTCTTAATTAGCAATAACAGATAATAAAAAAAAAACAGAAAGACAAAACACTTTTAATAGGGCATTCAGAAGTTAGATGAAACAAATATAAGCAAAGAACCTACACATGTTCCAATCCACCAGGGTACATGATGAAACTGCTTGGAAAATTTAACTTTATGTACATGAACATTTGTTACTTTCTAATGACTACAGCTGTCACATTGATACTGTCCACCATTTTGCACACATTTTAAGATGATTGAAAAGTACAGTAATACAGTTGTGTACTGCAACCACTTTACTAAACTCAAAACTACATGTACAAAAATAAAGCTTGTGATTTCATGACTTATGTGCACTTTTTACAATCAAGTCATACAAGGAATCGTTGGCATTTTACACAGAAAAATATATTTAAAAAATGACAAAAATGGCCTCTTCCCAAAGTGACAATGTCAGAATGTGGAGTCCAATGAGGAAAATGTGACAGTGCAACATACTACCATGACGACAGACTATCCACTCTGTACAGCATTCTGTGATGCAGAGGCCCCTACAGGAGGAGAGAAATTACCAGTTGATTTGTTAACCACAACAAAATATCTACTTTCATAACTTTCCTTTTGTGAGAAAACTGACCTCATTTGATACAGTATTCCCCAAGCCTATTTTACAGTAAACAGCGCTCTCTGCTGCTTGCAGTGGGGAACACACTCAATGTTCCAATCATGGCATAATCCCTTTCTTACAGAGTAGGACATCTCAAGGTACTTTACATAGTTGTAATTAAATGTCTGGGACACCTAATATAGCTTAACAATCAATTAATTTGATTGATTGAAAAGCACACCTGTGCTGTTACCTGTGTGCAGAAGCATGGTCTTAATCCTGCTCTCCTCCAGTGATAGAAAGCCTGTTGTCTTTCCACTTCCCTGTGTGGCACGTTGAGGACCGTCCATCTCACAGGTCAGCACTTTGATTGGTCCCCTGCCTCCCTTCAGGTGGATTTGGATAACGTCCTAAAATAGAAACAATTCAAAGTGATTAGTTCAGCCAATCAACATCAGACTAATTGGTTTAGAATTGTACCGATTCTGCAACTGTTTAGATGGCGTCAGTCTATCATGAGTGAATACGTATGCATGTACTGCAACAGAGTTGTGTTCACTGGGCACAAAAGGGTCCGAAACAGAGCGGTACTACGTGAACTTGTCCAATAAGAAACGTAAGTTTTTGCACAACGGTTTGCTAATGAGCACGATCAAGGTCTGTAAAAGCTCACACAAACCGGTAGGATTGTCAAACGTTTCCCTGCCGACAGTACTTAGCCCCTCTTTACAGTGTTGGCAGTCAATCTCTGTGTTCACACAGCAAAGACCTTGAAGTTGTCAGCCACTCAGCCCTGTTAAAATACTCAGAATCAGAAGGTGGCAGTAGCGTTGTTGCTTTATGGTCTAGTCAATGTTAGCTACAGCTGCGCTAATGTTGCAATTAGCCAGATGGCCACAGCTAGCAAGATGACAAAAAAAAGATGTTAATTCACTCTCCATAATCGCATAAATCTCATAGATACATTTTTAACTAGCTGTTAGCATGATTCGCTAGCTAGCTGTTGTGCTAGCTAAGCAAAGACGCCGCATTTACTCTCAGCAGTGAGCTACAGGCAGCTGCTTCATGGAAACAAATCCATTGTGATTGAATTGTAATGTTACTAGCTAGAGTGGCCAGATAGCTAGAGTGGTAAAGCATTTAGTGTTTGTGTTACATTCTGTTGAACTTATTACCACCCCATTCGTTTCATATTAAGTGCGTTTGACTGACTTGCCCAGTTAGCAAGCTAAATAAGTGCACATTAGCAAAAAAAAAAAGAATCCCTCTTCAATCACAACACTCTTTTGCTAGACTTGCTCTAATAAATGTATTATGTAGCTTTATTGTTTTAGTTCGAACAACTCTGATGAAAAGTGTGGATTAGACTGGAAAAAGTGCCCTTGTTCTTCCTTTTTCTTGTCACTCTGTCGGCTCCCCCACGTGGAGGTCCGTGCTCTCTAATTGGCTAAAAGTCGAGTTGTCGGCCACTGCCGAGCATTACAATTCTACAAGTAAAAACGGTAGTTTCGATGGTACCAGGTCGGTACACAGAAGGTATTTATTTTGTTCTAGCAAGAGAAGGAACGGCCTCATACTGCGATAAGTACCTATCGGCAGTCTATCCTCACTCAGATTCTCAGTTGTTTCATGCTTAAAGCAGGGTTGTGGTTGGCCCTCCAGGGCTTACTGTACCTCCTTGGGTGTTGGCACCTCCAGCTTGGTCTCTTCCGGGGCCTTGATGGCAACGACCGTCTGTTCCTGGAACACCTTGATACCACTGATGTCACTGTGGGTCACGTAGGCTAATGTGCAGAGGGAGTTAAAGAGTATACAACAGCAGGATACATAACACCCTTGTACTTTAGTAGACACTGAGGTAACTGAACCAATGTTTGGGCACAGTATGGTTCATTCCTGATGATTGTAACTGAAACGTAGATTCATTTACAGTTGCACTTGTACTTTCTCACATGGATTTCACAAATGGTGGAAACTTCCTCCAGCCAAAGCCTATGCTTTTCAATCCATGATGGCGAGTGTGCAAGTGCACACGTCTGGAAAAGGTTTGAGAATCGAAACCCATGTAAGAGGTGAAATGTACTGTATGCTTTTCTAAAAGGATATTCTATGTTGTCCACACTGTCGGTCATGTCAAAGAGCTGCTGGGCACAGGTCTTGATGAGCGCATCCAGACTCTCCTCCACCGTCTTCAGGTTCTGCAGCTCCCGCTGAAGCCTCTGCTTCGGCCCAACAAAACTGGTGACTGGACACAGACCTCTGGGGAGGGAGAGGAGGAAACCACAGATCAACCCCTTGCAACCATGCAAGTTGACCTGGGGGTTGCATATTCATCAGGGCACGCAACAGAAAACATTTGACAAAAGTTTTGCAACAGAACATGAAAATGAGTCTTTCTTATAGGACAAGTTCAGGTAGTCCCTTCCTATTTTAGTCTGTTTTATTCCATTCGGTGCCTAATGAATACAAACCCGCATGAACACATCCTGTCAAAACAGACACAAACACAGAAGGCGGGAGCACAGACTGGCAAAGAGCCTGTGTGTTGAAGATATATTACTCACATCCACTTGATCTTGTTGGCCGATTGTTTCTGGATGAGCTTGATCCCCTCCAGGCAGTTGGTGATGTCATATACCCTCCGTTTGCGTGTGTGGAGGTTCTGTGCTGCGAGGTTGAGGTCCATGATACCATGAGGGGCGCCACTCATCAGCCTTAGGAACTTCTTGGTCAACAGAGCCAGGGATAGATCCTGGCGGACAAATCCCTTACTGGTGTCCGGTAACACTGGCTTGGGTTCAGTGGAAGCACTGACTACAGTAGGAAAAAGGTACAACATTGCATCAAAGCCAAAAAAAAGAGACTTTGATTTGACATTATTTGCATCCCAAATGGCACCCTATTCCCTATATAGTTTATTAAAAAGGCCCTGGTCAAAAGTAGTGCACTATATAGGAGATAGGGTGCCATTTGGGATAAAGTCTTTGTCAAAGGCACGGAAGCAACATTATTTTTCAGTAAAGACGATTACCCATACCTTGTCTTGTCTTTGTCTTGGTGCCTTCAACCAGTTCACGGAACCTAGAGTGAAGAGGATTTAAAAAAATGACAACCACTTAAATAGGCCTTGTTTTCATACACCTAGAGAGATGTGTAGAAGTGCACAATGCATGTGTGCCAGTAGTTAAAAACACAAAAGGATGAATGCCTATTGCAATTTTTATCCTACATACAGGCTAGAGTGCTGCAACCTTACCTAGATGCAGATGGTTCTGTCTCGGCCTGACTCTCATCATATTCTTCTTCAACATCGTCATTCTGTAAATAAAATACACATAGAGAGGGGTTGCTCAAAGTTAAAACGACTACAATGAATGCAGTCAGAAAGCTGTCAAGATGATGAGCGCATCCTCACGTGCATAGCCGAAGCATCATCATCATCCACGAATTCCTCTTCGTCAGAAGAGTCCTCGCCCCACGGGCTGATCAGACTCAGTGGCCCGTCGAGGTACGGGGGCATGATAGGAATGGCATCCTCGCTTATTCCGCGTGGTGTTATGTGGTCTGTCAGAAAGTGGTCTTCACATATTCTGTGCTCCTCTGTTGAATCCTCCTTCTCCGTCTCTCGCAGTGCGGCAAGCCACACTTTCACCCGAGCCTGGTCATTAGGAAAATTGAAAAACCTCTTGAAAGGACGATTCGGAAACGCTCCTTTATTCGTGTCACTTCGATTAGGACACCCCTGGACCACGCATTTCACCATGGTAAAATGTATGTGGCTACCACCACCTACATTCGAACGTTTCGTAGCTAAATAAAATATAACGTTTGTTTATCTCAAATTCACGTTTCTTGGACAGGAAAATATATTTTAAGGCCGGACGTTGGCATCACGTGATGATGTTCAGCCAACGAAATTCTTAGAAACGCAGAGGAAGGCGGGATTCCTCGTATGATTCTACGAAGTACGTTGTAGTTTACGATATTGCTTTGCCTCCACCTTCAGGACTGGGGTGAATAACAGTGATACTGTGAGGGGACAGCAGCGCAGCATCTTATTTTGCGTTCAGTATGCGCGGAAGCAGAGCTTCATATTGAGCACCTGCGCTTAATATAATATTTTAGTATGCTATTTATAAAGAAAAAAAAGTTACATTTTAGACTACAAGAGAAATTAAATAACATGAATAAAAGTAGCCTATTTCAACTGGAAACGGAGAATTAAAGACCCATTTAGCCTTTTTAGACTTCATTCAGTGGCACCAACGCCTATTTAGTCCAGCCTATATGGTGCTGACATTGTCACAAACGGGAATGAGCCTAATTCTTCCCCGCCCAAATTATGGTTGATTTGGGAAGTATTTCCGCCTAGAAGGTGCTGTAGAGCAACCTACAGCCAGTAGTGGCCAGCAGCAAACAGCAGCTACAGCGGTGGATGTAGGATCAGAGTCGGGGCGAATCGGGGATCCACTGTCAGAGGGGAAGGGGAGCAGAGGAACTCTCTCAACACTCACTGAATCATGGCTACTGAAACAGTGTCACCGGCATGCACTGGATCCAGTTTGCTGCAACCCATAAGCGAAATAATCAATCTCCCTCTCGACCAGGTAAATATGCAATTTCTTGTTATTTCTACAGATGCTTTTCAGTTGTATTTCTAGAATTCCGTCGCATGTCCAAAATCGCAGCAAAACCAACATTGTGCAGTTTATTATTTGATTCCCCAATATCAAACAACGAAGATTGGTATTTTTCGCTCAGAAGAAATTATGAATTTGGATTGCCGTGATTCAATCGCGGTTCCACGGGTTGTGTCAACACGTTGATGCCATATTGGCATAAACGCACATCTCGTAATGATTTAATTAAAGGCCCCTTTTAAATGTCACACAAAATGTCACGTTTAGTCGACAATGAATTTTCGGCCAACCTTTCAATTAAGTCGCTTATTTGAACAAAATGTACCGTAGGTTTCTGTGTTCAGAATGTAGCAGACTGTCTACAAAAAATCCTATATTTGGATTCACAGCTGACATTGTCCTCTTACTGTTCAGGCTATAATGGCTGCGTTCACACAGGCATCCCAATTCTGATCTTTTTTCCACCAATTAGTCTTTTGACCAGTTGCATCAAATCTTTTCACTTAAGATATTTTTCAGAACTGATCTGATTGGCCAAAAGTCCAATT
>NC_036854.1:18360889-18413979 GCF_002910315.2 Salvelinus sp. IW2-2015 | reverse complement strand
GGGGGGGGATGTCAGAATGTGGCTGCCTGTCTAAACTCAGTCAATGTAGCCAGTTTTATTTTATGCACAAAATAAATTACACATTTTCAGTAGCCTAATCAGTGCTGTAGAATAGGCTATGTGTATTGCTGCCAGTGCCAAATAAATCTGTATTTATCATACCTTCAGTTATTACCAAAATTAGGGAATATATTCATTGCAATGGTTTTCACATAGGTTTAGGCTATGCCCATTCTGATTACCTATATGTAAATTAAATAGTCTCCCTTGTCATTAGACTACAGTGAACACTCAGGTAACAGAGTAAGTTCTATTAACCTGAGCCGCAGTGCACTGGTCTATGGCCCGTGACATAAATGGGCAAAAGCGGTGAGGAAGGAGCGCCCTTTTCAAATCTAACCGTAATCAGTGCAGCTCGGTCATGTTGTCAACAAGGCAGCATGGTGCATCGTCTAGAAACGTACATCCCTTTTCTATAAAATAAATGGTAGAATTTTCAAACTAGTTTTCATTGGGAATGCAGACAAATCATTGTTATCAAAAGCAATGACTTTTGCATGTGAACACAGAATCCTACTCCACGTGCTTAATCTAGCCTAGGCTACGTCACTTTTGTTTTGAGCCGACATCGCCGCAGGCTTTGAACGGGGCACCGGGCTCACACCGGGAGGCAGCCCGGTTCCAAAACGAATTCAATCACTTTTTACCCGGTACAAACTTCTCCCACCGGGGTAACCCTGTCCAGATAATCAAATCCCCTCATAGCCTACTCAGACCACAGCAGCTTGTGAAGCCCGTCCCATGCAAGTTTTTAAATGTGCACCCACTCTTACGATCTACACAACATTTGCATCTGAAAAAAGATAAGTGGAAAAATCTCTCAGAATATGCCACACATCTCTTTCACATTCATAACCAACCAAGTTTGAGGCCATGCGGCTCATCCATATAGCCAATGTATGAATCCCCAGCTACAACCTTTTTATATAATTTTTATTTAACCTTTCTTTAACTAGGCAAGTCAGTTAAGAACAAATTCTTATTTACAATGACGGCCTACCCCGGCCAAACCCAGACGACACTGGGCCAATTGTGCGTCGCCCTATGGGACTCCCAATTATGGCCGGATGTGATACCTTCTGGATTTGAACCAGGGACTGTAGTGACGGCTCTTGCACTGAGATGCAGTGCCTTAGACCGCTGCGCCACTCGGGAGCACTAAACCTTGAGTTATGTGCTGTAATGATCTAGGTAAAGGATGGTCACATCACGAATCAGTCCCAAATGGCACCCTATTCCCTATGTAGTGCACTACTTTTGGCCAGAGCCCTATAGGCCCTATATACGGAATAGGGTGCCATTTGGGACACACGACACATCTCTGGGATTGGAATCCTGCCTGTCATTGGCCAAGCATCAGCTGTTCCCTCTGATTGCCTCTTTGTCATAAATCTGTGAGAATGAAGAAATGTTCTCCCCACTCCTGGCCTGCTTGCCACTTTAAAACCTGTCTGTCACTTAAAGATCTAGGTGGTTATAGTATATTGCCTAGTACTGCCTGGCCTCTTTGTTTACAATCAACACACCTCGTTCCTTTTTTCACACCTTATGAGCCCTGGTCAAAAGTAATGCCTTATAAAGGGAATAGGATACCAGTTGGGCACAATCCAAGAGGATGTACTGTTGTACTTCTGCTTTCTACAAGAGACACTAGTTGCCAGTAAATGCTCCTATAGTATTTATGAAGGAAACGTGAACACAACAGTGGGTCATCTGCACAACTGTCTGTTCCACTTAACTCCTCCATGTGGAGAGGTATGCGGTGTGCTTGTTTGGTGACTTCATGGAGGCTATTCTAATGAGTATTCACTGAGTATGTCCATTGATCTCTGTGGTACAGCTTTGGCTCTACATACTGATGGCCTACCTTACAAACTGTAGCTTCATACTCCCTCAGAGGTGTGGCATTTATATAGAATGATCTTTCTATAACGCTTATCATTGGCCTCTTTGTACCTAAAACCAATTGTGACCGCCTCTGTCTTCCAGAATACCATCAAGTTATAAATGTATCTCTGCTGATCAACATTATTTAATGGTCTCTTTTCCTTCTCTCTCTGATGGCAGATTTTTCAGTTGTCTCTTAATACTACTCTACTAAGTGATCTTGTTCTCTAGGCAGGCAGTAAAATGAGCCCTGGGTCTGCTACGGATCCTGTAACATTACTCACTCTTCCGTAGACACTGGGCTGTAGTTACAGCCTACAGATCTGTGGCTTACCACTGCCTACAGAATGCAAAGATGCCATCTACGGCCTATAGGCCCTAGACTGAGGTCTGTTGACTGTGTGTACTGGGTCATTTCACCATTCCTCAATGTTTAGAGAGCTCCCTCTGACTATTGGACTTTTGTCATCAGAAAGTGATTTTCCTGTACTGTATTAGCTGTAGATGTTTGCTGTTAGAAGATTATTTCATTGTCAATTTACTGCATTCTCCCCAGTAGCCAACACTGATACAGTACATACAACACATTACTATCAGGGTAGGTAGCGAGTGAGTTTGCCCACTGTTGTCTTGTAGTAGGCCTTGTAGATGGATAGGGATTATTACTCTTTTGGCCCCCCAGTTCAGGAAAATTGTCACGTGTGCCTTGCTTCATTGCTGTAGGGATAGGATTAACCTTTATTTAACTAGGCAAGTCAGTTAAGAACAAATTCTTATTTTACAATGACGGACCACCACGGCCAAACCCTCCCCTAACCCGGACGATGCTGGGCCAATTGTGCACCGCCCTATCACCGCCAGTGATATCCCAGTTATTTGGCCTACAACAGAGATTGTAGAGACCCAAATTCTTTTTTTCTTCCTGTCACCTTGAAAATAACAAGTGTATCATATATCCATATTGTGACTAAAATTCTCTCACTCTCTCTGACTTCAAGATGATATTCACCTGAGAAATCCCACAGCAATGTAAGAGTAATTGAGTCAGTCATAGGGGCTGCGGTGCAATCCATCAGAGACGGTGGCAGACTAACATTTCTTATGTTTCCCTAGTTACGGTGTGGCGTTTTAATGACATGCTCAAGTGATGTTACTGTGGAAACAGCTTGCTAGAAACCAAAAAAGGAGCGGCTCCAGGGATCTGCCTGTGGTCTAGAGCTGGTCTAAGCCAGCTTTACTTCAGACTCCTCCTATGAAAAGAGACAGCCTGTGTCCCAACTGGCACCCTATTCCCTTTATAGTGCACTACTTTTGACCAGAGCTCTATTGCCACTTAATAGCATGCCATTTGGAACACGACCACAGTTTGGTTTCTGCTTGGCCATACCCAGCAACACGGACATAGTAAGCTGATTTAGTGTTACCCTTTTCCCCCTGGACAAATCCCTATCTGAAGCTATAAGTTATAGGCTTCCTAGCTCTTACTGCAAACCCTGGCCCGGGGCAGTAGTAATAACACTTGGGCATTCCAGAAGAAACGGTCTGAGTCCCAAATGGCAGTCTATTCCCTATGTACTAGTGTACTACTTTTGACCAGGGCCCTACATAGGGAATAGGGTGCCGTTTAGGGATGCGGTCATGCTCTGCTCATGACTCTGATATGAGTCTCCGAGACTCCCAAATACTCAGCCAGAGTTCACTTTTTCATTGTGGTCTAAAAAGCTAAACTGACTCTAGATCAGCACTCTAAGATGCTTTATATGGTTCCAGAGCTGTGGGTTAATGGTTCTGCTGTTTCAATGGAAGTGTCTTCCCTATGGCCAAGTTCCATTTACACCCTTGACTGTGGTGGTATAGAAGCAAACTTGGTTACCGGTACTTTCACACATGCAGCGCAATTGACACATCCTGAGTGTGAGATGCGTCACAAGCACTGCTGTCGACCTACTGCAGTGAATATTTTAGCAAGCGGAGGAGCTCAAGCTTATTGCATTAGCTGTGTGTGTGTGTGTGTGTGTGCGCATGAGAGAATCTTTTGTGCCAAGCCATAAATGGTGGTGTTCCCCAAAAGGTTTTTGCCTGAGTTTGCTGTCCAACACCCTGGTAGCGCAGGGAGAAGGAATGTGCTCAGGGAGTAGAGGAAGGCTATCTGGCACAGTGACTGAAACCCAAATGGCAACCTATTCCCTGCATAGTGCACAACTTTGACCAGAGCCTTATTCCCTATGGGCCATTGGTCAAAAGTAGTGCACTAAATAAAGAAGAGAATGCAGTCCGTGTGTGACCTTTACATAACCACGGGAATGTAACCAACTCAAGTCGGAACATTGAGCTAATAATGCTGACTGCTCATTTTAATAACTCCACTCAACCCCGATTTCCCTCTCATAAAACCGACAGGGATTCATATTGTGTTGTGTACCTATGAGTTTGGTGAGTGAATACCCCAGTTGGCTAATTTGTTCCTTATGTTGCCTTATGCTGGCTGAGGTTACGTGACCATGGGACTGGGTGTTCCTATCTCTTCAGGGATAGGAGCAGATTGGATCAAATGGCACCCTATTCCCTCTTTACTCTACTTTTGACCAGGGCCCAAATGAGTGCCTTTTTGATATTTTAAGTAGAAATGTTTAACCAATATTGAATTTTTAAAAGCCTGTTATATCCAATGAAGTGCCCTTTTTTAATATAGGAAACGTGGAGAATTCAATAAATCAGATTTGTTTTAAATATGAAAATGAAGACTTTTGACATTTCACTCCCAGCACCCTCTGTGACTTCCAGGAATATTTTAACCCACTTAACCTCCAACATTTCTTGAAGTTCACCATCATTGTGAAGTCCTAGTTATTTTGTTGCTTTGACAAAGTCATTTCTGAAGATTATTTATTTAATGTGAAAAAAACCCTGTCCCTCATTTTAAGGTCAACCCTGTTACGTGAACTCTCTAAAGCTTGTTTCAACAATTTCATTTTATGACACTCAATTGCCCCTCCCTGTTGCACACAGCAAGCTTCCATTTCCTCTGTCGCAAGGGAATTTATGGCTGATTTTAAGATGAAATCTTCAACCCTGTTACGGTCAACCCTTTTACTTTATTTGGCACTTACTATAGTAATTTTTGAGATGGGAAAACATGTTTTTTTTATTGCGTTGACAGGATGTTAAAATTAGGTGAAATCAAATGTTTTTTTCAACCAAGTTACACATATCAAAGACACCGAATTGGTGGAATGACAAAGTGCACTAGGGAATAGGGTGCAATTGGGGACGGAACCATGGATGTAGGCCTCTGGAAAAGGGTTGGGTGGTATCCGAATTTCCATATCTTCAAATTAAAATAGACCCCAAAACGTCAGTTAGCAAAATGCTAACAGGTGATAAGGAATTCCCACAGCGGATGCTAGGTAAATGCTAATTAGCGCATGCAAACATTAACTACAACACAGCTCATAAAGTTATGCAAGTATCTCAAAACGTAGCTTGCAGCATGCACAAAAAAATTGTAGACAGCAGGGAATGGATGTTAATCCAGGTGGGGATTGTCTCAACTGCTGTTTCCAAGAAGCTGGTGTACAAAACCGAAAGTAAAAGACACAAAAACGAAACTTAAGAATGGGAAGCATAGAAATAGTGCACATAGAACAGATCTACCGCTTCTTAGACTTGCTTTCAATGACCATGATGTATCTATAACTCACTTTTCTATGTGTATTTGGTCGGGTCTCCCAACAAGTTACATATTGCAGCTTTAAGTTGCGCTGCAGGAGTGACTCACCTCATGAATCTCCGAAGGGGTGTATATAGTGCCGTCTTTATTTTATTACTTACCTATTTTCCCTTTCTTATCAATTAAAATTAAGTCATACAAAAGTTTTACTGTGTGAAGTTTCAAATGCATTCTGCCATTACTAATTTAATAGGTATGAACTTTTTTTTCAAAACAAAAAAATATTAATTATTAATTATTAATTAATAAAATATTAAAATATTTAACCAGTCGTCTTCCTCAAATGAACGGGATGATAAAGCAATCTTTGCGAGAGGGAGGGAATCTGATTTCATTGGTCCTCAATTTGCGGCTCTGACACATCATTCAGGAGAAATGGAGTAATCCCTGAGTTAGCCTGTCTGGGAGCAGGTTAGTTCTGAAGGATTCGTTGCCATAGAAATGTACCTGGCTAAAAGGAGAGCCACTTTTGTGGTACCGGTTATCCCGAGTTAAACTCAGAGTTGACCAAAGATACATCGCAAAGTCCTCAAACCACGTACATAGTATAGGGCTCTGCTTTGCTCGTTGTGGTTCTTTGTAAACAAACACACATGACAGGCTCAAACAGCTGTTTTGAGAAACTGGTACAGTACAAGTAGTACTGGTAAACATCATAATGGAAAAATGATCTAAAAGGCCAAATGGTGAACGTGATCTGCTTTATCTATTACCTAGTGCACAAGTTGACTGCAGGTATTTATTTAAAAAGTACTAATATTCAAATGTATAAAAAAAACGGTATTGGAAAATCATACTGACTGTATTTCGAAATATCCCAGGATATGATATATATGTATGCGTCCCAAATTGCACCTTATTCCCTATTTGGTGCACTACTTTTGGCCTGGGTAGTGCGCTGTGGGGATAGGGTGCAATTTTCGATGTTATCTATAAAGGACTGCTTATGGGACACTTTCTGAGGCCTCAGAGTGCTCTCTGGAGAGCGACTGGGAATCTCCCATTTACGCTGTAATTTTTATGTTCCTTTTTCTGATAAATTCAACTGAAAGTGAAACCATGACGGTGTAGAACAGCATGCTTCTGCATTGAGAATAATTCCTTTTATGTTGAGGAGCTAATTAATTTAACAAACCTCTTGGGGTTGAGAATCTCTGATGTAGCAAGTGGTTTAGAGACAGCCATTGACCCTATATTACTCAGCATTTTCACTGACCTAGAGGGAGGAAAATATTCTGAACAAAAATATAAACTCAACATGTAAAGTGCTGGTTTCATGAGGTGAAATAAAAGATCCCATTAATCTTTCATGTGCACAAAAACATATTTCTCTCAAATTTTGCTCACAAATTTGTTTACATCCCTGTTAGTGAGCATTTCTCCTTTGCCAAGATAATCTATCCACTTGACAAGAAACTGATTAAATAAGAAGCTGATTAAACAGCATGATAATTACACAGGTGCACCTTGTGCTAGGGACAATAAAAGGCCACTAAAATGTGCAGTTTTGTCACACAACACAATGCCACAGATGTTTCAAGTTTTGAGGGAGTGTGCAATTGACATGCTGACTGCAGGAGTGTCCATCAGAGCTGTTGCCGAGAATTGAATGTTAATTTCTCTACCATACCAACGTTGTTTTAGAGAATTTGGCAGTACGTTCATCTGGCTTCACAACTGCAGACCACATGTAACCCTGCAAGCCCAGGGGATTCTCCACCTGTGGAATTGTCTGAGACCAGCCACCCAGACAGCTGATGAAACTGAGGAGTATTTTTGTCTGTAATAAAGTCCTTTTGTGACTCCCACCCATGGCAGCGCCCCTGCCCAGTCATGTGAAATCCATAGATTAGGGCCTAATGAATTTATTTCAATTGATTGATTTCCTTATATGAACTGTAACTCTAAAATCTAAAATCATTAATTGTTGCGTTTTTTATATTATTGTTCAGTATATATATATATATATATATATATCAATCTTACAGGCAGTCTGCCCACGTCCAGGCAATCTACCCCTGTGGCTAAGATTTTCTTTTTCATTTTTCCTGGCAGATGAACATTGGGTTGTGATTTTACTTGAAATGCATATGGTCCTTTTTAAAATTTTCTTTGTTGCTCGATCTTTGTAGAATTTTTGCCCCGAAAACATACAAAATTGTGTGTTTCTCCGACTATTAACTCTAGAAAAGCTGGGCATCGAGCAATCCATTTCTGAGCCAATGTATTCTAACAGTCTAATAAATACATTTCATATACAGTGCTTTCTGGTTGTAATCTTTTTCGGCAAGACGGATCTTCCAAAGGTGGGGGAGTGGCAATCTTTACCCAGGATCGATCACCTTCAGTGCTCGGTTGTCTCCACCAAGTCTGTCCCCAAACAATGTGATTTGCTGGTTTTAAGCATTAAACTTTCAAATAGCTCTTTGTTGACTGTTTGCTGGGTGCTATCGTCCTCCATCAGCACCGGCCTGTACCCTACCTGCCCTAAACTCTCTCCTGGCCCCTTACACTAAGTCTGAATTTGTCCTGCTAGGTGACCTAAACTGGGACATGCTTAAACCACCTGACCAAATCTTAAAGCAATGGGATTCCATAAATCTTTCTCAGATTATTACCAATCTCACAAGGTTTGACTCCAAACACCCAGAAAAGGCTACTCTCCTCGATATTATCCTCACAAATAATCCTGATAGGTATCAGTCTGGTGTTTTCTGTAGTGACCTTAGTGATCACTGTTTTACAGCCTGTGTTCGTAATGGCTGCTCCGTGAAATGACCTGTCCTGATTTGTCATAGACGCTTGCTAAAAAACGTTAATGAGCAAGCCTTCCTTCATGAACTGGCCTCTGTAAAATGGTATAGAATCAGCTTGATTCCCACTGTCAAAGACGCTTGGACCTCTTTTTTGATATTTTCAGTGGTATTGTTAACGAACACGCTCCCATAAAGAAAATTAGAATTAAAACAGGTTCAGCCCCTGGTTCGACCGTTATCTTGCAAAGTTACTCCACCTTAAGAATTGCATTTGGCGAAAGGCTCGGTTACGCATACTCAGGCTGACTGGCTATCGTTCAGGCAAATGAGAAATAAGTGCACTCAGGCTATCCGGAAGGCCAAAGTTAGTTACTTTAAGGAGCAGTTCTTTCTGTGGGGCTAACCCTAAGAAGTTCTGGAAAATGGTTAAAGACCTGGAGAATAAACCCTCCTCCTCACAGATGCCCATGTCCCTTAATGTTGATGATGTGGTTGTTACTGACAAGAAGCACATGGCTGAGCTCATTAATCACCACTTCATTAAGTCAGGATTCCTATTTGACTCAGCCATGCCTTCTTGCCCGTCCAACATTTCCTCATCTCCCACCCCTTCTAATGCGACTACAAAGTTTCTCCCTGCAGGCAGTCACCGAGTCCGAGGCTCTAAAGGAGCTCCTGAAACCTGACCCCAAAAAAACATCTGGGTCAGATGGTTTAGACCCTTTCTTCTTTAAGGTTGCTGCCACTATCATCGCCAAGCCTATCTTTGGCCTTTTTAACCTGTCTCTCCTTTCTGGGGCAGGTCCCATTGCTTGGAAGGCAGCCACGGTTCGTCCTTTATTTAAAGGGGGAGATCAAGCTGATCCTAACTGTTATAGACCTATTTTTATTTTTGCCCTGTTTAAGTGTTGGAAAAACTTGTCAATAATCAACTGACTGGCTTTCTTGATGTCCATAGTATTCTCTCTGGTATGCAATCTGGTTTCCGCTCAGGTTATGGATGTGTCACTGCAACCTTAAAGGTCCTCAATGATGTCACCATTTCCCTTGATTCTAAGCAATGTTGTGCTGCTATTTTTATTGACTTGGCCAAAGCTATTGATACGGTAGACTATTCCATTCTTGTTGGCCGGCTAAGGAGTATTGGTGTCTGAGGGGTCTTTGGCCTGGTTTGCTAACTACCTCTCTCAAAGAGTGCAGTGTATAAAGTCAGAAAATCTGCTGTCTCAGCAACTGCCTGTCATCAAGGGTGTACCCCAAGGCTCAATTCTAGGCCCCACACTCTTCTCAATTTACTTCAACAACATAGCTCAGGCAGTATGAAGCTCTCTCATCCGTTTATATGCAGATGATACAGTCTTATACTCAGCTGGACCCTCCCCATATTTTGTGTTAAATGCTCTACAACAAAGCTTTCTTAGTGTCCAACAAGCTTTCTCTACCCTTAACCTTGATCTGAACACCGCCAAAACAAAGGTCATGTGGTTTGGTAAGAATAATGCCCCTCTCCCCACAGCTGTGATTACTACCTCTGAGGGTTTAGAGCTTGAGGTAGTCACCTCATACAAGTACTTGGCAGTATGGCTAGACGGTACACTGTTCTTCTCTCAGCACATACCAAAGCTGCAGGCTAAAGTTAAATCTAGACTTGGTTTCCTCTATCGTAATCGCTCCTCTTTCACCCCAGCTGCCAAACTAACCCTGATTCAGATGACCATCCTACCCATGCTAGATTACGGAGACGTAATTTATAGATCGGCAGGTAAGGGTGCTCTCGAGCGGCTAGATGTTCTTTACCATTCAGCCATCAGATTTGCCACCAATGCTCCTTGTAGGACACATCACTGCACTCTATACTCTGTCATCTCAGTATACCTGTCGCAAGAACCACTGATTGATGCTTATTTATAAAACCCTCTTAGGCCTCACTCCCCCTATCTGATATATCTAATGCAGCCCTCATCCTCCACATACAACACCCGTTCTGCCAGTCACACTCTGTTAAAGGTCCCCAAAGCGCACACATCCCTGGGTCGCTCCTCTTTTCAGTTCACTGCAGCTAGCAACTGGACCGAGGTGCAACAAACAGTCAAACGGGACAGCTTTATCTCAATAATGTTTATCATGTTTTGTGCTGCTACCATGTCATGTTGTGTCGCTAACACGCTGTGTTGTCATGTGTTGATGTGTAGCTATGTTGTCTTAGGTCTCTCTTTATGTCGTGTTGTCTCTTGTCGTAATGTGTGTTTTGTCCTATTTTTATTTTTAATCCCAGCACTTGTCCCTGCGGGAGGCCTTTTGGTAGGCCGTCCATTGTAAATACTAATTTGTTCTTAACTGACTTGCCTAGTTAAATAAAATAAATAAAAAATTATAGAGACTTGTCCTGAAGCCACTCCTGCATTGTCTTGGCTGTGTGCTTAGGTTCGTTATCCTGTTGGAAGGTGAACCTTCTCCCCATTCTGAGGTCATGGAGCAAATTTTCATCAGGGGTTTCTCTGTACTTTGCTCCGTTAATCTTTCCCTCGATCCGGACTAGTCTTTCAGTCCCTGCTGCTGAAAAACATCAAACATGATGCTGCCACCACCATACTTCACTGTAGGGATGGTGCCAGGTTTCCTCCAGACGTGACTCCTGGCATTCAGGCTAAAGAGTTCAATGTTGGTTTCATCAGACCAGAGACTCTTGGTCTCTCTCATGGTCTGAGAGTCCTTTAGGTGCCTTTTGGTAAACTCCAAGTGGTCTGTCATGTGCCTTTTACTGAGGAGTGGCTTTCCGTCTGGCCACTCTACCATAAAGGCCTGATAGTTGGACTGATGCAGAGATGGTTGTCCTTCTAGTAGGTTCTTCCATCTCCACAGAGGAACTCTAGAGCTCTGTCAGAGTGACTACCGGGTTCTTGGTCCCCTCCCTGACTGAGGACCTTCTCCCCCGATTGCTCAGTTTGGCTGGGCGGCCAGCTCTAGGAAGAGTCTTGGTGGTTCCAAACTTCTTCCATTTAAGAATGATGGTGGCCGCTGTGTTCTTGGTGACCTTCAATGCTGGAGAATTTTTTTGGTAACCTTCCCCAGATCTGTGCCTCGACACGATCCTGTCTCGGAGCTCTATGGACAATTCCTTTCGACCTCATGGCTTGGTTTTGCTCAGACATGCAGTGTCAACTGTGGGACCTTATATAGACAGATCTGTGCTTTTCCAAATCATGTCCAATCATTTGAATTTACCATGGGTTGACTCCAAGTTGTAATACCATCTCAAGGATGATCAGTGGAAACAGGATGCACCTGAGCTCAATTTTGAGTCTCATAGCAAAGAGTCTGAATACTTATGTAAATAAGGATTTCAGTTTATTTTGAGTAAATTTGCGAAAATGTCTGAACCTGTTTTTGCTTTGTCATTATGGTGTGTTGATTGATGATTTTCATCCATTTTTGAATCAGGCTGTAACGTAAGAAAATGTGGAAAAAGTCAAGGGTCTGAATACTTTCCAAATGCACTCTATGCTATTTCAAAAATATTCCTTTGGTTTTGTTTATTAAGCTCTTAAGTAACATTAGAATTAGAAAAAAAGCATTTTCATTAGTTTGTTACTGATGGCTATATCTAATAACCAAAAAAACACAAAACACCACAATTCAAGTGTTATACACCATCAAATAAATTCCTTATTTTGTTAAGACAGGTCGTAAGAAACATAAAAAACAAATCAATTAAATTTCAAAAGAACAGAATTGCATTTTTCTACGTGTTATGTTACTAGTCTGCCGCTTAGTAGCCAATGGCTATACTTCCGCAAGTCCTCACGTGTAGAATAATATCGGCTGTAATATTCTACAAAAAATATTGGCCGTTGTCAGATGGCAGCCAACTGTTTGGTGAAGGAACGGCGGGGCAAAAATGACATGTCCTCCTAAAACTGCCAATACACATCGACATTTGAATAACGACAGTGTTTTGAATATACTTGTATAGGAAAAGTCAAGGACAGTGGTACATGACTTTGAAAATTGCATTGTAGGCTAATTAAAATGTTAAAATCATATGACTCTTCATATGACGCTTCTAGTGTTAATCCACAGATAAAAACAAAAAAACGAAGTTTCCCCTTAAATCTATGATTAATCTCTCCTCATTCATATTTCAAATACCCACGTGGATTTGCCTGCTCTTGAAAACCAATGAGTAGCTGGGAGAGGTGGGACTTGCAGCACGCCAAGCGTCTCAAATAGAACCAAGGTCTATTTTAGTGCCTGGTTACGCAGACACCCGTTGAGGTGCGAGAGCAGTGTGGATGAAATGATTGAATAGCATGTACGGTGGTTAGGATTTATAACACTGCACAGGATCCTCTTTCAAAAAGGGGTTCAAAACCTGGCGCACTTGCTTATAATCAATCAGTATATGACTACGATAATGCTAAATTTGAATAATCAACATCATCTGAGGAGCACAAGTTTTTACAAATCAGTTCTTTAGTTTGATCATTTTCAGGATTTTTCCTTGCCTGTGCTCTGTGTGTGACATCATGTTCTGTGTGCTAGCAGGCCTATTTACATGGGCGTTTGGGCGTTTTAAAATCTGCTCACTGATTGTACTTGGCTGCCAGTGGGCCACTCTACTGTGCTGTTCCACCTACAAAGCACTTCCTTCCCTCTATGTATCAGAGGCTAGGTCCCAAATGACACTGTTGGGTGAAGGACACAGTCAGAGATGTCTTCCCGGAGGAGGGCGGAGCATACTGGAACATGATGGGAATTTCCCCAGTTCCTGTAGTTAGATCATTCCGGGACGGGATTATTCAACTTCTGTATCTGTGAAGCAATGTGTTGTGTGGGAAAGGGAGATGTTACTGATGATTCATCTAGAAAAGAGTGATATATGGATTCCTCATTTAATATGCTTCTCAGAATGGTGAGTTCTGCCCTTGAACAGGGTCAGCAGGACCAGGTTGCGTCCCAAATGGCACCCTGTTTACTATGTAGCGCACTACGTAGGGAATAGTGTGTAATTTGGGACACACTCAGGGTCAGCGTACTGAACCGCTGGGAAATGAAACCCCTGTTGCGTGAAGTCAAAGTCTTGCCCTAGTATAACCATCAGGATTGGTAAAGAGAATAACAAAGACAGACTGTAGCTCATGGCAGTAGGATTGATGACATTGGTACCCCGACTACCCTCTGCTGCCTCCTGGCACTGGGGCCACGGCCGTGTGGCCTGGGTAGTGGCTTTATGAGGAGGCCGCTGTCCCTCAGGAGTGACTCATTCTATGATTCATTCTCTGTGGTTGTGTCCCAAATGGTACTTTACTCCCTATAGGCTCTGGGCAAAACTATTGCAGTAAATAGGGAATTGTGCCAGTTGGGAAGCAACCTATGTCACTGCCACCTCATGACCTGGGTGGATCTCAGTCAGAGCCTTATCCACTCCCTGTTTCACACCCTTTGCGCCACTGGCCAAAAGTAGTGCACTATATAGGTAAAAGGGTGCCATTTGGGATGCAGAAGCAGACTTAGTGTAATAGGAATGATAGAGGGTTTGATGTGAAGTACGGTAGTTAAATAGATTAATTGGTATTATTCTTCATGTCCACTATGATTATGTCAGGTGTGCATTATTGCATCACGCATCTTTCTCGGCATGTAACTCATCTTTGCGAACGTGTAATCTGAAAAGAAAATGGACAATACATTATTCTTCCGCTGTAGATCATGGGAGGTCTACCTCATCTCTGGAAACGGCAGTAGTCGTTATGAGTTCTCTCCTGATCAAACCTCTATTACTCTACCTAAGTGTATGACTGTCTATCTATGGAGTAATGGTTTAGGATGGGGACTCTTGAGATAAATAATTGTGTGTCTAATGCATTGCACTGAGAGAGCACTTAGTGTTCATGGGAGATTTAATCATCTGAGAGCAACTTCTTGCTGCTCGGTAATACCCAATGGACAAAGCCATCGATCACATGACGCAAGTCATTCCTGTTTGAAGACTCAATAGCGCGTTGAAGCCAAAAGAAGTCGGTAAAGATATAACATGCGCAGTTTGAGCTACTGCCACTCCAGGAAGTGACGTTGCAGGCTAACTCAGTGCTGCATCCTCTCATTGACTAACTCAAGTTGATAATCAATTCAAGGACATACATCTGGTGTATTAGAAGCAATTATTGGTACCATAATTGTCTTTGAATTTATTAAATTTTTTACGTGAAGATTGACCACGAAGATTGCATTTTTTAAAATTCACTATAATGGGGATCCTGTTTTCTGCATAATAATGCCTGCACTACTGGTGTACCGCAGTAGGCCTTGGACTTCCGTGGCTTCAATGAGAGAGGGCAGTTGTTCTCCCCAGTTAATACCGATGGCGATGACATGCCAAGAGCAGATGTGTTGCACAAGGCCAATGGGGGATAATGGGTTAAGAGCACTGGCTCGGTGTGCATTTTCAAATGGTACCCTATTCGCTTATATATACACACACACACACACACACACACACAAACTACCGTTCAATAGTTTGGGGTCATTTAGAAATGTCCTTGTTTTTGAAAGAAAAGCATTTTTTTGTCCATTAAAATAACATCAAATTGATCAGAAATACAGTGTAGACATTGTTAATGTTGTAAATTACTTACTATATATATGCACACTTCTTTTAACCAGGTAGTGCACTATGTAGGGAATATGGTGCCGTTTGGGACATAGACTAGCCTGTTATCCAAACTGTACCAAATCAGTACATTTACATTTGAGTAATTTAGGCCTAGCAGATCTCCAATGCTTTTAGATTTATGGGAAGTAGTGAACAAGCTCACACTGCACAGGATATATTACTAGGAGTGGGATGCATTCTGTTATGTGGACTGATGTTTCTGTGACAGCAGCCTGTGGGGTGTAGGGCCAAGCTGGATCTGATAACAGTCTGTGGCCAGGGGCTGGGTCTCTGGAGTGAGACCTGGGGAAATGGTCAGTAGTGAAAACAGGAAAAGGGAAGAACTGTGGAATGTGCTATCAGCCACTGARGTAAAACAGTGACCTTTTTCTGTTGATCGCGGTGTGGCAGAGACTAGAGAGAAGGGATGTGCGTGTCACAGGTGGCTGGTGGCCCCTTAATTGGGGAGGACGGGCTCATAGTAATCTCTGGAATGGAATAAATTGAATGGTATCAAACGTGGTTTCCATGTGTTTGATGCCCTTCCATTTCACTCCATTCCAGCCATTATTATGAGACGTCCTCCCCTCCGCTGTGTGTGTGTGTGTGCGTGTGCGTGTGTGTGTGTGTGTTTGGTGACAGCTGGGGTATTGTGTTCCTCTGGTTTTCTCCAGATGTACATCTTATTGATCTATTTGCGGTTGATAAAGTGTCTGAATTCCAACTGGCAAAGTGAATTTCCTATTTGCCCATGACACTATTTTGATGTCAGATAGGTTTTTGATGGGTGGAGATCGTGACTTTGCATATGTTCTAGGCTTGAACAAGAGTAGAGGCAGTGGTTCTCTCTTGTTTTGGATAGGCTGTCCTTACAGCTATAGTTGTTAAGAAGAAAAGCCATTGAGGATATGGCTTGTTGCATTGTGGCAATGAGACAGATGATGCGATGAGACAGTTGATTGTAAAAACATGGCCTCTGCTCGGCAGCGCATCAACATCTTTGCTATGGGAAGGCATGCGGGCTGTATCCTAGCAACAGGCTTCTTCAGGATCTATTCCATCATGGGCTCCAATGAGCCTTAACATTCACCGGAATGTGTTCTCTCTTGCATCCTTGTGATTGGATGGATGTTGCGATTGAGAATAGAGGCTCATTCAATCCTGAAATAGAGGAAATGATTATCTTTGTTTTGTGTAAGGTCATCATTTTCTATCTGAATGACATAGATAGACAGCAAGGCAGGTCTCTTCTAGTGAAATTTGACTTTCCCCCTCAGTTTTTCTGTTGTAGATTGCGTCCCAAATGGTACCATATTCCCTATACAGTGCACTACTTTTGACCAGAGCCCTATGGGAATAGCTGGACATTTGGGACGCAAACGTAATCCTGTGAGAGAAGGAGGGTGGTGGTGTAGTGATGAATGGGTCTCCCCATTCTGTCGTCTCTGGGCACTGCCTCATCCTGGCCTTATGCATTCGTTTTCCATACAATGTCTGACATCTTGTGTACTAGTCATCCTTTTGTTTTGGCTTCTTATTGCTTGTAAAGGCTTTAAAAAAACTCCTTATTTGGCGAAAATAGTATTTTACATCCTCCTGTGGTTGTGGTGTTGTGTTACCATTGTTAAAACATGATCGTGATGTCACCTCATCTGCACATATAATGTGCCATTTAAAGGCTGTCTAAAAAAAATATTTGACACAGGTTGGGTTACAACAGCCCATTGTAGTAGGAAACACATTTTCTGAAACCTATTTAAAATGTCTATCTACACAGTAACATTTCCTCCAACTCTCAACATTGTTCATTTTCTTCATTTGTTCTACAATTCACCCAGAATGACCTTGTGATCTGGAAGGTACTTTAAAATTTATCAGAGATTACTGCATACCAGTTCCTGGCTACGTCCCAAATGGCACCCTATTCCCTATACAGTCCATTACTTCTAACCAGAGCCCTATGGGCCCTGGTAAAAAAGTAGGTGCACTATATAGGGAAAAGGCAGTTTATTTCCTGGTCCCTCAAGCAGAACATCTGATTTATTTGCACTCCGTCAATGTCCGTCTGCTGGCTGGCTGGCACATTCTCCCACACATTCAGTACATATCCTCCCCAGCTTTACCTCAACCCACTGCTGTATACAGTATGAACCCAGCCCAGAGTAGGAGTGCTGATTAACGGCCCTGCTAAACTGTAGCCATCGGGCATCCAGCATTGCCATCAACCATTGCGGGAATGCTTCCTTTGAAATCAATGAAAGATGCTGTACTGTCTGTGTTGCGCTTGCGTTGCGTCATCTCCAATGGAAGCGTCCAAGCTCAAGAGTCGCAGAGGTTCAATTCCTGATGGCGGACGCATGTGCTCATTCTGTCTTGTGAATTGAAATAATGGAAAATTATAGTTGATTTTGGATGCATAATGGCCCCCACTAGACACCACTGGTTATTTTACTAAGATTTATGAAGTCAAGAAACTACTAGCTGTCTGTAACTCTAGCTAGCTAGACTATAACTGTGTTCGAATACTCATACTGCCCACACTAACCATACTATTTGTGGCGTGAATTGAGTATATCAACTCTGCAAAAAAAGAAACATCCTCACTGTCAACCTCACTGTCAACTGCGTTTTATTTTCAGTAAACTTAACATGTGTAAATATTTGTATGAACATAACAAGATTCAACAACTGAGACATAACCTGAACAAGTTCCACAGACATGTGACTAACAGAAATTGAATAATGTGTCCCTGAACAAAGGGGGGTCAAAATCAAAAGTAACAGTCAGTATCTGGTGTGGCCACCAGCTGCACTAAGTACTGCAGTGCATCTTCTCCTCATGGACTGCACCAGATTTGCCAGTTCTTGCTGTGAGATGTTACCCCACTCTTCCACCAAGGCATCTGCAAGTTCCCGGACATTTCTGAGGGGAATGGCCCTAGCCCTTCTGGGGGGAATGGACCTAGTGAAGAGCACTTTTTGCCAGTCCTGTCTGGTCCATAGACGGTGGGTTTGTGCCCATAGGCGATATTGTTGCCGGTGATGTCTGGTGAGAATCTGCCTTACAAGAGGCCTACAACCCCTCAGTCCAGCCTCTCTCAGCCTATTGCGGACAGTCTGAGCACTCATGGAGGCATTGTGCATTCCTGGTGTAACTCGGGCAGTTGTTGTTGCCATCCTGTACCTGTCCCGCAGGTGTGATGTTCGGATGTACCAATCCTGGGCAGGTGTTACACATGTTCTGCCACTGCGAGGACTGACCCTTGGCATCTTTCTTTTGGTGTTTTTCAGAGTCAGTAGAAAGGCCTCTTTAGTGTCCTAAGTTTTCATAACTGTAACCTTAATTACCTACCGTCTGTAAGCTGTTAGTGTCTTAACGACCGTTCCACAGGTGCATGTTCATTAATTGTTTATGGTTCATTGAACAAGCATGGTAAACAGTGTTTAAACCCTTTACAATGAAGATCTGTGAAGTTATTTGGATTTTTACTAATTATCTTTGAAAGACAGGGTCCTGAAAAATAAGTTTCTTTTTTTGCTTATTGGTCATAGTATGGATATAGTTAGTATGCCAAAAGTTCCCGGATTTCACCAAAATATGAAGTATACAAGCAGGGGACACTATTTCCGTACTTTAGGGCCCATAATGCAATTCTTTATGAAATGGGCATTGCTTCACATTTTTTCAGATTTGAAGAAAATGGCGGAAAATATGCAGCCGAAGTCCAACGTTAGCGGATACAAATTCATTGCTTCAATTAACTAATTATCTCAAATTTTAACAAAATGTTGAGCAATGTAATAAAGTCATAACTTTCCAAATAAATTATCTTACAGTTATGTTGGCTGACAATTTGTTAGCTACGGTGTCCTTACGAACCACATCCTGGTACATACTGCTGTAATGATGTGCCATGTTAGCTAATTAACTATCTGATGTTAGTTGGATACTTATACATCAAACTTGCCAGTATATTAACTGTAGGCTAACTAACTACCCAACGTTTATTAACTTTATTATTCCCGTCATTCTTAGCTAAATGGTATAGTCGTTGTGCATTTTCGGGTGCTTTCGTAAATTCGCTCTGAATTTTTGAGCGGTCGAATATGGCCGGTGTCAGTTAATGTCAGCAAAAAAGCGCAATTAAATTATTGCCAGCAACACAGTTAGTCACCAACACGCTGGATAACATGAAAACTGCCTAACCAGCTCTGCTAGGGCGAGTAAAATGGTCAGTGGTCACTCTCTCATTTGTGTCTGGAAGTAGCTAGCAAGCTAGCCAATGTTAGCTTGGGTGCTCGACTGTCGTTGTAAGGTCAGAAAGCTCAAATCAACCCTACTCCTCGGCCCGAGCGTCCTAGTGTGCGCTCCGAGAGGGAAACGCTCTGAATTTACAAACCGACAACGCTCTGAATTTACGAGCGCAATCTGGCACTCCAGATTGAATTTAAGGACACACCCGAAGTCGTAAAATGTCTAACTAGTCATTTGTTACGCTAACTAGCTAGCAAGAGGTTGCATAGCAACACCATCAACTTCCGGTAGAGCTAGAACGCTGAACTGAAAAGATACTGTTCCGTTTACAGTATGCTAAAATGAACTAATAGTATATACCCATTAATTATACAGTATGTTAGTATGGGTATTCGAACACAGCTTATGTTTACATTCAGAATGTAAACAAAAGCAACTTGTGTAATTAGAAGATAATTTAGTACAACCACTTGCAACAGTTGCATGAGTACTTACAAGAAATAGTACAGTAGAGGAAAATAGAATAGACTCTTCCCTCTGCTCCTCTCCACTCTCAAACCACACGCTCTGTGTAGCAGGTAGAACTTCACATTGAGGGGATGATGATGGCAAACGCAAGTGTCAGGATCAGTTTTGCCTTTTTAGATCATAATGAGTCAGATTATTATAGACAGGGGGGAACTGATCCTAGTTCTACTCTACTCTGAGACGCTTTATGAATACGGGCCCTGATGGAAATTATGTAAAAATGTACCACTAGCCACTTTAAACAATGCCACTTAATATAATGTTTACATACCCTACATTACTCATCTCATATGTATATGTATATACTGTACTCTATATCATCTACTGCATCTTACCATCTTTATGTAATACATGTATCACTAGCCACTTTAAACTATGCCACTTTATGTTTARATACCCTACATTACTCATCTCATATGTATATACTGTACTCTATACCATCTACTGCATCTTGCCTATGCCATTCTGTACCATCACTCATTCATATATCTTTATGTACATATTCTTTATCCCTTTACACTTGTGTGTGTATAAGGTAGTAGTTGTGGAATTGTTAGGTTAGATTACTTGTTGGTTATTACTGCATTGTTGGAACTAGAAGCACAAGCATTTCGCTACACTCGCATTAACATCTGCTAACCATGTGTATGTGACAAATAAAAATTGGATTTGATTTGAACCGAGCCCATAGTTCAGAACACCTGGCACTGTAGAAGGTATCGTCTCTGGTTAAGGTTGGCATGACGTGCCCCTGCAGGCTGCAGAAGGAAGGAATACTGTAGCCTAGCCTAGACATCAAGGAGCATGAATTAAAGAAGATGATGACGCTTGAGTGTCTGGAAGGAGCGTACAGGAGTGGAGTAGAGATGAGGGCTCTGCCTGCACAGCAGTAGGGCCACCATGAGATATTAATGAGAGGTAGATAAATTCAGAGCAGGATTTTTTTTTAAATGGGTCTAACTCGTCCCTCATAACTTTCTTTCTGACTGTCACACTCTCTCCCCAGCATCTTAAAAAGGCATCAATCTTAAAGGGGTATAACGGCACATTTCTGAAATTTGCCATTATTCCCCCTTTTTAAAAAGTCCTAGACTTCGTCTCTTACATAGTCTAAAACTGCAGCTGTAAGTTTTAGGGTTAATCTACCTTTCGATAAACTGAAAGTGTTAGTGTTAGAAAAAGTTTGAGATCCTTATAATTTGGCCAGGCTATCGTCCTTGTTCTGTCCCATTTTAGAAATGTCATATCTACTCAAACACCATTTCTAGCTTTGTGCATCCTTCCATTTCAATACGTCTCGATACGTATCTAGATACATGGGCTACGATACTTTTTAGTTTGAAATGATTCGGTGCAATTCGGTTTGATTAGAGAACGAATCGATGCAATTCAGTTTGATACGATTTGATGCACTAACATTTGTTGCATAAACACATTCATTTAACAATCTAAAATAAAATCTGCTACTGATGGAGCTCATGAGCTGGGCCTCTGAGTTGGATCTGTGTGTGTAAATTATGTATGTCTGGCGTATGTGGGTCTTTCTATAAATAATGGGGCCAGTGAGTAACATTGGGATAAAAAAAAATTCTATGATTTTTATGCAGTTCCGCATGTGAACTTGGACTGGGGAATATATGCAAATTGGTCCATACAGTGCCTTCGGAAAGTATTCAGACCCCTTGACTTTTTCCACATTTTGTTACGTTACAGCCTTATTTTAAAATGGATTCAAAAATAAATAAATCCACATCAAGCTACACACAATACCTCTTAATGACAAAGCAAAAACAGTTTATTTCAAAATGTTTGCAAATTTATGAAAAATAAACTGAAATATTACATTTGCATAAGTATTCAGAACCTTTACTCAGTACTTTAGTTGAAGCTCCCCAGGCAGCGATTACCGCCTCGAGTCTTCTTGGGCATGACACTACAGACTTGGCACACCACTATTTGGGGAGTTTCTCCCATTCTTCTCTGCAGATCCTGTCAAGCTCTGTCAGGTTGGATGGGGAGCGTCGCTGCACAATTATTTTCAGGTTTCTCTAGAGATGTTCAAGTCCGGGCTCTGGCTGGGCCACTCAAGGGCATTGAGACTTGTCCCGAAGCCACTCCTGCATTGTCATGGCTGTGTGCTTAGGGTCGTTGTCCTGTTGGAAGGTGAACCTTCTCCCCAGTCTGAGGTCCTGAGCTCTCTGGAGCAGGTTTTCATCAAGGATCTCTCTGTACTTCGCTCCGTTCATCTTTCCCTCGATCCTGACTAGTCTCCCAGTCCCTGCCCCTGAAAATCATCCCCACAGCATGATGCTGTCACCACCATGCTTCAACGTAAGGATGGTGCCAGGTTTCCTCCAGAAGTGACGTTTGGCATTCAGGCCAAGTTAGTTTCATCAGAGCAGAGAATCTTTTTTCTGATGGTCTGAGTCCTTCAGGTGCCTTTTGGCAAACTCTGTGTGGACTGTCATGTGCCTTTTACTGAGGAGTGGCTTCCGTCTGGCCACTCTACCATAAAGGTCTGATTGAGTGGACTGGTTCTCCCATCTCCACAGAGGAACTTTGGAGCTCTGTCATTGACCATCGGGTCACCTCCCTGACCAAGGCCCTTCTTCCCCAATTGCTCAGTTTGGCCAGGCGGCCAGCTCTAGGAAGAGTCTTGGTGGTTCCAAACTTCTTCCATTTAAGAATGATGGAGGCCAATGTGTTCTTGGGACCTACAGACAATTCCTTTGACCTCATTGCTTGATTTTTGCTCTGACATGGACTGTCAACTGTGGGACCTTATATAGACAGGTGTGTTCCTTTCTAAATCATGTCCAATCATTTGAATTTGCCACAGGTGGACTCCAATCAAGTTGTAGAAACATCTCAAGGATGATCAATGGAAACAGGATGCACCTGAGCTCAATTCCGAGTCTCATAGCAAAGGGTCTGAGTACTTATCTGTTTTTTAGTATTAATACATTTGCAAAAATGTCTAAATCTGTTTTTGCTTTGTCATTATGGGGTATTGTGTGTAGATTGATGATTTAAAAAAAGACTGTAACGTAACAAAATGTGGAAAAAGTCAAGGGGTCAGAATATTTTCTGAATGCAGTGTATATTGTGATTTATTATGATTCTATATGTATTGCAATTTGCTAATGCTATTTTATTTTTTCTTATAAAAAAAAAAAAATGTATAAAAAAAAAAGAATAATAATTTGATGTTCAAAACATATTGATCACTATATGTCTGCTGCAGAGAGACAAAAAAGAGAATGGAAAATGTGTTTTGATCAGTCATGGAAACAAGTGTTCTAAAAATGTTGGCTCACTATTTAAAAATACGATAAAAAATATCAGACTTTTGGAGCAGGTACAGCTGACTAGTGCTAGCTAACGCTACTTAGAAAGAATAAATAATAATAATATACAGTACCAGTCAAAAGTTTGGACACACCTACTCAGGGTTTTTCTTTATTTTTCACTATTTTCTACATTGTAGAATAATAAAGACATCAAAACTAAATAACACATATGGAATAATTGAGTAACCAAAAAAGTGTTAAACAATTTTTATTTTATTTTATTTTTTTATCCATTATTTTACCAGGTAAGTTGACTGAGAACACGTTCTCATTTGCAGCAACGACCTGGGGAATAGTTACAGGGGAGAGGAGGGGGATGAATGAGCCAATTGTAATACAAATATATTGTATATTTCAGATTCTTCAAAGTAGCCACCCTTTGCATTGATGACAGCTTTGCACACTCTTGGCATTCTCTCAACCAGCTTCATGAGGTAGTCACCAGGAATGCATTTCAATTAATAGGCATGCCTTGTTAATTTGTGGAATTTCTTTCCTTCTTAATGTGTTTGAGCCAATCAGTTGTGTTGTGACAAGGTAGGGGTGGTATACAGAAGATAGCCCTATTTGGTAAAATACCAAATATATATATTTTTTTAAGTCCATATTATGGCAAGAACAGCTCAAATAAGGAAAGAGAAACGACAGTCCATCATTACTTTAAGACATGAAGGTCAGTCAATACGGAACATTTCAAGAACTTTGAGAGGAGACTGCGTGAATCAGGCCTTCATGGTCGAATTGCTGCAAAGAAACCACTACTAAAGGACACCAGTAAGACTTGCTTGTGCCAAAACCTGAGCAATGGATATTAGACTGGGGGAAATCTGTCCTTGGTCTGATGAGTCCAAATTTGAGATTTGTGGTTCCAACCGCTGTGTCTTTGTGAGACGCAGAGTAGGTGAACGGATGATCTCCGCATGTGTGGTTCCCACCATGAAGCATGGAGGAGGTGTGGGGGTGCTTTGCTGGTGCCACTGTCTGTCACTTATTTAGAATTCAAGGTACACTTAACCAGCATGGCTACTGCCTTCTGCAGCGATACGCCATCCCATCTGGTTTGCGATTAATGGGACTATCATTTGTTTTTCAACCTCCAGGCTATGTAAGGGCTATTTGACCAAGAAGGAGAGTGATGGAGTGCTGCATCAGATGACCTGGTTTCCACAATCACCCAACCTCAAACCAATTGAGATGGTTTGGGATGAGTTGGACTGCAGAGTGAAGGAAAAGCAGCCAACAAGTGCTCAGCATATGTGGGAACTCCTTCAAGACTGTTGGAAAAGCTGGTTGAGAGAATGCCAAGAGTGTACAAAGCTAGTAAATAACCCCCCCCCCCCCTCCCCCAATCACTAGTAAATACCACCTTCCCACTTGGTTATGAACGCATCATGAGCTATCACATTATGTGGAACTTTGATTAGATAATTGACTTTAAAGGTTAAATATATATTATTTTTTATTCTATAAATTAGAAAATATTTGACAACACTGTAAGCTTTCAAATGATATCAAACTCAACCGTTTATCTTTTTCTGAGATAAAGACATGGATGTCTAATGGTAGGGTGGGGTTTCAAAAATAGGTCAACTTTGAGCACCTCGATCGCCTACATATTTTGGCATTCAGGTCCATTAAGTCACTTTCTGACCACTCTACCAAGAGCAAACACGTTTGGAAGGTTTCATTCAAATCTAAATGAGTGCAGTCAGAAAGTGATTGAATTCATATGGAACGACCCAGAGCCATGAACAAAGACTGGAAGATAATCAGCCCTGGTCAAATAATACGGCTGTCAGCTGCCCCTTAGAACAACCCTGCCCCTTAGAACAACCCCAAATGACACCGTTTTCCCTTTTTATAGTTCAACATTTTTTACCAGGGCTTCCAGGGATCGACCCCACCTGTCAGCCAGCCAGCAAGGACAGTCCAGACTCCAGCTCTGGAGAGAGACTGGGGCAAGGCTTTACCGCCACAGGACCGTCTTAAAGGGCCTAGGAACTTACAGCAGAGAGGCCCCACTTGGTATGCAGGTTCAACAAAGGGCGAGCTGGGAGTGACAATTGATCACTTTAATTTAAAACATTCGGAAAACTACGCCGTGGCTCTCCAGAAACTGACCACAAAATCAACCATGCAGAAGCTTTTTATTTGATTTGAATGGCTCCCCGTGATGATCATCAGACACTTCTGCCTTTCTCTCTTTGCAAAGCTTTGAGGAGGTTATGTCTTTTGGCTTCTCATTTGCTCTCACAATGGACTTCCCTGATTTATCATCAAGGAGGTCCTCTCTTCTTCAGTCTCTGCATTCATTTCTCCACTTCAGCAGGGGTGGCCAGAGTTTAACCTCCTTAGGGATGGATTGCAAGAATGGGCTCATCAAACACACAGCCTGAATAGCTTTGGATTTTCATCTGACATGGCGATAATGGCTGGCTCCCAAATGGAACCCTATTATTCCCTATATAGTGCACTGCTTTTAATGGGCCCTGGTCAAAAGTAGTGTACTATATAGGGAATTGGTTGCCATTTGGGACGCACACAATATGAATCAGTAGGTTTTTATTACTAGTCAATTTTTATAAAGCTCTTTCCCTTATGTTTAAAAATAAAAAATATGTGGACAAAATACTGAAGTCTATTCAGTGTGCCTGAGCTTGTGGTTGAATTGAGTCATTGAGTTTTTAGTCATTTCGGTATTTAGGGACAGATTGGGGGAGTAAAATAGTCTAACGCTATGCTAATGGCTGTGCTGTGAATCTTTTTGTGTGTGTGTGAGACCTAGTAAAGATTTTAAGTGTGTGTGTGCTCATATAACAATATGCGGTACTTGTACATGGATAGATTTTACAATACAATCACAAGCTCTTTAATGTGGAAAACCTACTGTACACACTCCACACTATTGTCCCTAGCCCCGCACTGTAGCTCTTGCATTGTCATTGTGTATGCCTGAGCCGTGCTAAACACAAGCTGTCCAAACAGAGCAGAGGAGATGAGGGCTTTGAAGGCTTTCTCCCTCCCTGCTGGCAGAGAGGAGGCCAGCTGCGCCCAGAATATCACCCTATTCCCTATTGAGTACGCTACTTTTTATCAGAACCCTATGGTCCCTAGTGGAAAGTAATGTACTATATGTAATAGAGTGCCATTTGGGACGCACCCCAGGGCGCCACAACCAAAACAGAACACGGCAGCAATTTGAGGCGAGCTGGATGAAATACAATCGGGAATGTTCATTATTATTTCCTATTCACTCCCTTCCCTCACTGCCTTGACAAACACACACTAACTTTGTTTCAGAAGTTAAAGGTGGCAGCAGGCTGAAGAGGAGGGAGAAGGAATGCAACTAACTATAGCTTGATTCAACCACAAAAATAAGACCATAAGCGTCCTCATTTTTATAGGGTGTTTTCCCTTCATCTAGTATCTGATAAACCTGTGCTGTGTGTTGATAGTGTATCGTTTAGGGTTCTTCCTCTCAGTTTTTTTCACAGCGTTCGTGTCCCGCTGTGTTTTTGAGCACAGCTTGGCAGCAGATGGCTGCTTACATAAAAACGCCTGGAGAATCAACTGACTTAGCCTATTGAACATGACGGTTTCTCCTCCTGACTAGCTTCTGACCCCGTTAGTTTGTCTCCTTGTGGTGCGACAACATCTTAGCATAATGATCCCTTTAATAAAAGATGGAGAGAGCGAGGGAGAGGGAGCGCGTCATTATATCATCTACAAACACCATTGATATGTTGCCCTAAACTGCAGAGAGAACTCGCTTGGGAGTGTGCCGTTAGCGATGATGCTAATGAAAACAGTAGATGGAAAGGCTTTCCCTAAAACCTTCTGAATTTAAATATTAACTGCAAAGAAGCCTGTGCCTACCTGGTATGATTATTTTAATCAATCCAGTGGGTATTTGTTTTGCAAACTCTGACATCACATGTGCGCTACAAAAACACAGCAGCCTCTTGCTAGGTGCGCACTGGAATTAAAGTGTAACTAGGCTAAACCCCCCAAAAACTAATTTCGAAATTTTCCCAGACCTCAAAAGTGGTTTCCTGATGTGGCATTGTTGTGCACGTATAACGTACAATTTCTGTAATTTGTTTAGTGTTTGAGCGAAAACCTGGAAAAACACGGAGATAACAGAATCTAGGGAAAAAACTGAATCAGGCAAAAAAGAAAACAGATTTCAAAGGGCCCTACACTAAGGGATGGAGCCATGTGCAGTGCCCTACTGTATGTACAACGATACACAAATTATTATTTCGTGACTTGTCCCGCATTACCTATTTAGTATCTGATTTCAACAAATATTAGACTGTTTTCTGCAGTGTACAGTACCAGTCAAAAGTTTGGACACATCTACTCATTCAAGGTTTTCTTTATTTTTACTATTTTCTACATTGAAGAATAATAGTGAAGACATCAAAACTATGAAATAACTATGGAATTATGTAGTAACCAAAAAAGTGTTAAACAAATCCAGAAAATATTGTATAGTTGAGATGCTTCAAATTAGCCACCCTTTGCCTTGATGACAGCTTTGCACACACTTGGCATTCTCTCAACCAGCTTCATGAGGTAGTCACCTGGAATGCATTTCAATTAACAGGTGTGCCTTGTTAAAAGTTGATTTGTGGAATTTCTTTCCTTCTTAATGCGTTTGAGCCAATCAGTTGTGTTGTGACAAGGTAGGTGGGGTATACAGAAGATAGCCCTATTTGGTAAAAGACCAAGTCCATATTATGGCAAGAACATCTCAAATAAGCAAAGAGAAACGACAGTCCATCATTTCTTTAAAACATGAAGGTCAGTCAATACGGAACATTTCAAGAACTTTGAAAGTTTCTTCAAGTTGTTGGGTTCTGAGAATATGAAAATATACTTATTCATGTCACTGATGGAGTGCTAAGGTTAAGGGTCTACACCAGAAGTTAAGGGTTATAGGAGGAAGGTATATAGTGGGTGCAACTAAGCTTGGAACGTGTTGAGTGCAGGGAAGCGATTACATGTGGCAGGCATTGATAAGGAGAGACGGGTGGAGATCTTAGAAGCTAACAATGTCACTGAGGGAGAGAGGGTCATGTATAACGTTTACATGATGTCAGGATATGTTATTGTTAGCCATCAGGGATCCTCTGGGAGGAGAAGAGACACAGTCTGGTATCAATAACCATGACAGCCTTGAGTTGGGGAGGAGTGAGCACTTTGGGGTAGGGGTCAGGTTAGATGAAGTGAGGAAGAACCGATATCACTAAGGTTCTGTCTAGCTACAGAGATGCGTTGGCTAGGAGAAAGGGTTAAATATCAGTGCTTGTGTGAAATGTTTTTTTTTGTCTGAATTACAGCTGTACCGACCCTTTGGGAAGAATTCAACTTGGTTAAGCTTCTCTAGTGTCCGTGAGTTATTTACTCAAAATTAGCAAAGTGGACAATTCAAACCTAACAAAGTGCCGTCGCAAAACCGTTTTGATGCCGGAGTATGTGGAAGGAAAGATCACAGAAATCCCATGAAGAAGACATTGAGGTCATGCATATCATTTGACAGCCATTCTGTAGTGGTACAGTATACTTTGAGTTGTTAAGTGTGGTTTGCATGGATTATGGATGGGGCTGTGTGACACTCTCTCTCTTTCTATCAGTGGAATCAGAAAGAGGAATGAGGAGGTTTGGTTTAACATCACTGACAATTCCTGTGTGAGAGTGCATGCGTGCGTGTGTGCGGCAGAGTGTGTGCGACAGTGTGTGTGCGACAGTGTGTGTGCGACAGTGTGTGTGTGTGCTTGCGTGTGTGCTTGCGTGTGTGCTTGCGTGCGTGCGTGCGTGTGTGCTTGTGTGTGAGCGTGCTTGCTTGTGAGTGTGCTTGTGAGCGAGCATGTGTGTGAGCAAGCGTGCTTGTGCGATAGCGTGCTTGTGAGCGTGTTTGAGCGTGTGAGTGAGCGTGCTTGTTTGTGTGTGTGTGAGCGTGTTTGTGTGAGCGTGCTTGCGTGAGCGTGCCTGCGAGCACGTGTGAGCGTGAGTGTTTGTGTGTGAGCGTGCGTGTTCATTCGCGTGTGTGTGTGAGCGCGTGCGTGTGTGAGAGCGTGTGAGTGAGCGTGCGTGCGTGTGTGATTGTGCTTGTGAGCGTGCGTGTTCCTCTGCCACATTGCCCTCCAGTTATATAGCCACCTCTTCATGGGCAAGTGGTCTCTCTTACTGAATATGGAATCATTTTACTGGAGGTGTTGCTTGATGTTAATGGCACGATGCTTTGGGATGGTTCTAAAGGGCTGCATAGGGCTCTGGCCTAAAGTAGGGCACTGAGGGGAATAGGGTGGACATCACAAAGGAGGACAGAGCTGTAGCTACTCAGTGTCGTGCAGATTGTGTCAGCTTCCTGTTACGTAAACACCACATGACCACTTTTCCCCACTCGGTCGGAAGCGAAACAGTGGTTATGTCCCAAATGTCACCCTATTCACTATATAGTGCACGAGGACTCCGGTCAATAGTAGTGCACTATGTAGGGAATAGGGTGCCATTTGTGCTGCAGCCACAGTGAATCACTGGGATTAGATTTGTGTGACGGTCTTTGTGGTAACCATCGACACGGTGCAGAGACATAAGTCTGTATGCAGACTGCTGATGCACATCTTGCCAGCCTCGTTAGAGAGGTACAACCAGCAGCACCCACACAGAGAACACCGAAACAAGGCAGAGGGAGAAGTAACGGAGAAAGATGGAAAGAGTATGAGGCACATAGAGACCAGAGGAGGCCAGAGTGGACAGACGATAGGAAGCCAAAAATGGTCTGAAAGGCAAAGAGGGAAACGTGTAGTCATGGTTGACTTTGTCATTAACCCCGTACACTTCTGGAAATTGGCCTATATGGATATGGCCAAATTTGAAGTATTTCTAACAGAAAAACTATAAAAAGCATATTCATGACTATGTCTTTGATATCATTGATCATAGCTGAAAAAAACGTTTGGTATTATGGATTAACATCCTCTGCCTTATCATGGATGGACAGCTACCTATTAAATAGAACAGAGGGTTTTCTTTAATGGAAGCCTCTAACCCGTCGCAAGACCCACTGGTTGTTGCTTATTTATAAAACCCTCTTAGACCTCACTCCCCCCTATTGGAGATATCTACTGCAGCCCTCATCTTCCACATACAACACCCCAAAGCACACACATCCCTGTGTCGCTCGTCTTTTCAGTTCGCTGCAGCTAGCGACTGGAACGAGCCGCAACAAACACTCAAACTGGACAGTTTTGTCTCCATCTCTTCATTCAAAGACTCATGGGGACACTCTTACTGAGTGGCGGCTTTGCGTGATGTATTGTTGTCTCTACCTTCTTGCCCTTTGTGCTGTTGTCTGTGCCCAATAATGTTTGTACTATGTTTTTGTGCTGCTGCCATGTTGTGTTGCTACCATGTTGATGTTATGTTGTGTTGCTACCATGCTGTGTTGTAATGTGTTGCTGCCATATTATGTTTTCGTCTTAGGTCTCTGTTTATGTAGTTTTGTCTCTCTTGACGTGATGTGTGTTTTGTCCTATATTTTTATTTAATTTATTTTTAATCCCAGCCCCCATCCCCGCAGGAGGCCTTTTGCCTTTTTGTAGGCCGTCATTGTAAATAAGAATTTGTTCTTAACTGACTTGCCTAGTTAAATAAAAAATATGCAAAAAAATATGCAAATTCAGGTGAGTGTGGTGTATCGCAGGGCAGCCGGCTTGGACCATTATTGTTTTCTGTGTTTACTAATGACCTTCCACTGTCCTTACACGAATCCACAGTATACACTTTGGCTGAAACATTACAATAAATAACTGACACATTTAACATAGAGCTCCAGTCAGTTTTTAGAATGGGTAACTAGCAAAAGACTAGTGCTAAATATCTCAAACTTAAAGCATAATTTTTGGGACAAATCGTTTGCTCAACCCTAAACCTCATCTGGATCTATACTGAACAAAAATATAAACTCAACATGCAACAATTTCTAAGATTTTGCTTCGTTATAGTTCATATTTATCTATGGTTTTCACATGACTAGGAATACAGATATGCATTTATTGGTCACAGATGATATTAAAAAAAGGTAGGAGCGTAGATCAGAGAACCAGTCTGTATCTGGTGTGACCACCATCATGCAGCGTGACATCTCCTGCATGACAGACATCTCTGTCTGACATCAGACATCTCTGTGCATTCAAATTACCATTAATAAAATGTTTGCTGTCTGTAGCTTATGCCTGCCCATACCATAACTCTTCCGCCACCATGTGGCACACGTTCCCATCGTTGACCATGGCAAACCGCTCGCCCACACGATGCCATACACGGGGTCTGCGGTTGTGAGGCCGGTTGAACGTACTGCCAAATTGTATTATGTATGTGATGCGTGGTTGGGATACGACTGTGATATGTGGTTGTCTCGACTGTTTATCGTAAGGTGAATGCAGTAGCTGTGGGTCGCTCTGGATGGGGGGCGTCTGCTGAATGGTTCAATTCAAATGTAAATGTAGTGCATTCGGATGAGATTCAGACCGCTTGACTTTTTCCACATTTTGTTACAATATAGTCTTATTCTAAAATTGATTGAATAAATGTTTTCCCTCATCAATCTACACACACTACCCCATAATGACAAAGCGAAAACATGTTTTTAGATATTTCTTTGCTAATAAAAAAATATGAAAAAACAGCTTATTTACATAGGTATTCAGACCCTTTGCTATGAGACTCGATTATTATTATTATTATTATTATTATTATTTTTTTTTTTTGGGGTCACTATATCTATTTTGCCAATTTGGATTGATCCCCTCTACCACACGGAACCCCACTAACCTACCGACGGAAACGCACGAGGTATCTACAAATAGACTTCCATACTATGCTATCTTGCTACCGATAGCCATCTACCCGGCCAGCTGTCTGGATCGCCGTGACCCCAACCAACCTCTACTCACTGGACCCTTATTGATCACTCGATTAAGCATGCCTCTCCTTAATGTAAATATGCCTTGTCCATTGCTGTTCTGGTTAGTGTTTATTGGCTTATTTCACTGTAGAGCCTCTAGCCCTGCTCACTATACCATATCCAACCTCACAGTTCCACCACCCACATATGCGATGACATCACCTGGTTTCAATGATGTTTCTAGAGACAATATCTCTCTCATCATCACTCAATACCTAGGTTTACCTCCACTGTATTCACATCCTACCATACCTTTGTCTGTACATTATTCCTTTAAGCTATTTTATCGCCCCCAGAAACTTCCTTTTACTCTCTGCTCTAGAAGTTCTAAACGACCAATTCTCATAGCTTTTAGCCGTACCCTTATCCTACTACTCCTCTGTTCCTCTGGTGATGTAGAGGTGAATCCAGGCCCTGCAGTACCTAGCTCCACTCCTATTCCCCAGGCGCTCTCTTTTGATGACTTCTGTAACCGTAATAGCCTTGGCTTCATGCATGTTAACATTAGAAGCCTCCTCCCTAAGTTTGTTTTGTTCACTGCTTTAGCACACTCTGCCAACCRMGATGTTTTAGCCGTGTCTGAATCCTGGCTTAGAAAGACCACCAAAAATTCTATCATTTTCTCCCAACTACAAGATTTTCAGACAAGATAGGAACGGCCAAAGGGGGCGGTGTTGCAATCTATTGCAAAGATTGCCTGCAGAGTTCTGTTTTACTATCCAGGTCTGTTCCCAAACAATTTGAACTTCTACTTTTAAAAATCCACCTCTCTAAAAACAAGTCTCTCTCCGTTGCGCCTGCTATAGACCACCCTCTGCCCCCAGCTGTGCTCTGGACACTATATGTGAACTGATTGCCCCCATCTATCTTCAGAGCTCGTGCTGCTAGGCGACCTAAATTTTAACGTGCTTAACACCCAGCCACCCTACAATCTAAGCTTGATGCCCTCAATCTCACACAAATTATCAATGAACCTACCAGGTACCACCCCAATTCCGTTAAACACGGGTACCCTCATAGATATCATCCTAACAAACGTATGCCCTCTCCTCAAATACACCTCTGCTGTTTTCAACCAAGACCTCAGCGATCACTGCCTCATTGCCTGCAATCCGTAATGGGTCAGCGTCAAACGACCTCCACTCATCACTGTCAAACGCTCCCTGAAACACTCAGCGAGCCAGGCCCTTTCAATCGAACCTTGGCCCGAGGTTTATCCTGGAAGGGATATTGCATCTCATCCCGTCAGTAGAGGATGCCTGGACATTTTTTAAATGCCTTCCTCACCATCTTGAATAAGCATGCCCCATTCAAGAAATTTAGAACCAGGAACAGATATAGCCCTTGGTTCTCTCTGACCTGACTGCCCTTAACCAACAGAAAAACATCCTAATGAGCGTTTTTTGTTCTTTTTTTTCATTTCATCTTCCAGCACATCCCAGGTATTTGAAAAAACTCATTGCAAGGATCGAGTTTAAATGAGTTCGGTGGCCCATCCAAAAACGCTAATGGCGCATACAAACAAATTGTGGTCGAATGTGGAGAGCTGTGGTGGAGGGGTGGTCTGCGGTCTGTTTCGTACATGCTGATGATGGGCACACAAACCTTGTGCCTGCTCTGGTTAGCACAGTCCAGACCGTCATATGGGTCTTGAGAGGTTGAGTGGCAGTGATCAGACTGGGACTTCGTGCGGACAGTCCCACGTCTTTGGCTTGCGGGCTGGAGTGGGACTACTGCACACCTGGACAGGGCCTGGAACACAACCATAAAACATAGCCAATCATACATATCAGAAGTCTATAATTATTCCTAGCATTTCATTGCATAGTCTTCAGGAGCGTGCCTGAGCTGATGCAGGACATACCCGGAGCCTGAGGGGATTATGTTCTTACGAAGGCAGGGGAGGAGGGGCCGGTCCCCCTTCCAAGGTAATAGGGTTAGGCTCCCGCTCAGGTCTTCTTCTTCTCCGTATTGTAAGTCCCTAGGCTCTCCTGAAGCCCCGGTGTCCATGCCTCCGCACCCGCGTACAGCACCCCGACCCAGAAGTCTGCGTATCAGGCCTCCTACACATGGGAGAGACAGACTATTCTTGCACATGAAAAGCATCTTCAATTGTACACGTCATGGAGAGGAAGTTTGTGGCTAGGGTATTAATCCTTTAATAATCCTTTTGAACGTTTTCACTCGGAGAATCTTTCACCTGCTAAATTTTGTCGGTTATCATTGAATAAAGAACACTCTACTGCGCTGCATTAGCATCGAACAGCCCCCGTGATATGCAACTTTTCAGGGAAGCTAGAAACCAGTATACACAGGCAGTTAGAAAAGCCAAGGCTAGCTTTTTCAAGCAGAAAATTTGCTTCCTGCAACACAAATTCAAAAAAGTTCTGGGACACTGTAAAGTCATGGAGAATAAGAACACTCCTCCCAGCTTCCAACTGCTCTTGAAGATGAACACTGTCACCACCGACCATCCACTATAATTGAGAATTTCAAAGCATTTTTCTACGGCTGGCCATGCTTTCCACCTGGCTACCCCTACCCCGGACAACAGCACTGCCCTCCCCTCTGCTACTCGCCCAAGCCTTCCCCATTTCTCTTTCTCCCAAATACAGTCAGCTGATGTTCTAAAAGAGCTGCAAAATCTGGACCCTTACAAATCAGCCGGGCTAGATAATCTGGACCCTTTCTTCTAAAACTATCTGCTGAAATTGTTGCCACCCTTATTACTAGCCTTTTCAACTCTCTTTCGTGTCGTCTGAGATTCCCAAAGATTGGAAAGCAGCTGCGGTTATCCCCCTCTCAAAGGGGGGGACACTCTTGACCCTAACAGCTACAGACCTATATCTATCTACCCTGCCTTCTAAGTCTTCGAAAGCCAAGTCAACAAAACGATTACCGACCATTCGAATTCCACCAATACCTTCTCCGCTATGCAATCTGGTTTCAGAGCTGGTCATGGGTGCACCTCAGCCACGCTCAAGGTCATAAACGATATCTTAACCGCCATCGATAGGAAACAATACTGTGCAGCCGTATTCATTGACCTGGCCAAGGCTTTTGACTCTGTCAATCACCCACTCCTCATCGGCAGACTCGACAGCCTTGGTTTCTCTAATGATTGCCTCGCCTGGTCACCAACTACTTCTCTGATCGAGTTCAGTGTGTCAAATCGGAGGGTCTGTTGTCCGGGCCTCTGGCAGTCTCCATGGGGGTGCCAAAGGGTTCAATTCTTGGACCGACTCTCTTCTTTGTATACATCAATGATGTCGCTCTTGCTGCTGGTGATTCTCTGATCCACCTCTACGCAGACGACACTATTCTGTATACTTCTGCCCTTCTTTTGACACTGTGTTAACAACCCTCCAGGCGAGCTTCAATGCCATACACTCTCCTTCCGTGGCCTCCAATGCTCTTTAAATACAAGTAAAACTAAATGCATGCTCTTCAACGATCGCTGCCTGCACCTGCCCGCCTGTCCAACATCACTACTCTGGACGGCTCTGACTGGACAACTACAAATACCTAGGTGCTGTTAGACTGTAACTCTCCTTCCAGACTCACAATCAAACATCTCCAATCCAAAGTTAAATCTAGAATTGGCTCCTATTCCGCAACAAAGCATCCTTCACTCATGCTGCCAAACATACCCTTGTAAAACTGACCATCCTACCCATCCTCGACTTCGGTGATGTCATTTACAAAATAGCCTCCAAAACCCTACTCAATAAATTGGATGCAGTCTATCACAGTGCCATCCGTTTGTCACCAAAGCGCCCATATACTACCCACCACGCGACCTGTACACTCTCGTTGCTGGCCCGCTTCATACTCGTCGCCAAACCACTGGTTCCATCATCTACAAGACCCTGCTAGGTAAAGTCCCCTTATCTCAGCTCGCTGGTCACCATAGCAACACCTACCTGTAGCACCGCTCCAGCAGGTTTATCTCTCTGGTCACCCCAAAACCAATTCTTCCTTTGGCCGCCTCTCTTCAGTTCTCTGCTGCCAATGAATGGAACGAACTACAAAAATCTCTGAAACATGGAAAACACTTATCTCCCTCACTAGCTTTAAGCACCAGCTGTCAGAGCAGCTCATAGATTACTGCACCTGTACATAGCCCATCTATAATTTAGCCCAAACAACTACCTCTTTACCTACTGTATTTATTTATTTATTTTGCTACTTTGCACCCCATTATTTCTGTCTCTACTTTGCGCTTTCTTCCACTGCAAACCAACCATTCCAGTGTTTTTATTTTTTATTTTACTTGCTGTGTTGTATTTACTTCGCCACCATGGCCTTTTTATATTTTTATTTATTTATACATATATTTGTTTGCCTTCACCTCCCTTATCTCACCTCACTTGCTCACATTGTATAAATAAAATAAAGTCCCCTTATGGTAAATTCAATTGATTTGGTTGGAAAGGCACACACCTGTCTCTATAAGGTCCCACAGTTGACAGTGCATGTCAGAGCAAAAACCAAGCCACAAGGTTGAAGGAATTGTCCGTAGAGCTCTGAGACAGGATCTGGGGAAGGGTACCAAAAAATGTCTGCAGCATTGAAGGTCCCCAAGAACAGTGGCCTCCATCATTCTTAAATTAAAGAAGTTTGGACCCACCAAGACTCTTCCTAGAGCTGGCCGCCGGGCCAAACTGAGCAATCGGGGGAGAAGGGCCTTGCTCAGGGACGTGACCAAGAACCCGATGATCACTCTGACAGAGCTCCAGAGTTCCTCTGTGGAGATGGGAGAACCTTCCAGGAGGACAACCATCTCTGTAGCACTCCACCAATCAGGCCTTTATGGTATGGTGGCCAGACGGAAGCCACTCCTCAGTAAAAGGCACATGACAGACCGCTTGGAGTTTGCCAAAAGGTATCTAAAAGACTCTCAGACCATGAGAAACAAGATTCTCTGGTCTGATGAAACCAAGATTGAACTCTTTGGCCTGAATGCCAAGCATCACGTCTTGAGAAAACCAGGCACCGTCCCTAAGGTTGAAGCGTGGTGGTGACAGCATCATGCTGTGGGGATGTTTTTCAGCGGCAGGGACTGTGAGACTAGTCAGGATCGAGGGAAAGATGAACGGAGTGAAGTACAGAGAGATCCTTGGTGAAAACCTGCTCCAGAGCTCTCAGGACCTCAGCCTGGGGCGACGGTTCACCTTCCAACAGGACAACGACCCTAAGCACACAGCCAAGACAACGCAGGAGTGGCTTAAGGACAAGTCTCTGAATGTCCTTGAGTGGCCCAGCCAGAGCCCAGACTTTAAACTGATTGAACAATTGTGGAGACCTGAAAATAGCTGTGCAGCGACGATCCCCATCCACCCTGACAGAGCTTGACAGGATCTGCAGAGAAGAATGGGAGAAACTCCCCAAATACAGGTGTGCCAACCTTGTAGCGTCATACCTAAGAAGTAGGCTGTAATCGCTGCCAGGGGTGCTTCAACAAAGTACTGAGTAAAGGGTTCGAATACTTATGTAATTTATATATATAAATACATTTGCACCCCCCAAAAATATTTTTGCTTTGTCATTATGGGGTGTTGTATGTAGATTGAGGGAAATAAAATAATAATTTAATCCATTTTAGAATAAGGCTGTAACGTAACAAAATGTGGAAAAAGTCTAGGGGTCTGAATACTCTCCGAATGCACTGTGTATTTATGTATGTTATGTTTTATTTGTTTCCTGTTTGGACCCCAGGAAGAATAGCAGCTGTCTTGGCAGTAGCTAATTGGGATCCTAATACACACACACACACACACACACACACACACACACACACACACACACACACACACACACACAAAAATGGCAGAAATTGAAAGAGAACACTTTAGAGATTATGGGGACATTTATCAGACCCAAGGAGAGGATACAACACTTCACCTGACAAAAGACTGAATCCACTCACTATACCATCATTTTAAAGGGATAGTTTACTCAGAATACAAACTAATATGATTTTCCACCTACCTTGGCAGTAGTTGATTCAAGAAGTTTCCTTTCGACACTTAAAGCCATATTTTGTTACTGTTAGCATTCTCAGTAACGCGTAACATTAAACTGTTCTTGCGCCTGTGTAGTAATGGGGCGGCAGGTAGCCTAGTGGTTAGAGCGTTTGGCCAGTTACCGAAAGGTTGCTGGGTCGAATCCCCGAGCTGACAAGGTAAAAATCTGTCATTCTGCCCCTGAACAAGGCAGTTAACCCACTGTTCCCCGGTAGGCCGTCATTGTAAATAAGAATTTGTTCCTAACTAACTTGCCTAGTTAAATAAAGGTTAAATATTTTTTTAAATAATAAAACACTTATTTTGGAGAAACATTTTATGAGCATGTTGTTACTTTAATACTTCGATAATTGCATAGGAATTTGCTCTAGTTTTTGTAACTATTGTACACGATTGGTGACTGTTCCTTATTTCACTTACGTAATAGCTCCATTATTATGCAATGCTAAAGCAATTTCCAAAGTCCTATGTAACAATATTGCTATCTTACTACACATGTATAAGAACTTTGTCAAGTGTTGCTGTATTATGTCTCACTCATATGAACATATATTTGTTAGTCATTTTGAAGCTGCAAAGGTGGTGTACTCTAATGTTGAGGTGATTCTATGCCCCTCATGTATTTAATTCTAGGCTGTGGGCTACATTAAGATTCATATCCGAGAGCCCTCCAAACCATGTGCTTATGATAATATATTTAGACTAATTCAACTAACTTTTGTCGTTTTTGGTTCTTCGTCAAATATTTGTTTTCAAAATAACTTACATAGATTCAAATACCTTCCAATATGATTTGGTTTTCTGGAGAGAAGAGAAACAATTACAAGGGTTTGAGTAAGAGGTCCATCTGGCGTCTCCAAGTGGCCACACAACTCTTCAAACTGTGCACAGTTCCGAAGTAATTCCAATACCCTTTTTTTGACTGAAGGAAAGAGCCTTCAATATAACGGCTCGACCACACCTACAGCGTCGTTGCATTGTGGCACACCAGAAGTACATTCATTTCCAATGGAACCCCGCGTTTGTTTTGCAGCGTTGCAGAGGCAGTTGCAGTGCGTTCCGTGTGGTGCATACGTTGGATTTATCCAACATATATGCGCCAAACTTTATGCGCGGACCGCTTGACAGAAATGGTAGAAGGTGAACGTTGAACTTTCTGTTGCACACGTAGCCAGATGACGCTGCGTACTGTTTTACGCGACGACGCTGTAGGTGTGATCAAGGTGTAATGTGCTTTGTTTAGCTCTCCTAGCCTTGCCATTGACGAACTGAATCAAGCACACTTGTCGTTTTTTCTGGTTTGGAACACAGCCACGTGTCCCCACCATCACACAATTACTGTTGTTTTACGCAATCCAAAAAGGTCCATTTTTACAATTCGCAATCAGGGTCAGGTGGGGATCGTTTTAAAGCTTATTCTATTGCCAACATGGCTAGCTAAGTTATGAAGTACGATCTTACAGTTTCGAAAGGCACTTCAGACAAACATAGAAATGTTGGGCTCATAGTCATTTTGTCGTGAGAGCATTCTTCACAATATGACAAACAGGCTCATTCTGTTCAGGACAACCCAGGGTATAACATATGTCATCCTTGTGACTGTAACATAGCGATCATAAATGTTGATACTGTACATGACGTGTGAAGTGCATATTTGGACTCACGGGTGTGTGGTTTGCTATAATCGGTATTAGAATCCTGAGCGTCTCATCTTTCCGAACACATCGACACGATCTCTCAACTTATAGCATTTCCCTCATTCAGAGAACCACAAATGTGCAATAGTAGCCCAATTTGTGGGAGGGATGGGGGCATCTTGTCGCACACAGGGCTGAAGTTCATAACGGCTGTCAGTCAAAACCCATACAGCGCTGTGAAGCGGAGAACCTGAGCTCTGACGTCATGTATAGCATGTTACTGTACAGGCACTGCGTTCCAATTTAGGTTCTTATCAATGACAAAATCTGCCATTTCCAACTTGTGTACGAGATGATGGGCTGTGTGTGGAAAGGGCTAACCTAATACGAGTATGATTCTCTCATCAGTGCCTATGGTAGAGGTTCATATTAAAATCACACATGATGGCGTGAAACAATTCTCATTTAGGCTAGTGTCTGAGTCTGAATGATAAAGTAAGCTTTGCAGAAAACTGAGATGTTAAATCATTTAAAGGGGCAGTGCAGTAAAACTAGATTTTCTTGTGTTTTATATATTTCCACACTGAGATTGGAATAATATTGTGAAAATTATGATAATGCAATTTTAGTGTAAGAGCTGTTTGAAAAGTGCCTGAAATTTCAGCCTGTTTGTCTGGATGGAATTTCTGGACCACCTGGTGACATCACCAAGCCGTATAAGTTAATAGACCAATAAAGACAATAACAGCTAGTTTTCAGGTTACTCATCTCTCCCATTTACATTCCTACAATTAGCCCCTCTCTCACCACTCCCAGACAGTCCGAGCAAAATTATTTCTTGCGAAATAATTTTTTTCTAAGAAGCAATTTCTTTCCTCCTTTTTGACCATTTAAATTGAAAACAGAAAGGTACTTTATTGTTACCAAGAAATGATTTGATATTGAGATAACGGCTGCATTGGACCTTTGTAAATCATGACTCAAGCCATGAAATGTTCCTCCCTACCTGTATCACTGCCTTGCCGTTTGGCACAGGCCTTTCTGTTATTTGGTTGAGAGGAATGCCCCAGACTCCCGTTGTCTTTGATAGGCAGCAGATCGACTCACCCTGGCATGGGGTGAGTTGACAGATGTGCTGTCCTTAAACCAGGGCCAGCCTCTCTGTCTGTGTCCCAAATTGTACCCTATTCCCATAGGGCACGGTAAAAAGTAGTGCACTATATAGGGAATAGGGTGCCATTAGGACCAATGGCAGACGGGAAGGGTAGCAGAGCTACAGATGAGGGGATTGACTTTCAGAGGGGTGATGATGCCCTGGGGCAGAGGGTGCGGGCTGTCTGACCCTGAGCTGGACCGCCTCCCACTATAGTGACATTTGACCCGAGAGAGAGGGAGAGCATGGGTTGTCCCCTCTTGCATCCCTGCCAGCTCATCAGTATTCAACTCACACTGGCACAGGAGCTCTGCTTAAGTGTGTGTGTGTGTTTGAGCTCGTGTCCCTATGGATGTGTGAGGCCCCTTAGCTCTGTTCAGTCCAGACTCAAGCGCTGTGTTACTGTGGCTCCACTTGGCTCTTGGCATTATGGCATATGCTAACAGAACAGCAGTTTTATCTGGGTCACAGGGCATCCTGGGTAGCCCAGCGCTACCGGCCATGCCCTTGCTTTGGATGCGTCCCAAATGGCACCCGTTTGCATTTATTTCACTACTTTTGCCCAGAGACCAGAGTAGTGCACTAAATAGGGAATAGTGTGCCATTTGGGATGCAGACTTTGAGTCACACCTCATTCTGCTTCCTGTCGTTTAGCCAACATTTTCCCCCGTTATCCTTGTGTGGTAGCCTGGTTAAACCTGACTGAGAGCTGCACTCACCAAGTGAAACAATGTTCAGTCTGTTTAAAATTGTTTGTGTGGTGTATTTTGACAGTCCTGAAAGGACGACAGAGGGGATACAGATGGGTTGGAGAATCAGATTGAAGGATCAGAGTGGGGAATTGAACCCCGGTCTCCGGTGGTGTGAGGAGTGTACATGAGTCGTAGCCAGGAGTGTCAAACACACTTCATATGAAACGAATGGGTTGGTACTAAGTGCAGCTCAATGCACACAGCACTAAATGCTTTACCACTCTAGCTATCTGGCCATTGTAGCTAGTAACATTACAATTCAATCAATGGATTTGTTTCCATGAAGTAGCTGCCTTTTTAGTTGGCTGCGCAAAGACAGTACAGGATGAAGGCAGACACTGCTTCTCCAGTAAGATATCCCCGATCACACTTATAGGCAAAGTTATGGTGACGTTGACTAGCTAAGCTCATGCGCAGAAACACGTCATTGGGGGTTAACGATCATCTCTCGCCGAACTGCGCAGGCCGAAAAAAATCAAAGGCACTCCTTTGATATAAAGTAGTGGATTGATTGTCTCTGCTGTAAGCAAGACGCTTAATCTTGCAAGGTAGCCACTGCCTGAGTCCAAAATTGAACTTTTGCCCGTTCCCTATAATACACTACCTTTGCCCAGGGCCCAGTGGTCTATGGAGAATCGGGCTACCATTTGGGACATTTACAATTTTAGTCATTTAGCAGATGGTCTTATCCAGAGCGACTTACAGTAGTGAGTGCATACATCTTCATACCCTATGGGAATCGAACCCACAAACCTGGCGTTGCAAGTGCCATGCTCTACCAACTGAGCCACACTGGACCCCAGTCTATGTCGTCATATCTCTGTCACGAGTTCCGGGGATTGGAATATAAAAGGATCCGCTAGTGATGCTTACCATTGTTCAGACATCTCCGTGAATGTATTATCTTCACAGTCATTTGCTGCAAGTCAATGGAACCCACACTGTTAACATTGGACTTCTGGTCTTATCATCTGAAGGGGCTTTATATGAATCCCAAATTCCCGGCTGTGTGCCTCATCTCTCTGGTTAAGACTTGTTTATCTGGTGTTCTGACGTTATACAACTACATTATGGTCCTGAAAAAGAACCCATGCCATCCACAATAACAATTTGTGCATCTCTCCCTCTCCTTCCATCCTTCTCTCTCTCTCCTTTCTCCACCTCCCCCTCTCTCTCCTTTCTCCACCTCCCCCCTCTCTTTTCTCCAGGTGAACTTTGTGGTGTGCCAGCTGTTTGCCCTGTTGACAGCCTTCGGGTTCCGTCTCTATCTCCATCCCAGTAAGACCAGTCCCTTTGTCAGACATGTGGTGGCCACGCTACTGGGATTCTACTTTGCTCTCTTCTGTTTCGGCTGGTGAGTCCGTCTCTCTGCCTACACACACACACCCACACACACTCTCAGGTTCCACGCGCTGTGTCATGATGGTCAAATGGGTCGATTTAGAGGGGAAAAACGATACCCCCACTCCAAGCACTCTGCTGCGCTGCTGCATAAACGGGCCGCTGTAATTTCTCTCAGCATGGGTTGATAGGGGGCAGTTGATTTGTTTTGCGAAACTTTAGACGGGAGTAAGTAGCGGAGTTAGAACCAGATGGTTGTGTCGTATTTGTGTTCACATCTGATGCTATCAGGTTCAAGAGGATGTTTTTGCTTTGCACGCTGATGTTATATTGAATAGGACTGTGACTGGATAGGATAGGTAGTGGGACAATGAATAGGGATATTCTTAAGCCCTCTTTTAATATTGACCTGCTGCCTCTTGGCAACTATCTGTTACTAAATACTATGACATAGTCTGTGTCCATTTCATAGAATTTTAAGCAATATATATATATATTTTTGCAAGCTAGTATTTTGAAGAAGCTCTTTTGACTGCCTCCAAGTATAGTTCAATTAGTGAAATTAATAAATGAATTAGGGACCAGTGATTCCTTATGTAAAATATCCATAACAGGATCCCCCCCTCTAACCTGATTCATGGGCACAAAGGGAGGACATGCCAATATGGGTCCGCCAATAGATGTATCATCAGGTCAATATGCTGCTGGACTCATCACCGACCAGTGCTCTCCTCTCAGGGCTAAATCAATGTTTATCAGTGTTGCTAAAAAGATTTCTCTCATTAACAGATCTGCTTTAATAAAACAAACAGGTCGATGGACCAATGGGGCAAATGAGGGCTGTGTCCCAAATGGCCCATTATTCTCTACGTAGTACACTTCTTTTGACCAGTAGTGGACTAAATAGGGAATAGGGTGCCATTTGGGACACTGCCGAGGACTGAGTGCCAGGACGTTTAGTTGTAACACACTGTAAACTGCAGGATCTAATTAGAGCCACACACATACTTACAGGGGGTGCATCCCAAATGGCACCCTATTAACATAGGGCTCTGGTCAAAAGTAGTGTACTATGTAGGGAGTCAGCGCCACATTTACTGTATATGGGTTGTTGTTCGTAACATGCAATATGTTGTGAAAAATATGAATTCCTTGCCACAAAATGGCACGCAAACATTGCAATCTTTTGTGAGCACAAACTGCCACATGTGGTCGATAAAATAAAAAAATATTCAAACTGGATAAAATGGGCATGCTTAATTGTCTTCAATGGAAACAATGACTGGGTAAAAAGTCCGTGTAGCACTAAATGATGTGCTTGTGAGGTGTTGGGTATGTATCCACTTTGTCATTGTTCCTATGTAACTGCACCCAGTCGTACTCTTGAGTGTGTGTTATGGGTGAATGTGTGTTAAATTAAGCGAATGAAGGGACAAATGGTTCTCTGTAGGCAGACTGGGCACATGAACCTTGGCCCATTACTGACTGGCAACAGTATGGCAAATGGCACAGAGGAAAGACAGACTGAGGGAGAATGGAGGAAAACAAGGGTGGAGGGAAAGCGAGAGAGGGAGGATGGACAGAGAGGATGGAGGGGAAAAGAGACGTGGAGGGAAATAAAGAGGGAGAATGAAGGGGAATATGCAAATGAGACATATAAACTCAGCAAAAAGAGAAATGTCCCTTTTTCAGGACCCTGTCTTTCAAAGATATTCCGTAAAAATCCAAATAACTTCACAGATCTTCATTCTGAAGGGTTTAAACACTGTTTCCCATGCTAATTCAATGAACCATGAACAATTAATGAACATGCACCTGTGGAACGGTCGTTAAGACACTAACAGCTTACAGGCGGTAGGCAATTAAGGTCACAGTTATGAAAACTTAGGACACTAAAGAGGCCTACCTACTGACTCTGAAAAACACCAAAATAAAGATGCACAGGGTCCCTGCTCATCTGCGTGAATGTGCCTTAAGCATGCTGCAAGGAGGCATGAGGACTACAGATGTGGCCAGGGCAATAAATTGTAATGTCTGTACTGTGAGACGCCTGAGACGGCGCTACAGGGAGACAGGACGGACAGCTGATCGTCCTCTCAGTGGAAGACCACGTGTAACAACACCTGCACAGGATCGGCACATCCGAACATCACACCTGCGGGACAGGTACAGGATGGCAACAACAACTGCCCGAGTTACACCAGGACCGCACAATCCCTCCATCAGTGCTCAGACTGTACGCAATAGGCTGAGAGAGGCTGGACTGAGAGCTTGTAGGCCTGTTGTAAGGCAGGTCCTCACCAGACATCACCGGCAACAATGTCCCCTATGGGCACACACCCACCGTCGCTGGACCAAACAGGACTGGCAAAAAGTGCTCTTCACTGACGGGTCGTGGTTTTGACTCACCAGGGGTGATTGTCGGATTTGTGTTTATCGTCGACCGAATGAGCGTTACACCGAGGCCTGTACTCCGGGAGCGGGATCGATTTGGAAGTGGAGGGTCCGTCATGGTCTGGGGCGGTGTGTTACAGCATCATCTGACTGAGCTTGTTATCATTTCCGGCAATCTCAACGCTGTGCGTTACAGGAAAGACATCCTCCTCCCTCATGTGTTACCCTTCCTGCAGGCTCATCCTGACATGACCCTCCAGCATGACAACGCCACCAGCCTTACTGCTCGTTCTGTGCATGATTTCGTGCACAACAGGAATGTCAGTGTTCTGCGAGGGCCAGCGAAGAGCCCGGATCTCAATCCCATTGAGCACGTCTGGGACCTGTTGCATCGGAGGGTGAGGGCTAAGGCCACCCCCCCCCCCCACAGAAATAGAACTTGCAGGTGCCTTGGTGGAAGAGTGGGGTAACATCTCACAGCAAGAACTGGCAAATCTGGTGCAGTCCATGAGGAGGAGATGCACTGCAGTACTTAATGCAGCTGGTAGCCACACCAGATACTGACTGTTACTTTTGATTTTGACCCCCCCCTTTGTTCAGGGACACATTATTCCATTTCTGTTAGTCACATGTCTGTGGAACTTGTTCAATTTGTCTCAGTTGTTGACTCTTGTTATGTTCACACAAATATTTACACATGTTAAGTTTGCTGAAAATAAACAAAGTTGACAGTGAGAGGACTTTCTTTTTTTGCATGAGTTTATACAACACACACACGCACACAACACACACCCACACACGCACACACAGCACACACACACACACACACACACACACACACACGGCACACTAACCGTTCAGAAGTTTGGGTCACTTAGAAAATGTCCTTGTTTTTGAAAGAAAAGCATATTTTTGTCCATTAAAATAACATCAAATTGATCAGAAATACGGTGTCAGTATCTTGAATAGTTGTCTAATTTAATGTAGAAGGGCCCTATAATGAATAGCTTAACAACAGCTTCATTTTACTAGAAAAATAACATCATACATACCGCAAAGCTAAGCGAATGCGCCATTAATCAGCGAGGTACCTCTGAGTACAGTTACCCCCAACCCCCCCCCCCTCTCTCCCGAGCTTTCACTCGCCTCCAGCACACATGCACTGTTGGTGTGAGTGACTCTGAACTTACAATGGCTAGCCCCATGTTGTTATATATATATTTAAAAAAAATGTGATTTTGTTATTTTGCTCTTTGCCTCATGACTCCTGCATACTTTGATGATTACAAACTTTCTTTACCCAACTGTGGGACAGACTGTTTGTTCCCACACTCGGGACTCTGACTCTCTACTGGTTACACAGACTTTTGGCCCCCCATCCTATTCTAACCACCTCTCGCCGGCTTTGTATTCATGTTACCTGATGAAATTGCTGTACAATATGATCTTGTTGCCATCTGATGCACATTCAAATAAATCAGCACTGCAGAGCTCTCCCTGACCTATGCCGTGCCTTGATTGTATTACTGTTGATGATATCTGGAAATGTGCATGTACACCCTGTCCCACCTACTGTTGCTAGCCCCAATTCTGACTTGTGCTCTGATATCTGCTTCACTGATTTCTGCTCCCGTAAAAGCCTCTGTTTTCTGCACGTTAATACTAGAAGCTTATTACCTTAAATGGATCAATTGAAAGTGTGGGTTCACAGCTCCAGTCCAGATGTGTTGGTCATTACTGAGACGTGGGTTAAGGAAGAGTGTTTTGAATACTGATGTTAACCTTTCTGGTTATAACCTTTTTCAGCAAGACAGATCTTCCAAAGGTGTAGGAGTGGCAATCTTTACCAAAGAACACCTTCTGTGCTCGGTTGTCTCTACCAAGTCTGTCCACAAACAATTTGATTTGCTGGTTTTAAGTATAACACTTTCAAATAGCTATTTTTTGACTGTTGTTGGGTGCTATCGTCCTCCATCAACACCGGCCTGTACCCTACCTGTCCTAAGCTCTCTCCTGGCCCTCTACACTAAGTCTGAATTTGTCCTGCTTGGTGACCTAAACTGGGACATGCTTAAACCACCTGACCAAGTCCTAAAGGAATGGGTCTCCCTAAATCTTTCTCAGATTATTACCAATTCCACAAGGAATGACTCCAAACACCCAGAAAAGGCTACTCTTCTTGATGTTATCCTCACAAATAATCCTGATAGGTATCAGTCTGGTGTTTTCTGTAGTGATCACTGTTTTACAGCCTGTGTTCGTAAGGGCTGCTCAGTGAAACAACCTGTCCTGATTTGTCATAGACACTTGCTAAAAAACTTTAATGAGCAAGCCTTCCTTCATGAACTGGCCTCTGTAAAATGGTATAGAATCAGCTTGNGATTTGTCATAGACACTTGCTAAAAAACTTTAATGAGCAAGCCTTCCTTCATGAACTGGCCTCTGTAAAATGGTATAGAATCAGCTTGATCCCCTCTGTCGAAGACACTTGGACCTTATTTTTTGATATTTTCAGTGGTATTGTTAACAAACAAGCCCCCATAAAGAAAATGAGAATTAAAAACAAGTTCAGCCCCTGGTTCGACCGTTATCTTGCAAAGTTACTCCACCTTAAGAATTGCATTTGGCGAAAGGCTCGGTTACGCATACTCAGGCTGACTGGCTATCGTTCAGGCAAATGAGAAATAAGTGCACTCAGGCTATCCGGAAGGCCAAAGTTAGTTACTTTGAGGAGCAGTTCTCTCTCTGTGGGTCTAACCCCAAGATATTCTGGAAAATGGTTAAAGACCTGGAGAATAAACCCTCCTCCTCACAGCTGCCCATGTTCCTTAATGTTGATGATGTGGTTGTTACTGACAAGAAGCACATGGCTGAGCTCATTAATCACCACTTCATTAAGTCAGGATTCCTATTTGACTCAGCCATGCCTTCTTGCCCGTCCAACATTTCCTCATCTCCCACCCCTTCTAATGCGACTATCCCCGATGCTTCTCCCTCTTTTTCACCTCCCCCGCTACAAAGTTTCACCCTGCAGGCAGTCACTGAGTCCGAAGTGCTAGAAGAGCTCCTGAAACTTGATCTAAAATAAACATCTGGGTCAGATGGTTTAGACCCTTTCTTCTTTAAGGTTGCTGCCCCTATCATTGCCAAGCCTATCTACGACCTTTCTGGGGAGGTTCCCATTGCTTGGAAGGCAGCCACGGTTTGTCCTTTATTTAAAGGAGGAGATCGAACTGATCCTAACTTTCTATTTTGCCCTGTTTATCAAAAGTGTTGGAAAAACTTGTCAAAAATCAACTGACTGGCTTTCTTGATTTATATAGTTTTCTCTCTGGTATGCAATCTGGTTTCCGCTCAGGTTATGGATGTGTCACTGCAACCTTAAAGGTCCTCAATGATGTCACCATTGCCCTTGATTCTAAGCAATGTTGTGCTGCTATTTTTATTGACTTGGCCAAAGCTTTTGATACGGTAGACCATTCCATTCTTGTGGGTCGGCTAAGGAGTATTGGTGTCTCTGAGGGGTCTTTGGCCTGGTTTGCTAACTACCTCTCTCAAAGAGTGCAGTCTATAATGTAAGAAAATCTGCTGTCTCAGCCACTGCCTGTTGCCAAGGGAGTACCCCAAGGCTCGATCCTAGGCCCCACGTTCTTCTCAATTTACATCAACAACATAGCTCAGGCAGTAGGAAGCTCTCTCTCATCCATTTATATGCAGATGATACAGTCTTATACTCAGCTGGCCCCTCCCCGGATTTTGTGTTAAATGCTCTACAACAAAGCTTTCTTAGTGTCCAACAAGCTTTCTCTACCCTTAACCTTGTTCCGAACACCTCCAAAACCTAGGTCATGTGGTTTGGTTAGAAGAATGCCCCTCCTCCCACAGGTGTTATTACTACCTCTGAGGGTTACATATCAAAGCTGCAGGCTAAAGTTAAATCTAGACTTGGTTTCCTCTATCGTAATCGCTCCTCTTTCACCCCAGCTACCAAACTAACCCTGATTCAGATGACAATCCTACCCATGCTAGATTACGGAGACATCATTTATAGATAAGCAGGTAAGGGTGCTCTCAAGCGGCTAGATGTTCTTTACCATTCGGCCATCTGATTTGCCAGCAATGCTCCTTATAGGACACTGGTGTGGCCACCAGCTGCATTGAGTACTGCAGTGCATCTCCTCCTCATTGACTGCACCAGATTTGCCTAGTTCTTGCTGTGAGATGTTACCCCACTCTTCCACCAAGGCACCTGCAAGTTCTAGGACATTTCTGGGGGGGAATGGCCCTAGCCCTCACCCTCCGATGCAACAGGTCCCAGACGTGCTCAATGGATTTGAGATCCGGGCTCTTCGCTGGCCATGGCAGAACTCTGACATTCCTGTCTTGCACGAAATCACGCACAGAACGAGCAGTATGGCTGGTGGCATTGTCATGCTGGAGGGTCCTGTCAGGATGAGCCTGCAGGAAGGGTACCACATGAGGGAGGAGGATGTCTTTCCTGTAATGCACAGCGTTGAGATTGTGCTCTCCTCCCAGAAATGTTCCAAACACACAAAAACCTTATTCTCTCAATTGTTGTGCACAAATATGTTTACATCCCTGTTAATGATCATTTTTAAGGTTTGGCATATCAAGAAGCTGATTAAACAGCAGGATCATTACACTTGTGCACCTTGTGCTGGGGACAATAAAAGGCCGCTCTAAAATGTTGAGATGACAGATGTCTCAAGTTTTGAGGGAGCGTTTTAATTGGCATGCTGGCTGAATGAATGTTCAACAGAGCTGTTGCCAGATAATTTAATGTTCATTTCGCTACCATAAACTGCCTCCAATGTCGTTTTAGAGAATTTGGCAGTATATCCAACTGGCCTCACAACCGCAAACCACGCCAACCCAGGACCTCCACGTACCTATAATGCCAATCCATTTTTCTGGACACTAGATGAAGTCTGTATATTTTGGGGTACTTTCATTTGAATAAAACACTTCACATATTGTTGCTTAACACTCTTTCTCATCTTTCTATCTAAATAAAATAGTACTGCCATGTATGAGAAATGCTTTTATTATATATTTTCCAAGAGAGTCTTAGCTAGAACACATCCTTTTCAAGACATCAACAATTGCTTTAGTAAAAGTCTGAAGATATGATACATCAATATCCGTAACATGCATAACGGTTGTGCATGTTACGGATATCATAACGCTGAAAAAGCACACTGCCCATGAAAAGAGAGAAACCAATTATACACCATATGAAAACATTTGAATTGAAAGTTAGCTTTACAGAGAAATTTCATATGGCCCGATGTAAGGTGCATGTTTTACAAAAAGGGTGAAGAAATAGACCTATTTCTGTCTCTGCTGCAGGGTAATGATTAAGGGTCAGCTGTGGGTCAATCTGTCTGATTTTATATGGCACAGGGGACAGGGAGGATTGAGTGAGAGAAAGGGAGGATGGAGGAAGAGAAAGGGAAGATGAGGGAGGATGGAGGGAGAGTGAGAGAGGGAGGATGGAGGGAAAGAGAGAGAGAGGGAGGATGGAGGGAAAGAGGAGAGAGGAAGGATGAGGGAAAGAGAGGAGAGGGAGGATGAGGATGAGAGAGAGGAGGATGAGGGAGAGAAGAGATGGAGGGAGAAGAGAGAGAGGAAGAGTGGAGGCGAAAGAGAGAGAGGGGAAGATGGAGGGAAAGAGAGAGGAGGAAGATGAGGGAGAAAGAGAGAGGGGGATGGAGGAAGAGAGAGAGGGAGGGAGAGGACAGAGAGAGAGAGGGAGGATGGAGAGGAAAGGGAGAGTGAGAGAGGGAGATGGAAGGAAAGTGAGAGAGGGAGGATGGAGGGAGAGAGAGAGGGAGGATGGAGGGAGAGAGAGAGAGGAAGGATGGAGGGAAAAGAGAGAGAGAGAGGAAGGATGGAGGGAAAGAGAAGAGAGGAGGATGGAGGGAAAGAGAGAGAGGAAGGATGGAGGGAAAGAGAGAGAGGGAGGATGGAGGGAAAGAGAGAGATGAGTGGAAAGAGAGAAAGGGGAGACATGGAGGGAAAGAGAAAGAGGGAGAATGGAGGGAGAAGAGAGAGAGAGAGGGAGGATGGAGGGAAAGAGAGAGAGGGAGGGAGGGAAAGTGAGAGAGGGAGGATGGAGGGAAAGTGAGAGAGGGAGGATGGAAGAAAGTGAGAGAGGGAGGATGGAAGGAAGTGAGCCAGAGGGAGGATGGAAGGAAGTGAGAGATGCGAGAGCGAAAGTGAGAGGATGGAGGGGAAAGAGAGGAAGGGAGGGGTGGCGGGAAGAGGGACAGAAGTGGAGGGAAATGGAGACATCGTGGGAGGAGAAATAGTGGGGATTATTGTGTGATTGATTAAACCGTTAATCATCTTATCTCTCCTCTGTGTTTCAGGTATGCTCTCAACTTTTCTGGTTCAGAGTGGCTCACCTATGGATCATATACATGAACAGGAGTGGAACACATGCACAAGTAAGTCCTCTGCGTGTGTGGTGGTTCAGGGTGAGAGTTTTTTCTGAAGGCCTGTCTGAATGATTGATGTGTAGACTGCCGCAGGTGACATGCTGTACTGCCTCTAGAGCGGCCGTGCTCTGTGACCAATAATGTTCAAAACCCACGAGGAGAGCCAGACATATAAAGTACCGTGAAAAGTTTGGGCAACCTACTCATCCAGGGGTTTTCTTTTTTTTTACTATTTTCTACATTGTAAATAGAGTGAAGACATCAAACACTATGAAATAACACACATGGAATCTGTAGTAACCAAAAAAGTGTTAAACAAATCAAAATATATTTAATATTTGAGATTCTTCAAAGTAGCCATCCTTTGCCTGATGACAGCTTTGCACACTCTTGGCATTCTCTCAACCAGCTTCATGAGGTAAGTCACCTGGAATGCATTTCAATTAACAGGTGTGCCTTGTTAAAAGTTAATTTTGTGGAATTTCTTTCCTTATTAATGCGTTTGAGGCAATCAGTTGTGTTGTGACAGGTACGGTTGGTATCACGAAGATAGCCCTATTTGGTAGTAGACAAGTCCATATTATGGCAAGAACAGTCAATAAGCAAGAGAAACGACAGTCCATCATTACTTTAAGACATGAAGGTCAGTCAATACGGAACATTTCAGAACTCTATGATGAAACTGGCTCTCATGAGGACCGCCACAGGAATGGAAGACCCAGAGTTACCTCTGCTGCAGAGGATAAAAGTTCATTAGAGTTACCAGCCTCAGAAATTGCAGCCAAATAAATGCTTCACAGGGTTCAAGTAACAGACACATCTCACATCAATTCATCTTCGGAGTTCACCTTCATGTGCTCACCCCGCCCACCCTCTTTATTTTTCCTATTTATGTCTAACTTGTACATGCAGGGGTCATTGGAACAAATTGCTCCTTCTCTTGGAAGTAATACTTGGGAGCAGTAAAGGTGTGAAAAATCATAATTTATTTGTGTGTGTGTGTGTGTGTGTGTGTGTGTGTGTGTGTGTGTGTGTGTGTGTGTGTGTGTGTGTGTGTGTGTGTGTGTGTGTGTGTGTGTGTGTGTGTGTGTGTGTGTGTGTGTGTGTGTGTGTTGTGTGTGTTGTGTGTGTGTG
>NC_036854.1:18237953-18360864 GCF_002910315.2 Salvelinus sp. IW2-2015 | reverse complement strand
AAACAAATCAAAATATTTTATATTTGAGATTCTTCAAAGTAGCCATCCTTTGCCTGATGACAGCTTTGCCACTCTTGGCATTCTCTTCAACCAGCTTCATGAGGTAGTCACCTGGAATGCATTTCAATTAACAGGTGTGCCTTGTTAAAAGTTAATTGTGGAATTTCTTTCCTTATTAATGCGTTTGAGGCAATCAGTTTGTGTTGTGACAAGGTACGGTTGGTATACAGAAGATAGCCCTATTTGGTAGTAGACAAGTCCATATTATGGCAAGACAGTCAAATAAGCAAGAGAAACGACAGTCCATCATTACTTTAAGACATGAAGGTCAGTAATACGCGAACATTTCAGAACTCTATGATGAAACTGGCTCTCATGAGGACCGCCACAGGAATGGAAGACCCAGAGTTACCTCTGCGCAGAGGATAAAAGTTCATTAGAGTTACCAGCCTCAGAAATTGCAGCCAAATAAATGCTTCACAGGGTTCAAGTAACAGACACATCTCAACATCAATTCAATCTCTCGGAGTTCACCTTTCATGTGCTCACCCGCCCCACCTCTTTATTTTTCCTATTTATGTCTAACTTTACATGCAGGGGTCATTGGAACCAAATTGCTCCTTCTCTTGGAAGTAATACTTGGGAGCAGTAAAGGTGTGAAAAATCAAATTTATTTGTGTGTGTGTGTGTGTGTGTGTGTGTGTGTGTGTGTGTGTTGTGTGGGTGTGTGTGTGGGTGTGTGTGTGTGTGTGTGTGTGTGTGTGTGTGTGTGTGTGTGGGGTGTGTGTGTGTGTGTGTGTGTGTGTGTTGTGTGTGTTGTGTGTGTGTGTAGACGTGTTTAACTATTCTTGTGGGGACCAGAAGTCCCTACAAGAATAGTAAACAAAGTAAAAATTGACCAACTGGGGACATTTTGTTAGTCCCCACAAGGTCAAATGCTATTTCTAGGGGGTTTAGGGTTAAGGTTAGAATTAGTGTTAGGGTTAGAATTAAGTTAAATATTAAGGTTAGGAGCTAGGGTTAGTTGTAGGGTTAGGAGCTAGGGTTAGGTTTAGGGTTAGGATAAAGTTTAGGGTTTTGGGTTAGGGTTAGGGTTAGGGTTAAGGTTAGGGTTAGGGTTAGGGTAAGAGTACGGGTTAGGATTAGGGTTAGGTTTAGGGTTAGGGGTTAGGGAAAATAGGATTTTGAATGGGACTGAATTGTATGTCCCCACAAGGTTAGCTGTACAAGACTGTGTGTGCTTGGTCCCACAGTTTGTCATTATCTGTCTGGTAGCGGAGGGGAGGCTAGCATGGCCATCATTCCGTCCTGTTGCTCACCAGCTGTTGGCGGACATTTCTTTCATTTTTTTCTCTGGCTTCGCGATTACTGTAATAACATCTTCCAATTACTTCTTCCCCTTTGGCCTCCTGTGTCTTATTGCTGGCTGTGTCCACCACCTACCTCGAGGCACCAGTTGTTTTCAGACGAGCGCATCCATGCATAAGAGCCTACTCCAGCTCACCCCTTGTCGTCCTCCTTTGCTAGCCCAGCTGGGGTACCTCTCTGGGGGGTTGCTAACTAGGCCTACTTGAAGCCCAGGCCCCATCTACAGGCCCGGAGGAAACTAATTGTGGAGAATACTAATTTCACTGCCTAATCGATTACTTTGGTGTTCAGTTGATACTTCGGAGAAAAAAAGAGGAATGAACAGGTCGGCATAGATTGCTGTTGTTTTTTTTCTTTCTCGCCAGTTGTGTGGGCAAGAGATTGGCTGGGTCCCAAATGGCACCCTATGGGCCCTGGTCAAAAGCAGTGCATTATATAAATATAAGGAATAGGGTGCCATTTGGGACGCTATCCTTGCATGGCTCGCCACTTATCTTGGGCCTCTGCCAAAAACGAGGGGCTTTTTTCCCTTCCCTTGGTTCCCCTCTGAGAAATTAGATTGATCTGTAAACTGCAGCACATATGCCTCCAACATTGACTCGAAAATGTTTTGCTTGACTCCTTTGGTTATCTTGGAGGAGAGCTCAGTCAGCGGAGGAGGAAGAGATGGTGGTAGCTGTCTGGCTGACATAGCCCAGAGGTGTCTTCAGGTGCATTCACAAGCACAGTCAGAGGTTCTCACAGTGCTGCTGAAAGAGCTAGTAGTCTCCTCCTTCCCCCCTCCGCCCTAGTCTCTCCTTCCTGACCCTCATAGTCTGCAGGGAGCTTGACTGCATGAGTCATCGCCATGGAGTGTGTGTGAAGACTGAGAGTGTGGTGTACTCCTTGAGACTTAACATGCCTTCCCTGCCACGTGCGCACACACACACACACACACACACACACACACACACACACACACACACACACACACACACACACACACACACACACACACATTTCCTCTCTTCCTGTGGGGATGTGTGTGGGGTGTGCACGTGTATGGACTGTGCAGGCTGTGGGATATAATCGTCTCCTCTCTGATGATTTCGAGGCTGTGTGTCCCAAATGACACCCTATTTCCACCCCCTGTGGGCCCTGGTCAAAAGTAGTGAACTAAATAGGGAATAGGGTGTTTTTTGGGAGGCTGTCTGGGAGTAACAGAGCCACTATCCACTGTGCCTCCTTACTGAGTTCAGAGCACTGCCAGAGAGAGAGGGGAGGAAGAAGGAAATAGGGAGGGAGGAAAAGGGAGAGAGAGAGAGGGTGGAAGAGACTGGGAAAGAGGGTGTGAAAGACGAGGAGCGAGAGAGGAAGTAAGAAGGAGAGGGTAGGCTTGTTGTAGATGAGATGGAGAGAGATGTGCCAGTTAAGGAAATACCAAGCTTTAAGCTAGTGCATAAAGATCAACACAGAGCACCACAGAGCACCCGCTAGATCCCCGCTCTGCTCAATAATGAGACAGCAGGAGCAGGTGGGTGACTGGCTGTCTGGCTAGCTCACTGACGGGCTGGCTGGCTGGCTAGCTGACTGACTGACTGACTGACTGGCTGACTGGCTCACTGACTGGCTGGCTGGCTAGCTCACTGACTGGCTGACTGGCTGGCTGGCTAGCTGACTGACTGACTGACTGACTGGATGACTAGCTCACTGACTGGCTGGCTAGCTGAATGACTGGCTGGCTGAGTGACTGACTAAATGACAGAGACACAAGCTGCTCTATGTCCTGCTGGAATGATTATGGGTTGATTATGATACCCATGCTCAACATCTCTGTCTCCATGGAGACCTCTTGTTTTTTGCCACCTTAAAGCCTGCACAGACTGTGCAAGTTTTGCAATTTTTTTTCCACGATTTTTGCCGTAAGAAAGAGAGGGTAGGCTAAGTGTAGATGAGGCTGAGAGAGGGAGATGGAGAGAGATGTGCCTATTAAGGACATACCAAGCTTGAAGCTAGTGCATAAAGATCAACACGGAGCACCCACTAGATCCCTCTGCTCGATAATGAGACGGCAGGAGTAGGTGTGTGACTGGCTGGCTGACTTACTGACAGAGACGAGCTGCTCTACGTCCTGCTGGGATGATTACGGAATGATTATGATACCCATGCTCAACAGCTCTGTCTCCACGGAGACCTCGTCTCTTGTCACCTTTAGGCCAGCACAGACTGTAGGATATTAGTCGTCTTATGCCACGATTCTGCCATCCCATACCAAATGTCCATGTAGTGGGTAAATTCTTAAACAGCTTGGAAAATTCCAGAAAATTATGTCATGGCTTTAGAAGCTTCTGATAGGCTAATTGATATGATTTGAGTCAATTGTAGGTGTACCTGTGGATGTATTTCAAGGCCTACCTTCAAACTCTGTGCTTCTTTCCTTGACGTCATAAGGAAAATCAAAAGAAATCAGCCAAGACCTCAGAAAAAAATATTGTAGAGCTCCACAAGTCTGTTTCATCCTTGGGAGCAATTTCCAAACGGCTGAAGGTACCACGTTCATATGTACAAACAATAGTACGCAAGTATAAACACCATGGGACCACAACGCCGTCATACCGCTCAGGAAGGAGACCTGTTCTGTCTCCTAGAGATGAACATACTTTGGTGCGAAAAGTGCAAATCAATCCCAGAACAACAGCAAAGGACCTTGTGAAGATGCCTGAGGAAACAGGTACAAAATAATCTATATCCACAGTAAAACGATTCCTATATCGACATAACCTGAAAGGCCGCTCAACAAGGAAGAAGCCACTGCTCCAAAACCTCCATAAAAAAGCCAGACTACGGTTTACAACTGCACATGGGGACAAAGATCGTACTTTTTAGAGAAATGTCCTCTGGTCTGATGAAACAAAATTAGAACCGTTTGGCCATAATGGCCATTGTTATGTTTGGAGGAAAAAGGGGGAGGCTTGCAAGCCGGAGAACGCCATCCCAAACATGAAGCACGGGGGTGACAGCATCATGTTGTGGTGGTGCTTTGCAGCAGGAGGGACTGGTGCACTTCACAAAATAGATGGCATCATGAGGAGGGGAAATTATGTGGATATATTGAAGCAACATCTGAAGACATCAGTCAGGAAGTTAAAGCTTGGTCGCAAATGGGCCTTCCAAATGGACAATGACCCCAAGCATACTTCCAAAGTTGTGGCAAAATGGCTTAAGGACAATAAAGTCAAGGTATTGGAGTGGCCAGCACAAAGCCCTGACCTCATTCCTATAGAAATTTGTGGGCAGAACTGAAAAAGCATGTGTGAGCAAGGAGGCCTACAACCCTGACTCAGTTACACCAGCTCTGCCTGGAGGAATGGGCCAAAATTCACCCAACTTATTGTGGGAAGCTTGTGGAAGGCTACCCGAAACGTTTGACCCAATTTAAACAATTTAAAGGCAATGCTACCAAATACTAATTGAGCGTATGTTAACTTCTGACCCACTGGGAATGTGATGAAAGAAATAAAAGTTGAAATAAGTAATTCTCTCTACAATTATTCTCACATTTCACATTCTTAAAATAAAGTGGTGATCCTAACTGACCTAAGACAGGGAATTTTTACTAGGATTAAATGTCAGGAACTGAGTTTAAATGTATTTGGCTAAAGTGTATGTAAACTTCCGACTTCGTATTTCCCTAAATGATCAAAACTTGTTTTCTGATGCATTCTCTCATCTCTCTGCAGCAGGCATGTAGTGAAGAATATGTTTGGAACATCAAATCGCAATGAAATCGCAGTATCGAATCAAAATACATATAGCATCGTGAAAATCGCAATACATATCTTATCGGCAACTAAGTATCGTGATAATATCGTACCATGAGGTCCCTGTCAATTCCCAGCCCGAGTAGTGAGCTATTGTGATTTTTGTCTGTCTTTATTCTCAGATACTGTTTGGTGGTGGCCCTGGGGTATCTAAGCTTCTGCCAGATCACGCGTGTGTACGTCTTCGACTATGGCATGTACTCTGCTGACTTCACAGGGTAAGACTCGAGTGCGGTAATACAATGACCCGATGTCCTCATGTAACATTGTGTCGGAAGACTGTGTGAAACCATGCCTGAATTCATGGGACGGCTTTATATCCTAATATAGCTTTTGCTTATGATCACTCATTTCATTTCCTCTCCCCCTAGTCTCTTTTACACTTTCACTCTCTCTTACTCTCTCTCTCTGTCTCCCTCTCTCCCTCTCCATAGGCCTATGATGGTGATAACACAGAAGATCACCAGCTTGACGTTTGAAATCCACGATGGTAAGTAAGGAGCTTTTTTCCCCTTCAAACCAGACATAGAGAATATATTTCTGGATTAATCATATAAGCCTGTCTCCTCCTCTGATGTCAGACGGACCAAAAGACAGAAGGCATGCACTAGTAGCGTCATGGGATATTCCTCACATCACCTCCAATGTTATGGCATGTTTAATACCCTCACATCGCTGGAACATCTCACATACTCACTCCATTTCGCCATAGAAATGTGGAGGAGTCGGATCATAGGGCTGTGTTCTCAGTACGTTTATGAGTGCACATTCTGTTGTACTCTGATAACTGCCTCACGGACCAAAAGTAAAAGAGAAGAAGAAAGCGGAATAGAAAGTACGTGTTCGAGAGAATAAGGAGCAACAGCTTCATCAAAATAAATGGCTTTCCACACACACACACACACACACACACACACACACAACACACACACACACCACACACACACACACCACACACACACACACCACACAACACAACACCACACACCACACACACACACACACACACACAGCCACACACACACACACACACACACACACAGGGATGAGGGATGGCCTGTGTCACATGTGGCTCCAGTCCCTAGCAGGCATTAGGCTGTAATATAATGAGCTGATTAGCTGTACTTACCTTGTTATCAGAGTAATGGCCCCCATAAACAACTCAGAATTATTCGGCCCGCTTCCCTCTGGTCTCCTCATCCCCAGGGTGCGATGTGCAACGAGGGGTTGGCGAGACAACGTGGCTCCAAACTTTCTGGAAGTTTAGCATCTGTTACTTAGCCCTTAGATCAGCAGGGATCTACAAAGAGTGAGAGAGAGAGAGAGACCGACCACTGGGACCTAATGGATATCATTACCCACACTGGACAGTCACAGGAGAGGACAGGACAGGACAGCACTGACTTCTCAGAACACTGCCCCTCTCTGGGATGACTGCTAAGGGCATGGAATGGTGGCTTCACCCGTGTCAAACATATCTACTGTTATGAAATGTTTTTGTTCCAATACATTGGAAAGTCAAAGTAAGCATCTTTGAATGAACTTGAACACAAAACCACCCTGATCAAAAGCATGCATTACACATGTGTTCTTCTCTGCGTCCCTCCCCCCAACAGGAATGTGCCGGAAAGAGGAGCAGCTGACTCCAAATCAGAAAATCCTGGCTATAAAGTATGTTTTACACGTATGTTTTTGTTATTCTGAGCAGAAAATGGCAGCTTCCCGTATGAGCATGTAAGGACGCTCTGATTGACTCTGTAGTGGCTGAATTCCAAAATCGACCCTTGGTCTCTAGCCGTAGGCATTTCATGTCGCCCTTTTCAAAAGGTTATTTAAAAATGCCTTTAGTTACATGATTTATCTCGAGAGAGGTAGAGAGAGTCTTTGTGGATTCTAACTACGCCTTGTATCAGTCAGCATCAGTCTGTACTGTCACCGTGACGACCGGGGCGACTGTGTTATGACTGTCTCCGTGTCTCTTCCCTCCTCCCCTGCAGGAGGATGCCCAGTCTGCTGGAGTACTTCAGCTACAACTGTAACTTCATGGGCATCCTGGCCGGCCCCACCTGCTCCTACAACGATTACATCGCCTTCATCGAGGGCACGCCCTGCCGTCGCCACGGAGACCAGCAGACAAATGGGAAGGCCAACGGCAGGCACAAACAAACGGACCCCTCCCCGAACGTAAGCATTTGGTCTCAAATGCCACTATGATGTTTTTGGAAAGTTACCAAACGGGCAGCGTGCTCTGCTTTTGAAACACGCCGACTGTTATCAACGCTCGTCTGAAACATTCTTTCTAAGAGGACACCGTTGCTGTGTGGTAAATGCACAGTATTCCCTATTCACTGAAGGAATAGCAACATGGCTGTCTTCTGTCTGCGTCCCAAATGGCACCCTATTCCCATGGGCTCTGGTCAAACGCAGTGCACTATATAGGGAATAGAGTTCCACTTGAGACGCGCTGTTTTTATTGGCTGACGTTTTCCCCCCCCTCCCATTCCTCAGATTGAAGTCGTCCGTAAACTGGCCACCTGTTTCTTCTCCCTCATGGTTTTCCTGTCCGTGTGTAAAGTGTTCCCTGTGGAACGGAACATCGACGACGACTTCATGCCACCACGCCCTTCTACGCCCAGGTGGTCTACTCTACCTGTCCATCTGACCACCCGGCCCAAGTACTACTTCGTCTGGACACTGGGTGGTCCTCTCTCTCTTCCGTAGGCTTATTCTCCACCCTCCTTTCGAAGTGTGCACTTGCCCTTCAGCCGATGTTTAAACCAATCCAACACTTTCAAATCCACGATGGGGATGTGGGAGAAGGAAGGAGGGTCGCGATGTAGCCGCTCCATCTTTAGGCTTGTTTTCATTGGTTGACCCTGAAAACAATTCTTAGCTGTAATATCCTCCATTATCCCATGTCGACAGAACCCCTCCCAGACTGGAGAACAAATGAGCTTTAAAGGTGACGAGATCAGTCCAACTTCGATCGGCGGTAGTTTCCCTGAATCCATTGACTGTTAATGAAGCCGGTTGTATTTGAAACATCTCGAATGGAGTAGGTCCTGACTTCAGAAATTCAGCTTCTCCTCACATATCCAAAATATGGCCTGTTATTCTGAGGGTCTGCACTGTCCACACGAGAGGAGGTGCTGAGTTAATCATGGATGTTTGCAACAAGGTGTGCATGGCGTGTCGTTTGTTTGCAGCAAGGTGTGAGTGTAGGGTGATAACAAGCAGGTAGAGGTGGGACTCACTCGGGTGGGACACACACACACACACACACACACACAACACAACACACACACACACACACACACACACACACACACACACACACACCACCACACACACACACACACACACACCACACACACAACACCACACACACACAGAGAGAGAACGATGCGCGCTCATATGTCTTGTTGTTCCACACTGCCTTCTGCAGGAGCTCAAAGGAATATGGCGCTTTACTGGTCATAAACATGATGTATAGCTTCTGTATTGTCCTGCACTTTGATATTAATACGCTGTTATTAGGATGACGGATGATCTGATGTTAATAACATCAATGAATGTCTATAATGATGTTACCATCACTAATAAATGGTGCACTTTGGGGATGCAATACATCCCCTCTGAGCTGGGTTTCTCTCAAGGTTTCTTCCTTCTAGGGAGTTTTTCCTGGCCACTGTGCTTTCACTTCTGCTTTGCCCTGCTCTTTAGGGTCAAGGCCGGGTAACTGTTAAGCACTTTGTGACAACTGCTGATGTAAAGAAGGGCTTTATAAAATACAAGTGATTGATTGATGGATGACAGTGCAGATGGGACATGTGAGTGGATGGGAGATGGTGTCTCTGAAAGTACGTGTTTTCATTCGGAACAGCCGACGCCATCAACAACGCAGCAGGCTTTGGGTTCAACGGATACACCAGCGACGGCTCACCACGTTGGGATCTCATCTCCAATCTGAGGATAGCGGATATTGAGGTTCGATTTTTTTTTGTGCCATTGTCTTCATTCAATGTCTGGGTATGTTTATCATAACTCTAATACAAGCTAAAGTTACTGTATACTGATGTTTTCCATCTCTCCCTTGGTTCCAGTTTGCCACCAGCTTTAAGATGTTCCTCGACAACTGGAATATACAGACGGCACATTGGCTCAAAAGGTACAGAGACATAAGAAACCAGGATTAGTCTGTAGTTGGTAAAGACAAAAAGTGTAATTTCATCCATTTCTTTCTCTAATTATCAACACCAGCTTGCAGCCACATTGTACATACTATTTAAATACATTGCAATTACAGTTTAAGCTTTATTCTTATTTAATGTGAGGTGTGCCCTAAATAATTGGTGGATGTGCATATACCCATGGCACTGGGGACTTGTCTGACTGTGTAAAAGTTTGCCACCTAGTGGATCCTGTTAGCACTAACAGTAGTTTCCATTAACCCTATCAGTTCTGAGACCCCAGCAAAAATCGGCTTTTCATTTATCAGACTTTCATTTATCTGAATGTACAGCCCTCATATTTAACCTCACAATGAAGTATTTTACCATTTTATGTTCAGCACAACCAGGGCTACAAGTAGAACACAAAACAATTTGACGTCAATAGTTGCATTCATGAGTTTTGTTGACACGTCACACACAAAAAAGTCTGCCCAAGCAAAAACCTGATAAAAATGTATTAATCAATGTAGGTACAGAAATGGTTTGCTCTGTGAGAAATTAATATCCAGCTAGTCAGTGACAACTGTGGAGTGTGGAGTTTGTGACCTCAACTATGTGAGTTTATTATAGTATTATAGACACTATGTACTGGGATTTCCAATGATCTTCTATGTAGAAGCACCCCTTACCTTCTAACAACTCTTGTTTAGCCTGTGAGCTTCCTAAAGTAAAACATGCATGTTCGTGAGAGTCTCAGCTTTTCATAGATGGCTATTTAATCGTTTTTAGCTCAAACTATTCGGACTTTACAGACGTTTTTGTAAAAAGATCCGGCCCCGGGCCCCTTCGGGATCCGCCCTTGTTTTATTAACAACTCTAGCTGTGTTAATCACACAGACTAATGGTTGATGTGTTAATCACACAGACTAATGGTTGATGTGTTAATCACACAGACTAATGGTTGATGTGTTAATCACACAGACTAATGGTTGATGTGTTAATCACACAGACTAATGGTGATGTGTTAATCAACAGACTAATGGTTGATGTGTTTAATCTACACGACTAATGGTTGATGTGTTATCACACAGACTAATGGTTGATGTGTTAATCACACAGACTAATGGTTGATGTGTTAATCACACAGACTAATGGTTGATGTGTGTTAATCATACAGACTAATGGTTGATGTGTTAATCATACAGACTAATGGTTGATGTGTTAATCACTACAGACTAATGGTTGATGTGTTAATCACACAGACTAATGGTTGATGTGTTAATCATCACAGACTAATGGTTGATGTGTTAATCACACAGACTAATGGTTGATGTGTTAATCACACAGACTAATGGTTGATGTGTATCATACAAGACTATGGTTGATGTGTTAATACACAGACTAATGGTTGATGTGTTAATCACACAGACTAATGGTTGATGTGTTAATCACACAGACTAATGGTTGATGTGTTCATCACAGACTAATGGTTGATGTGTTAATCACACAGACTAATGGTTGATGTGTTAATCATACAGACTAATGTTGATGTGTTATCATACAGACTAATGGTTGATGTGTTAATCATACAGACTAATGGTTGATGTTGTTAATCACACAGACTAATGGTTGATGTGTTTAATCACACAGACTATGGTTGATGTGTTAATCATACAGACTAATGGTTGATGTGTTAATCACACAGACTAATGGTTGATGTGTTAATCACACAGACTAATGGTTGCTATCAATGGATGCAGAAGAAATAGAAATCCATAGAACCTGTGCTCTCTCTCTGTGTGTGTGTGTGCGCACAGGGTGTGTTACGAGCGCTGTCCCTACAACCCCACGGCGGCTACCTTCATCCTGTCGGCCATGTGGCACGGAGCCTATCCTGGATACTACCTCACCTTCCTCACCGGCATTGTGGTCACACTGGCTGCACGCGCCGTGAGTACTGTCTCTGTATCTCTCTCTCGCTCTGTCTGTGTCTCTCTCTCCTAAACAAACAGACCTCTCTCTCCGTGTCTCTTTATGTTTCTCCCTTTCTCTGTATATCTCTCATTTTCCATATCTCCCCCTTCTTAAAACAAACACTGACACTCAGACATAGGCCGGCCTCTCTCTCACTCAAGTCTGTTTCTGTCGAGACTCACTAAGCCCTAAACTTTTCAAAGGCACCGATTAAAAAATAAAAGAAATGTGATTCACCGTACCCACTTAAACAAATGGCTTTTTTTTCTCTTATGTCAATGACTTCAGCTGTCACCATAGATATCCTGATGGCCCTTTCGTTCCCATTAGAGATAAAACAAAAAGCCACGTTCATTTCATCCTGATGGTTCTTTATTTCTGCATCATCAGTGTGGGTTCGGGGATCAGTCATAGTTAGTCCACCATGGAGACTCTGTGCTCTGAAGGCGTAGCCTGAATGAAGTAGCATATTTATTAGAGACTGGATATGCGTCCCAAATGGCACCCTATTCCTTAGTGTAATACTTTTGACCAGAGCCCTGGTCCCTATCGGTGTACAAAACATTAGGAACACCTGCTCTTTCCATGACATACCTTTCACCTGGTCAGTCTATGGTCCCTTATTGATGTCACTTGTTAAATCCACTTCAATCAGTGTAGATGAAGGGTAGGAGACAGTTTAAAGAAGGATTTTGAATATGGTAGTAGGTGCCAGGCACACATGTACTGTATGTCAAGAACTGCAACGTTGCTGGTCACGCTCAACAGTTTCCCGTGTGTTTCAAGAATGGTCCACCCAAAGGACATCCAGCCAACTTGACACAACTGTGGGAAGCATTGGAGTCAACATGAGCCAGCATCCCTGTGGAACGCTTCGACAGCTTGTAGAGTCCATGCCCCGACGAATTGAGACTGTTCTGAGGGCAAAAAGCAACTCAATATTAGGAAGGTGTTCCTAATGTTTTGTACACTGTGTGTAGGGAGTAGGGTGGCATTTCGGACGCAGCCTGGGTCCAGCTGCTAGACTGCACAGATAACAGGCCAGCCAGACAGACAGATGGAGAGCAGACAGGGCAGGAATCAGGCTAATGGAGCATCACCTGAGTCACTTTGAGACTCACCGAGGCAGATCACCCGCTGATGGATGAGCCGAGAGAGAAAGTCCAGTTGAAAACTTGACTCTTGGCTTCATCCCAACTTGTACACTACTCCCTATATAGTGCACTACTTCTAACCATGGCCCATGCACTATAAAGGGAATAGGGTTCCATTCAGGACGCAACCTTAGATATGGGAAATGTGAACTTGGCAAGGGAGAGAGAAAGAGAGTTAAGGACAGAGTAGCAGATTTAGAAGGGTCGTTTTTACATGTTTGTCTCACTTCTTCTTTTGCTCCGCTGAATTCATTGCTTTGGTTCTTTTTCTCTCTCCAGATGAGACACAACGTGAGGCCACACTTCCTGGGCTCGCCGTCACACAAGCTAGTGTATGATGTGATCACGTGGGCGGGCACCCAGATTGCCATTTGTTACACCGTGGTGCCTTTTGTGCTGCTGTCTGTCGGGCCCTCGATGAAGTTCTACAGGTGAGTGGCAAGAAACTATGTTTGCATCCTACAGTTGAAGTCGGAAGTTTACATACACCTTAGCCAAATACATTTAAACTCAGTCTTTCACAATTTCTGACATTTAATCCTAGTAAAAATTCCCTGTCTTAGGTCAGTTAGGATCACCACTTTATTTTAAGAATGTGAAATGTCAGAATAATAGTAGAGAGAATGATTTATTTCAGCTTTTATTTCTTTCATCACATTCCCAGTGGGTCAGAAGTTTACATACACTCAATTAGTATTTGGTAGCATTGCCTTTAAATTGTTAAACTTGGGTCAAACGTTTCGGGTAGCCTTCCACAAGCTTCCCACAATAAGTTGGGTGAATTATGGCCCATTCCTCCTGACAGAGTTGGTGTAACTGAGTCAGGTTTGTAGGCCTTCTTGCTCGCACACGCTTTTTCTGTTCTGCCCACAAATTTTCTATAGGATTGAGGTCAGGGCTTTGTGCTGGCCACTTCAATACCTTGACTTGGTTGTCCTTAAGCCATTTTACCACAACTTTGGAAGTATGCTTGGGGTCATTGTCCATTTGGAAGACCAATTTGCGACCAAGCTTAAACTTCCTGACTGATGTCTTCAGATGTTTCTTCAATATATCCACATAATTTCCCCCCCCCCATGATGCCATCTATTTTGTGAAGTGCACCAGTCCCTTCTGCAGCAAAGCACCCCCACAACATGATGCTGCCACCGCCGTGCTTCACGGTTGGGATGGTGTTCTTCGGCTTGCAAGCCTCCCCCTTTTTCCTCCAAACATAACGATGGTCATTATGACCAAACGGTTCTATTTTTGTTTCATCAGACCAGACATTTCTCCCAAAAGTACGGTCTTTGTCCCCATGTGCAGATGCAAACCGTAGTCTGGCTTTTTTATGGCGGTTTTGGAGCAGTGGCTTCTTCCTTGCTGAGCGGCCTTTCAGGTTATGTTGATATAGGATGCGTTTTACTGTGGATATGGATACTTTTGTACCTGTTTCCTCCAGCGTCTTCACAAGGTCCTTTGCTGTTGTTCTGGGATTGATTTGCATTTTTCGCAGCAAAGTACGTTCATCTCTAGGAGACAACGCGTCTCCTTCCTGAACGGTATGACGTATACTTGCGCACTATTGTTTGTACAGATGAACGTGGTACCTTCAGGCGTTTGGAAATTGCTCCCAAGGATGAACCAGACCTGTGGAGGTATACAATTTTTTTTCTGAGGTCTTGGCTGATTTCTTTTGATTTTCCCATGATGTCAAGCAAAGAGGCACTGCGTTTGAAGGTAGGCCTTGAAATACATCCACAGGTACACCTCCAATTGACACAAATTATGTCAATTAGCCTATCAGAAGCTTCTAAAGCCATGACATCATTTTCTGGAATTTTCCAAGCTGCACAGTCAACTTAGTGTATGTAAACTTCTGACCCACTGGAATTGTGATACAGTGAATTATAAGTTAAATAATCTGTCTGTAAACAATTGTTGGAAAAATGACTTGTCATGCACAAAGTAGATGTCCTAACCGACTTGCCAAAACTATAGTTTGTTAACAAGAAATTTGTGGAGTGGTTGAAAAACAAATTTGAATGACTCCAACCTAAGTGGATGTAAACTTCCGACTTCAACTGTAAATGGCATCCTATAGGGCTCTGGTCAAAAGTAGTGCACTCTATAGGGAATAGGGTGCCGTGTGGTACACATCCAGAGAACAGTACTTTACCTCACTCAAGTCTAAAAAAGTATTCATAGTTTGACCTTGGATGGAAGTGCAAGAACAATTGTGTTTTTATCTAAAACTCTTACCAACAGGCTAATTTATCGCTGAAATGTAGAGGACCATTAGTCCTTCTGACAGACATACACTGTACAAAAATATAAATGCAACATGTAAAGTATTGGTCCAATGTTTCATGAGCTGAAATAAAAGATCCCAGAAATGTTCCATATGCACAAAAACCTTATTTCTCTAAAATGTTGTGCGCAAATTTGTTTACATCCCTGTTAGTTAGCGTTTCTCCTTTGCCAACATAATCCATCCACCTGAAAGGTGTGGCATATTAAGAAGCTGATTAAACCGCATGATCATTGCACATTTGCACCCTGTGCTGGAGACAATAAAAGCCTACTCTAAAATGTGCGGTTTTGTCACACAACACAATGCCACAGATGTCTCAAATTATGAGGGAGCGTGCAATTTGCATGCTGACTGCAGGAATGTCCACCAGAGCTGTTGTTCATTTCTCGACCATAAGCCGCCTCCAACATAGTTTTAGATCATTTGCCAGTACGTCCAACCGGCCTCACAACCGCAGACCAAATGTAACCACTCCAGCCCAGGACCTCCACATCCGGCTTCTTCACCTGCAGGATCGTCTGAGACCAGCCACCCGGACAGCTGATTAAACTGTGGGTTTGCACAACCAAAGAATTTCTGCACAAAATGTCAAAAACTGTCTCAAGAAGCTCATCTACGTGCTTGTCGTCCTCACCAGGGTCTTGACCTGACTGCAGTTCGGCATTGTAATCGATTTCCGTGGGCAAATGCTCACTTTTGTTGACCACTGGCACCCCGGGGGAAGTGTGCTCTTCATTGATGAATCACTGTAGCAACTGTACCGGGCAGACGGCAGACCGTGTGTATGGCGTTGTGTTGGCGAGCGGTTTGCTGATGTCAACGTTGTGAACAGAGTGCCCCATGGTGGCGGTTGGGTTATGATATGGGCAGACATAAGCTACAGACAACAAACACAATTGCATTTTATTGATACTGTGACGAGATCCTGAGGCCCATTGTCGTGGCATTCATCCGCCGCCATCACCTCATGTTTCAGCATGATAATGCACGGCCCCATGTCGCAAGGATCTGTACACAATTCCTGGAAGCTGAAAATGTCCTAGTTCTTCCATGCCTTTCTCACCAGACATGTCACCCATTGAGCATGTTTGGGATGTTCTGGATTGACGTGTATGACGGCGTGTTCCAGTTCCCGCTAATCTCCAGCAACTTCGCACAGACATTGAAGAGGAGTGGGACAACGTTCCACGGGCCACAATCAACAGCCTGATCAACTTTATGAGAAGGAGATGTGTTGCGCTGCATGAGGCAAATGGTGGTCGCACCAGATACTAACACGCCCCTACCTTCTTTTTAAAAGTATCTGTGACCAACCGATGCATATCTGTATTCCCAGTCATGTGAAATGCATAGATTAGGGCCTAATGAATGCATTTCAATTGACTGTTTTCCTTTTAAGAACTGTAACTTAGTGAAATATTAGAAATTGTTGCATTTTAAAAATTTTGTTCAGTGAATTTATAATACGAATAGAGCTAGCAAGCTCTAGAGAGATTAGATGTTTGATCTTTGAGAATAGTCGAGGGCATTAAACGCATTTGATGTTGACAATAATTATCCTTACACAGTAGCTTTTTTCCCCCCCTTTCTGAGAAGTTGAATGAACTTTGTTGTGATAGTTGATGTGAACGTTCGGTGTACAACACCAAGAGAAATTCCTTGCAATATTTGTTATAAGTTGTCAAATTCTGATTCTTATAGTGATCCCTAAATCATCCCACCTGTCCCCTCCCAGGTCCTGGTACTTCAGCGTCCACATCGGCTGTGTTCTCCTGGCCGTAGCCCTGCCAGTCAAGCCCCGACACATGCGCCTGAAAGAGCAGCAGAAAGGCCTGCATCTGGCCCCCATCCTCTCCCACCTGGACTCCACCTCCACAGACAGCAACTGCAACCAGAAGACCAAGGCCACATGAAAGCAGAACCAGACCAGCTAACGGTGCACACACAGAGAGACTAGCGCCGAGGACTGCAGGGGACTGTCCAACACTGTATTAAATCCACGTATAAAGAGAGAGAGCGAGGTGGACAGAGGAGTAGATTCTAACAAACAAACAAACCTGCCTCTGTTTGTCTGTGTTTTGGAGTGGGATGATGATTCTCATTCAGTCACATGGCACTGAGACTGAGCAGCAACCACACCATGGAGGGATGGATGTATGGCTTTGGGATATGTCCAAAATGGCACCCTGTTCCCTATTTAGTGCACCTCAAAGGGAATAGGGTGCCATTTGGGATGCAACTCTACTGTATTATGATGATTTGTGTCTGGGGTGGAGTGGGATGGATGGGTCCCGATGATGAAATGCCAGTATTGTACTATTACTGTATTATAGGAGTATGCAGACTTGCCTTATACCCTTTGTCTCTTTCTCCACAATCTTTTTTTTTTCTTTTTAGCTTTTGTATATCCTTCTCACATTGGATATTGTCTGGGCTGTGTTTCTCACTTGAGGTGAACAGGTTTTAGTATCAGGTGGGCGAGTTTGAAGTGTTCTCTCAGTTAACGGTGACAAATTAGTGTTTTAGTCCTGGTGAAAAGCAAATGTAAGTTAACTTCTCTACGACACAGGAAGTTAGAAGAATTAAAGCGAAGGAAAACAAGATGACAGTGTCCTCAATGTCTTTGTACACGATATGATTCATAGTCTCAACATGGAACGTGTCAGAAATGTCACCCCTTTTCCCTACATACAGTAGAACAGTTATTTTGACCAAAGCCCTAAGGGCCCTGGTCAAAAGTAGTGCACTATTTAGGGAAATGGTGACATCCAAGGACTTACTCCAGACTGTTTGCTTTCACTGAGTGATGTAATGGGCTGACTTCAATTCCACCGCTGTTTTATTCAGTCAAGTCATTGTATGCTTTTTACATAACGGCAGCAAGAGTAGTTACTAACTCCTACTTATTCATGATTTATGTGTGTCAGTAGTGTGCGAGGCAAGATGGTCTAGTATTTCCACGTGCAGAGGTCAATGTTTGTCATCTCATGTACTTGTTATTTATGTGATTCCAATGGACTTGTGGTATGTTCGACAAAGGTGAAAAGGTGGTGTTAAGGTAAGAGAATCAACCTGACGTACTGTTAAGTTCGAGGTGAAAGGGACAACATTACAGTATTTATGAGCACTCCTCTTCTTCAGACAGTTCTGATTCTATTTTCATTACAGGGGGAAGTGAAAGCTAAACCTACTTCTTCTTGAGTCTGTTGTGAGTTAACTATGGTAATTGTGAGTAACCTTTGCTTGGAGCCCTGGAGAAAGGAGAATGGTACGCTCGTCATAACCCCTCAGCCAACCACGCTACTTGTTCATGTGGATGGTTTGTTTTTGTATATGATGTGATTAAAAGATTGATCTTTTCGCAACTTGACATGGTAAGTGTGATATCTAAAAGGCAAATTAATAACTGTGGTGTAATTGTTGTTATTACAGTGTTATTACACAGGAGAACCTCGCCCTAAGGCTCAATTGCTACCGTATAGGTTTAACAGAGAAAGCTGGCTGGTGGACAAGATTACTGAGCAGGGCATGATTGGAAAAAAATACTTAAAAATCCCCAATTTACAAGTCAGAGACATTGTATTTGTTTTGGGAAACCTTTTTTGTTTACTCCCTGACAGCACTGTTTGATTAGCTAGAGTATTACCTCCACATAGGCCCCTGTAGGTGGGTCTATTTAAGGCACGGTATTAGTCCTACTGCTAGCAGGTAAACCGAGTCAGAGCTCAGAAATGTAGGCCTATAGCTTTTCACAGGCACCTGCCTCTGTGTCAGTAACCACGTTTCCATCCAGTTTTTATGCAAGTAAAGTTATACCCTATAAAAATCACGACAGCTGTGATGGAAACAGGAAGTTATGGTACAATTTTAGAAATGCAGACCGATAATTTGTTCGTTCGACATGGTGGGATCTTTTTGTGTCTCAAATTAATTATGCGAGAAATGTCGGTGGAAACACCTTTATGCGCAAATATTGATATAATAACCATCATATCGAAGTAAACTTGGAGTCACATGATGATATGGTGTGTGGTCCTCCCACTACGATTTGGGATATCGTGCAGTTTATCAGGCTACTGATTAAATAAATGATGATGAATTTCACGGTGATCTTAATGATAATTTCCAATAAATATCGAGGGTCTTATTCTGGTGCCATGATGATCGATTCTTGACTACCGTTTGACAAATACACATATTTTCGCTTTTATCCATAATATCATGTAGACGAGCCTACCCGCACAGCATACCCGCACTGTATCTGCGAGTTTGGGCTAGAGCGCACGTGTCAAATCCAGAGTAGGCACATTTGTTATTTAACACAACAGTTTTTGTGATAAAAATAGTGGAAAAGTTTACAATGTGATGGAAACATACTGAACTTTAGATTTTTGAAAATGTGGAAAATTGATTGACAGTATGGCTGAGTCGGCAGAGGCTACGGTGGATCAGCATACATTTGTATTAATTGCTACACTAAGGGATGGTACATTTCATGTTAACATCATGCTTTCATTTGTGTTTGGAGCTCATTATCAGTTTATAAATTAGAATGTAAGCAAGCTAAACGTCCCTTAACTTGAGCTAAGAGGTCATGGGGCATTTAAACCCTGAATGATGCCTGACAGGCAGCCCTGTCTCCTAAGGCTGTGTGCCACCCCCAAGACCACAGCCAATCGCATGCAAGCAACAACGTAGCTAACTTGGCTAGTCTTGTGAGCGAGCTAGCTAGCTTGTTATCTATGCTGGTTATTAGCTTGCATAACTGTTATGTATACACTGAGTGTACAAAACATTAGGAACACCTTCCTAATATTGAGTTGCACCCCCTTTTGTTCCTAATGTTTTGTACACTGTGTAATTGGGACACTTCATGATTTATGGATAATAGCATATATTTACATTTACAGAGTGGGGGGATCCTTTCCTAACAGGCTGATTAGATTTAATTTCAGCCTTGGAGCTTGATCAGATTCAATAGCAGCCTCAGAGGTTGATAAGTCAGGATTCTGCCTTGAAGGCAGTTTTATAGGTAAGCTCCTTGCAGGCAGATTAGCAGTCAGTCAGGGAATTATGTACAGTCGTGGCCAAAAGTTTTGAGAATGACACAAATATTAATTTCCACAAAGTTTGCTGCTTCAGTATCTTTAGATATTTTTTTACTATGGAATACTGAAGTATAATTATAAGCATTTCATAAGAGTCAAAGGCTTTTATTGACAATTACATGAAGTTGATGCAAAGAGTCAAAATTTGCAGTGTTGACCCTTCTTTTTCAAGACCTCTGCAATCCGCCCTGGCATGCTGTCAATTCACTTCTGGACCACATCCTGACTGATGGCAGCCTATTCTTGCATAATCAATGCTTGGAGTTTGTCAGAATATGTGGGTTTTTGTTTGTCCACCCGCCTCTTGAGGATTGACCAAAGGGTATTAAGGTCTGGGGAGTTTCCTGGCCATGGACCCAAAATATCAATGTTTTGTTCCCCGAGCAACTTAGTTATCACTTTTGCCTTATGGCAAGGTGCTCCATCATGCTGGAAAAGGCATTGTTCATCACCAAACTGTTCCTGGATGATTGGGAGAAGTTACTCTCGGAGGATGTGTTGGTACCATTCTTTATTCATGGCTGTGTTCTTAGGCAAAATTGTGAGTGAGCCCACTCRCTTGGCTGAGAAGCAACCCCACACATGAATGGTCTCAGGATGCTTTACTGTTGGCATGACACAGGACTGATGGTAGCGCTCACCTTGTCTTCTCCGGACAAGCTTTTTTCCAGATGCCCTAAACAATCGGAAAGGGGATTCATCAGAGAAAATGACTTTACCCCAGTCCTCAGCAGTCCAATCCCTGTACCTTATCAGTCTGTCCCTGATATATCAGTCTGTCCCTGATGTTTTTCCTGGAGAGAAGTGGCTTCATTGCTGCCCTTCTTGACACCGGCCATCCTCCAAAAGTCTTCACCTCACTGTGCGTGCAGATGCACTCACACCTGCCTGCTGCCATTCCTGAGCAAGCTCAATCAACTTTAGGAGACGGTCCTGGCGCTTGCTGGACTTTCTTGGACGCCCTGAAGCCTTCTTCACAACAATTGAACCGCTCCCCTTGAAGTTCTTGATGATCTGATAAATGGTTGATTCAGGTGCAATCTTACTGGCAGCAATATCCTTGCCTGTGAAGCCCTTTTTGTGCAAAGCAATGATGACGGCACGTGTTTCCTTGCAGGTAACCATGGTTGACAGAGGAAGAACAATGATTCCAAGCATCACCCTCCTTTTGAAGCTTGCAGTCTGTTATTCGAACTCAATCAGCATGACAGAGTGATCCCCAGCCTTGTCCTCAGAATCACTGACATGAGGTCAGCTGGTCCTTTTGTGGCATGGCTGAAATGCAGTGGAAATATTTTTGGGGGATTCAGTTAATTTGCATGGCAAAGAGAGACTTTGCAATTAATTGCAATTCATCTGATCACTCTTCATAACATTCTGGAGTATATGCAGTTTGTATGATGGCAACTTGAGGCAGCAGACTTTGTGAAAATGAATATTTGTGTCATTCTAAAATCTTTTGGCCACGACTGTATATGATCAAGAGTGGGTGTGCTGTTTTCCTGGCAGGCTGATCAGATTCAATGGCAGCCTAAGAGGCTGATAAGTCAGGATGCTGCCTTGTAGGCTGGCTGCAAGAATCTTTACCTATGAAACAGCCTGCCAGGAATAAAGCTCACCCTCTGGATCAGATATGTATCTGCCTATAAAGCACTTTGACAGGTAATCTGCCTGCAAGGAGCCTTACCTATGAAACAGCCTACAGGGAAGCATTCTGATTTATTAGCCTCTAGGGTGTTCACCAATAAAATTATAAATTAATTCAAGGTTTATACAAATATGTCCATTCAATAGAGAATTCTGTCAGAAAAACAATAGTCAAACCCCATGTCTCTCCCATATGGTGCAAACGTTACAGACGATTTAGTCTGAGAATTTAGCATGTTTAGAGTGAACGGAATGTCCTCATAGGCACGATCAAAAAGTGGTCACTGGTCAATAGAACTCTGACATGCTGCTCTGCAGCAGAACGGCGCTAACTTTGAACGTTAACTGACAAGCTAACTAGTGGTTGCAGGTTCGTGAGTGAAAACATGGTCATTTTCTAAATGAAATCTGCTGAATACAAAACTAAATAAGGATAACTATATATTTATTTACAAAGCTAAGAGACTGAATTTCAATATCCACCCTCCGCGAAGACAATCTGTTCCTGTTTTCATTGTGTATTTCTGAGTCTTTCCCTTTAAATCACCATAGAAACAGCCCCTCTCAACAGAGTTGAATCGCCAATATAGGCAATGAATATAGCCAGTATAGGCCATCACTAGCACCTTAGAGGCTGCTGCCCTATATACATACACTTGAAATCACAGGCCACTTTAATAATGTTTACATATTTTGCACTACTCATCTCATAAGAATATACTGTATTCTATTCTACTGTATTTTAGTCTATGCTGCTCCGACATTACTTTAAATTTGTGTATTGTTGTTAAATTGTTAGATATTACTTGTTAGATATTACTGCACTGTTGGAGCTAGAATCACAAGCATTTCGCTACACCTGCAAAAAACATCTGCTAAACATGTGTATGCACCAATAAAATTTGATTTGATTTGAAAGCCAAGGATCTGGAGGTGAAAATGGCGAAGATATCAAGTTGATTTTGATTAGTCCAACCAGTGAAAACACCTCCAAATAGTACCACCTCACAAACGGCAAACATGGAAGAGCGGCGCTGTCTAAACTAGCAACTGGCACAGCAAATTAACGTTCTTATTTCATCGACACTGTCAAGTACAAGTATATTAAGGTTATAATATCTTAGAGAACAATCTAATGATTCATTCTATGTAATTTATAAAGACATAAGGCAAAGAAAACTACATTTTGACATTCATTTCGTAGCACACTCTTGAATTCTTCTCTACATTGTACAGCAGTGAGTGAATGCCCAACAGCCCCTGAGGCTGAAATATAATCTGATCAGCCTGTCTGGAATGGAGCTCACCCACAATTAGACAAGTTAACAACCAGCATACATAACAAGCTAGCGTTATTTAACCAGGTAAATTGACTGCGAACACGTTCTCATTTACAGCAACGACCTGGGGAATAGTTACAGGGGAGAGGAGGGGGGTGAATGAGCCAATCGTAAACTGGGGATTATTAGGTGACCATGATGGTTTGAGGGCCAGATTGGGAATTTAGCCAGGACACCGAGGTTAACACCCCTACTCTTACAATAAGTGCCATGGGATCTTTAATGACCTCAGAGAGTTAGGACGGACACCTGTTTAACATCCCACCCGAAAGACAGCACCCTACACAGGGCAGTGCCCTGGGGCATTGGGATATTTTTTAGACCAGAGGAAAGAGTGCCTCCTACTGGCCCTCCAACACCACTTCCAGCAGCATCTGGTCTCCCATCCAGGGACTGACCAGGAACAAAGCTGCTTAGCTTCAGAAGCAAGCCGGCAGTGATATGCAGGGTGGTATGCTGCTAGCTAACAAGACTATCTAGCTAACTAGCTAGCACACAAGACTAGCCAAGTTAGCTGCGATTGGCTGTGGTTTTGGGTGTGCACACAGCCTTGGAGACAGCGCTGCCTGTCGGGCATGTTCAGGGCTTAATGCCCCACGAGCACATTGCGATAATTGCAAACACAGGGATCCTTGATGAGGTGATTATCGTGCAACTGAACAAGTGCTACTTTTGATTATCTCGTGATCTCGACAAAAACATTTTGTTGTCATGATCACGAGAAAATTGTGATATTTTGTTATGTAGTGATCATGAGAAAAATAAATTGTGATCTCGACATAACAAGGGACATGTAATTTGTATTCATATGCCCTCTCTTCACTTCCATAGATTCTAGAATATTTCCATGAAAATCTGTCGCCAATTGGATGGAAACCTAGTCATAGTCAGTGTATGTCATCAGAAGCTATTGAACATTTCTGCCAGGTGAATAAACCTATACACTGCCTTCAGATACCATTGATTAATGCTGCCACTTAGCCGATACCTAGGCTAGCTGCTACCCAGGCTATAGCAGCTCAGCACACGCCCTTTACTCTCCTCATAAAATGTTGGAATTTGACCCAACATAAAATAATAACCATTAGCCAGCCAGATAAAACGTGTTATTTTCCTCACAACACAACTGCAGCTCCTTCGTAAATTAGGGTCGAGAATGAATGTGATACCAAACAAGGGAATTTATGAGAGCAATAACCTGAAATGTGTAAACACATCCACAACACACACAAAAAGCTTTGACATAATATTACATATTTCCTAGTCAGTTAATAAAATATGATAATTTTTGAAGTTGCGGTTTTAGTAAATGGCTAATTCAGCTTGTACAGTATCGACCCCGCATCTTTCCAACATTTTCTTCTCAGCGCTCCCATACGTCACAGTTTGTAGGCGGGGAGGATGAGTTGACGAACAGTGAGGAAACCACCCTGACGTGCTGTTTTTCTGGTCCACTAAAATGGCTGTTGTCGAGGATGGGGAATAAATAGCCTGTGAGCCTTTACACGCATATAAATCGAGGATTGAGACGACAACACCGAAGTGTGGAGCATTTATATACGTTTTACTCCAGAGGTATGTGACTGAGAATCGCCATTTCTCACGTATGAGCATCAAAATGCGTCCTCCTTTGATCGATGCCGTTCTATTGACAGCTCGAGCAGGTCAGAATGTTCTCTTGTTTGAGATCTGGCCGTTTAGCAAATGTCATATTCGCTATCAAACAAATGTTATCAACTAATTATGGTCATTGACATTTATTAAAAATACAGCAATCAATAATGGTCGCAGTCAGGAACGAAAAGCTAGTTATTTATTTTATTTTAGAAGATGTTAGCGCGAGAGCGCGCTAAGCTACCATTCGATGGTTTAGGTAGCTAACGTTAACATTCGATAGGGATAAATAGATACACTCGATCTAAATGTTGTTGGAAATTGAAATTAGCTAGCCCCTATTGGTCGAACGAGTCATTTTTGAAACATCCTGATTGATGATGATGATGATGATGATGATGAGTTTAGTAGCCGGATGCATCGTATCAATACAACCAGTGGTGTCGCACATAAACAATGCATCATTTATGTAAATCTCTAATTTCAAAACCTTGCATTATTATTTTAAGTTATTTTGAGGTACCATCCAAGCTTATATAATTTCTCTATGATTACTTTGCAGTACTTTTGCTTTCGGGACAGAGAAGCACAAAACATAAATAGATACAGCATAATTTCAACATACAGAAACAATGCAGTAGGTTAAACGTTCAATATTCATATTTATAGATTAGCCTGGCTGCATTCACATCAGCCAATTCTGATATTTTTTCGACTATTTGGTCTTTTGACCAATCACATCAGATCTTTTCACATCAGATTTTTTGTGAGCTGAATTGATTGCTCAAAAGACCAATAAGTAAAACATTTTTTATCAGAATTGGGCTGCCAGTTTAAAAGCAGCCATATTCCTTCTATATTCTCCAGGGGTCTCATTTAGAGCACCAATCAATGTCAATTAAAATCTGCGTTTTAAACCATTTCACCTGTATTTTATATTGAAAATCAAGTGTGTTTTTTTTTCCATCATAGAGGGATCAGGGGTACGCAACTATATTTGTACTTCACATAACATGCAACACATTCTGCAGAAAATGGCTTCGTTTTTATCAGATGACAACACAATTTGGCTATCAGCCACAAATACATTTGCTTACAGTGAAAAAGCAAGGTCTTTTTTGATCATAGAAAGAAAACAGGCAGCTACATTTCCTAATGCTTTTAAGTTAATCATCCATTTTACCAGAAAAATGTAGGCTAGACTGAGAAAAGTAGCGAGAGAGAAGTGCAGCAAGATATTTCTTATGCATTTAATCATTTTCTTTGCTTGAAAACGCATAATTCTGCTTTTAACACAACCCCTGATCCTCTGCATACCACAGATACTGTACTATGTTTTACATATTCCATTTAGGGCTATTGTGTAACGATGTGTGCTGAGAGTCGGGAAACAAGTTCAGGGAGTGCGTTTTTGAATAAATAAACGCAACATAATACAAAACATGAAACACTAACAGCACACAGACATAATACAGAAACAATAACGCCTGAGGAAGGAACCAAAGGGAGTGACATATATAGGGAAGGTAATCAGGGAGGTGATGGAGTCCAGATGAGTCTGAAGACACGCAGGTGCGCGTAACGATGGCGACAGGTGTGTGCCATAACGAGCAGCCTTGTGACCTAGAGTCCGGAGAGGGAGCACACGTGACATATAGGCTATTCGTTGTATACCACAGATAGACAGGAAGGTCTTAACGGTTCAAACCATCCTCACAACTAGGCCTACATCATAGTATTGAAGTTACCAACCGATAATGTAATAAGGGCTTTATAAAATACATTTGATTGATTGGTATTATACTCTCTAGGTCAGTGGTACCACTGGCCTATATTGGGACTGTTTTCTCCACTGTGCTATGTCCTCTGAGCATGTGCCAGAGAGGCTGAGTGGTATCTCATCCTCATACATAATTCAATATCAGCAGCCACAGCCAGGGAGAATAGCCTAGTAAATAAGTCTAGCCAGGACCGCCGTATGAGGAGACAAAAGTTACAGAGCGAAACGAGAGTAGCCAAAAATAACACACATAGAGAACAGTAGGCCTGTTATTCCCATAGGTAAGATTGCACGGTTGTAACAGTGTAATAATTGCGCCTTGTCTTCTGTCTGTGTGCGACAGCCGACTGGTTAATGGTATTGGCAGCAATGCAGCACACGGTGATGTGTTTTTATGTTTTTCTGGCTGCCTTGCCTCCATTTTCTATTCTTTGTGGCTGCTTTCAGCTGTTGTGTTACTGTTACTGCAACAGGGTGTTGTGTGGTGGAATGCTGGAGGGTGTTTGTGTGTGAGAATGCTGGAGGGCTTGTGCTGTGCTCTCTCTGTGGTGATGGAAGGAATGCTTTCCTTACTGGCTGTCAGCCTGCCAGCAGGGCCAGGCTGGTTGATCTAGACATTGTTTCATGTCATACAGAATGAGTTTATTTTTGAGCCTTGATTAAGTGCGCCCTGCCGTGCATGTTAAGGTTATATTGTACACTGTAGGCTTGGCTGGCTGAATTGTAAGCTAAATTGTCTGTATTTGTCTGTATTGTGTCGGATAGGAATATAGTTAGTGTAATAAAACTGACCAGTTTTATGGAGAGAGTACATTATGGATAGCGCTGGCACAATTACTGAATAACCGTGTAACGATGGTTATGGATGAAGACCATCATGAAAAGAAAATAAACATCATAACCCTTAAAAATTAAATGCTGACTGCAAAAATTCTCTAATTGACATAAGAAATAAAAAGCTAATTGATGTAAATTTGATATAAGCTGTACTCATCTAGACATGACTGCAGTCAGGAGCAGAGGAGAGGTGACCGCTATTCGAACGGTTATTACGGAGACCGCTGTCATTTGGCTGGCCAATTTACCGTCATCCAGAATTCGATGACCGTCACAGCCCTAATAATGCATGATGATTAATAAACTTGTTTTAATGGTTAGGCCAGGAAGATAAATCACTTAGGCCTGTTGCCTACCTAGCCTAATGTCTTCCCCAAAGAGCCTGTGAATAGGGTAGGTAAATTGTGAACATGCACTGTTCGTTTTCATTTATATATTTTGGGGTTGTAATATTTTCTATGCCATTGGTGTGTTACCCGTGAATTTCTAGTATGACCTAGGCTACTGTATATATTTTTTCTATGACAAAAATGAATGGATAATAACATTGTAATAACACTTTATGTAGCCCAGGTCTAATAACGGCACATGTTTTGAGAAAACAAAAAAACTAAATTTAGACTAGCTGCCATTTTGTGTGCCGGTAAAATAGGAAGAAGACTGTATGCTTTGCCAAGCAGAGGGTATTCTCTGAGTGAGAAAATAAATTCATGGCAGACGATGATAGCAGCCAGGAGAACTTGAATAAACCAAGCAAACATCTCTTTCAACTCTTCCTGCTGTGACTGCATGGGTGAAAATCCTGTCACCAAAGTAGTGAGTGAGTGGTCTTGAGTCTCTGAGTGTGATATTGCTTGCATCTGTCAGGAGATAGCTAGGCCTAGGCCTGGGCCAGGTAGCACTGGAGTGAGTCGACCCACTGGCTGTGGCCAGGGTCAGATAACTAGGCTATGTGCTCTGTTATATCTCCATCTCACATGGTCACCACCCACCATGAATTAGATTGAATAGAATGGAGCTCCCCGTGGTCAGCAGTTCCAAGCACGTTCTATTAATTATATTTCTATGGTCACTGTTTCACACTGCTTTCTATATAAAAATGTAGATATAGTCTTGCCTTTTATAAATGAAAGGTAGCCTATAACAAGTGAGGGGAAAAGCATGTACGTTGCTGTCATTGGTGCTAAGCTGTATATTGTGTTTATTACATTTTTGTTAGCTTCCCATGACTAGTATCCTGTCTTTCTGCCACAGAACTAGAATGAGTAGAACAGGGGTTCCCATTGGAGTCAATTATACCATAATGAGTGGTTTGGCAGCCTTCTTGAGTGTACGCATTGAAGTGAGGCGGTTTATTTCTATGATCTCTCACCATGAAGGAGAAGTAGCTGCAGCCATGGACACCACCACCTCCATCAAGATGACCACTCTGGCCATCCAGAACCTCTTCAGCTACGTGGAGGAGGAGAACCTGGCAGCACTCAAGGCCCACCTGGACAAGTTCAAGGAGGTGGATGGCAGGAGTGACGTGAGTATCCTCATACTATCTAATAGGCCTACAGGTCTACTAATCTAGCTATAGTTATTATATATAGCCTGTGTTCTAAATGGCACCCTATCACCTTATAGTGTGCTACTTTTGACCAGAGTTCTATGGGTCCTACTCAAAAGTAGTGCCCTATACAGAATAGGGTTCCATTTGGGAAACACAGTCTAATAAAGGTAGTCTAATGAAGATTGGGTCTATTACTGTATAAAGAGAGATCATTCATTGTATTAGGTCTTTCTAATTGCTTGCCTTTGTCCCCTCCCTTACAGAATGGGCAGACACCCCTGATGCTGGCTTCAGAGCAGGGCAGTATTGAGATAGTACAGGAGCTCATCAGGAGAGGAGCCAATGTTAACCTGGACGATGTGGTGAGTAGGAGAGCTCAATGGATAAACACACACACCCGTTAATTTCAAGGCCGACATGAATACATTCAGTTCAGTATGACAATCATTGGGAATGTGCCAATCACTGTGAACTTTGCCGGAGGTCTCCATAGTAACGGTAATCATGGTCGTCTCCCTGTTTCCATGGTGACCGGTATGATGTGATGTGGTATTCTCCTTTCCTCAGGACTGCTGGTCTGCTCTGATCTGTGCTGCTAAGGAGGGCCATGTAGATGTGGTGAAGGAGCTGCTAGACAGCAGTGCTTACATGGAACACAGAGACATGGTGAGACACTCAGTCAGTTCAACTGGCCACAATCAGTAATAACTGTAATGTGTTGGTGATCGTATAAACTTGAGTTGTATGCTTGTTCAGTCCACCGCAGTTAGTACTTTCAATAAAAACACAGAGTTTTTAGTCTTTGTTTCCATTGAACATGCCATAGAAATAAAGGCCTTTTAATTAATTATTTAAAGAGTGCCTTGGTCCTCCTTTCTTTTTGATGACCAATTTACCCCTCTTACCAAAGAGCACCTTCTGTCTACCAAAATCCACTATTGTGTACTAGAGGTCGACCGATTATGATTTTTCAACGCCAATACGGATTATTGGAGGACCAAAAAAAGCCAAGACCAATTAATCGGCCGATTTAATATTTTTTTACATTTTATTTTATATAAAAAAAATATATATAACATTTTTAAAAATGTGCAATATGTGCCATGTAAAAAAGCTAACGTTTAAGTTCCTTGCTCAGAACATGAGAACATATGAAAGCTGGTCGTTCCTTTTAACATTAGTCTTCAATATTCCCAGTTAAGAAGTTTTAGGTTGCAGTTATTATAGGACTATTTCTCTCTATACCATTTGTATTTCATATACCTTTGACTATTGGATGTTCTTATAGGCACTATAGTATTGCCAGCCTAATCTCGGGAGTTGATAGGCTTGAAGTCATAAACAGCGCTGTGCTTCAAGCATTGCGAAGAGCTGCTGGCAAACGCGGGAAAGTGCTGTTTGAATGAATGCTTACGAGCATGCTGCTGCCTACCACCGCTCAGTCAGACTGCTCTATCAAATATCAAATCATAAACTTAATTATAATATAATAAATATACAGAAATACGAGCCTTAGGTCATTAATATGGTCAAATCCGGAAACCATAATTTCAAAAACAAAACATTTATTCTTTCAGTGAAATACAGAACCGTTCCGTATTTTATCGAACGGGTGGTAACCCTAAGTCTAAATATTGCTGTTACATTGCACAACATTCAATGTTATGTCATAATTATGTAAAATTCTGGCAAATTAATTACGGTCTCTGTTAGGAAGAAATGGTCTTCACACAGTTCGCAACGAGCCAGGCGGCCCAAACTGTTGCATATACCCTGACTCTGCTTGCACTGAACGCAAGAGAAGTGACACAATTTCCCTAGTTAATATTGCCTGCTAACATGAATTTTTTTAACTACAGTTGATGTCACGACTTCTGCCGAAGTTAGCCCCTCTCCTTGTTCGGGCGGCGTTCGGCGATCGCATCACCGGCTTTCTAGCCATCGCCGCTCCATTTTTCGTATATCCATTTGTCTTGTCTTGTTTCCATACACACCTGGTTTTCATTTCCCCATTAAGCTACTTGTATTTAACCTTCTGTTTCCCATCATGTTTTGTGTGTAATTGTTTTCATGTTAGGTGGTGTTAGTTTACGCGCTCTACTTTTATGTTCCGTTTTTTGAGCGCGTTTGATTTATGTAGTGCTCTCGTTTTTTGGAACTATAATAAAAGTGCCTGTTCATTATAATCTGCTCCCCTGCACTTGACTTCGCCTCCTATACACCATCCTGACAGTTGAAGTCGGAAGTTTACATACACTTAGGTTGGAGTCATTAAAACTCGTTTTTCAACCCCTCCATACATTTCTTGTTAACAAACTATAGTTTTGGCAAGTCGGTTAGGACATCTACTTTGTGCATAACTGTCACAGTTCCAAAAGTGGTGATGAAGGAGTCAGGCGCAGAGAGCAGGGTAGTGAGAAGCGAGTGGATTTAATATTCCAAAAGATACAGCGAGACGGCTACGCCACACATACAAGGGCGCGTCAAGTAACAGTCCAAAACAAACAGGACAAAATCTACTCGGAACAGACACCACAAGAAATAACGACACCACAAACAGAAAAACAAGCCAGCACAAAAGTCGGCGGGCCAACTGGGTTTAAATAGCCCACAATGAACCTAAACACAAAACAGGTAAAACTAAATGAAACAGAAAAGGGGATCGGTGGCAGCTAGTAGGCCGGAGACGACGACCGCCGAGCGCCGCCCGAACGGGAAGAGGCACCATCTTCAGCGGGATTCGTGACAATAACACAAGTCATTTTTCCAACAATTGTTAATTCACTGTATCACAATTCCAGTGGGTCAGAAGTTTACATACACTAAATTGACTGTGCCTTTAAACAGCTTGGAAAATTCCAGAAAATGATCTCATGGCTTTAGAAGCTCCTGATAGGCTAAATGACATAATTTGAATCAATTGGAGGTGTACCCGTTGCTTGACATCATGGGAAAATCAAAAGAAATCAGCCAAGGCCAGCCAAGAATTGTAGACCTCCACAAGTCTGGTTCATCCTTGGGAGCAATTTCCAAACGCCTGAAGGTACCACGTTCATCTGTACAAACAATAGTACGCAAGTATAAACACCATGGGACCACGCAGCCGTCATACTGCTCAGGAAGGAGACGCGTTCTGTCTCCTAGAGATGAACATACTTTGGTGCGAAAAGTGCAAATAAATCCCAGAACAACAGCAAAGGACCTTGTGAAGATGCTGGAGGAAAAAGGTACAAAAGTATCTTTATATGAAGTGCACCTGTCCTATATCGACATAACCTGAAAGGCCGCTCAGCAAGGAAGAAGCCACTGCTCCAAAACCGCCATAAAAAAGCCAGACTACAGTTTGCAACTGCACATGGGGACAAAGTTTGTACTTTTTGGAGAAATGTCCTCTGGTCTGATGAAACAAAAATAGAATTGTTTGGCCATGATGACCATCAATATGATTGGAGGAAAAATGGGGATGCTTGCAAGCTGAAGAACACCATCCCAACCGTGAAGCACGGGGGTGGCAGCATCATGTTGTGGGGGTGCTTTGCTGCAGGAGGGACTGGTGCACTTCATAAAATAGATGGCATCATGAGGGGGGAAATTATGTGGATATATTGAAGCAACATCTCATGTCATCAGTCAGGAAGTTAAAGCTTGGTCGCAAATGGGTCTTCCAAATGGACAATGACCCCAAGCATACTTCCAAAGTTGTGGCAAAATGGCTTAAGGACAACCAAGTCAAGGTATTGGAGTGGCCATCACAAACAAAGCCCTGACCTCAATCCTATAGAACATTTGTGGGCAGAACTGAAAATGTGTGTGCGAGCAAGGAGGCCTACATACCTGACTCAGTTACACCAGCTCTGTCTGGAGGAATGGGCCAAAATTCACCCAACTTATTGTGGGAAGCTTGTGGAAGGCTACCCAAAAAGTTTGACTCAAGTTAAACAATTTAAAGGCAATGCTACCAAATACTAATGGAGTGTATGTAAACTTCTGACCTACTGGGAATGTGATGAAAGAAATAAAAGCTGAAATAAATCATTCTCTACTATTATTCTGACATTTCACGTTCTTATGGTTAGGTACATTGGTGTAACGATTGTGTTTTATTTGCGAATGCGCTTTTGTTAAATCATCACCTGTTTGGTAAAGTAGGCTGTGATTCGATGAATCTAATTGATTATATGCAATGCAGGACAAGCTAGTTAAACTAGTAATATCGTCAACCATGTGTAGTTAACTAGTGATTATGTTAAGATTGATTGTTTTTTATAAGATAAGTTTAATGCTAGCTCCTTGCTGCACTCGCGTAACAGGTGGTCAGCCTGCCACGCAGTCTCCTCGTGGATTGCAGTGTAATCGGCGTCCAAAAATGCTGATAACCAATTGTTATGAAAACTTGAAATCGGCCCTAATTAATCGGCCATGCTGATTAATCGGTCGGCCTCTGTTGTGTACCTTAGCAGCACTTCCCTTCTTTTTTCTACACAAACACAGATCTATTTAATGTACATGCTTTCCAATGTACAGGCTAGGTTTGTAATGTTTTTGTGTTAAAGCCCTAAAGGTACTGTAATGTGTGCAGGAGAATGTTTTTGTACAGCACTTGAGGTTGTGTGTTTGGTGTTCTGCAGGGAGGCTGGACGGCCCTGATGTGGACTGCCTACAAGGGCCGCGTGGAGGTAACCAAGGTTCTCCTTGACAACGGAGCCAACCCCAACACTACTGGACAGGTGAGCAGTCATCATGACCCGTCTCAGACATTTTACATTTTAGTCATTTAGCAGATGATCTTCTCCAGAGCCACCTACTGTTAGTGGTCCCGTTTGGCTCAGTTGGTAGAGCATGGCACTTGCAACGCCAGGGTTGTGGGTTTGATTCACACGGGGGACCTGTACGAAAATGTATGCACTCACTACTGTATAAGTCGCTCTGGATAAGAGCGACTTATTCATCTTAAGATAGCTAGGTGAGACAATCACAGTCGTAGTAACTACATTTTTCCTCAATAATGAATATTAAACATACCAAATAACACAGCAGAAACCAAAGGCACCAGAGGTGGTGGGGCCCAGGAGGCATGCGTCCATCTTGTTACCCATAACTTCCAACGTATCAGACTCCATTACCCCCATGCTCCTGGAAACAACCACACCTCTGGACTGCATTCCCTCCTGTGGGCGGCCTTTAATTCATGGCTATTCCCCATGTATTATACACATATTTATGGGTGAAGAGGGATACACTATTCCCCATGTATTATACATAGGGTAATACATCCAAAAGTAGTGCACTGTGTAGGGAGTAGGGTGCCATTTGGGACTCACCCTAAGTCTCTTTCTCGCTCTCTCTCTGCCATCAGCAATACAGTGTGTACCCCATCATCTGGGCAGCAGGCAGAGGTCATGCTAAGATCGTCCAGGTCCTGCTGGAAAATGGAGCCAAGGTCAACTGCTCTGACAAGGTGAGACAACAGATTGGGCAGCATAGCTGGGCAATGCCAACCTTTGGGTTAGTGGTGGCCCAGTTTGGCCAGAAATAGTGACCTGTGCCAGTATTGATAACTGTGTGTGTGTGTGTGTGTGTGTGTGTGTGTGTGTGTGTGTGTGTGTGTGTGTCTTTCTCTCTCAGTACGGCACTACCCCTCTGATCTGGGCAGCCAGGAAGGGCCATTTTGACTGTGTGATGCACCTGCTGGAGAACGGAGCCGATGTCGACCAGGAGGGGGCGGTATGTCTGCAATCTACACCAGTGTTCACCAACCTTTTCTGAGTCAAGATCACTTTCTGAGTCAAAATGCATGCCGATCTACCGCTCTGATTTTTTATTAACATGACTTAAAAAACGTAAGCCTATGCAACATTAACCAATTAAAAACAGTACTGTAGCAATGAGGTTTGTGCAGTAAGCTATAGGCCCAATACATTATCGCTGCATATTGGCTTTGCTTGAATTTACCTGCCAATGCATTGTTGTTCAGGACATTTTTTATAATTATATTTCAAAATTTGATGTAGGCTTTGTGATCACACTGGTAATAGATACATTGTTGTATTACTTGTGAGGCACAGCTGAGTGAGCATACATTTAAATAATTAGCTTTTTATTTTACTGGGCTGATGGTACCTGCATCTGATGGTCAGACTCAGCGGAGGGAGAGAGCAGCAGACTGAGGGTCCGTCTCTCAACATCCCTCCGGTCTACACCTCTCACTGTTTTATCATCTGTTTTAAAGTCCTAGAGAAAGGCTTTGTACATCAAGCGTAGTTACTTTGGATTGATTTACTATCATCGTAATCACACGGCTCTCTCTACTCCTCTCCTGATGCTATCCCTTTCCTGTCCTCCTCTGTCTCTCTTTTCTCCCTTTGTTCTGTCCCCCCCCCCGCTCTCTCTTTCCACTGTTCCCTCATTCCCTCCCTCCCTCTCTCCATCCCACTCCACGTAGAACTCGATGACAGCTCTGATTGTGGCAGTGAAGGGAGGTTTCACTGAGGTGGTGAAGGAGCTTCTGAAGAGGAACCCTAACGTGAACATGACGGAAAAGGACGGAAACACAGCCCTGATGATCGCTGCCAAGGAGGGCTACACTGAGATAGTACAGGACCTGCTGGACGCTGGCACCTACGTCAACATACCAGACAGGGTGGGCAAAGGAGCACACGCAGACACACATTTTGTATTATAGGTGCTGTATTGAGATGTGGATGTAGTGTGTATGCTGTATGGTGATCTGTTTGTGTGTGTGTGTGTGTGTGTGTGTGTGTGTGTGTGTGTGTGTGTGTGTGTGTGTGTGTGTGTGTGTGTGTGTGTTGTACAGAGTGGAGACACGGTGCTTATCGGGGCAGTGAGAGGAGGCCATGTGGAGATAGTGAGGGCTCTGCTGCACAAATACGCTGATATCGACATCAGAGGACAGGTAATGAGTCTGACACCTGGCTACTTCAGCTAAGACACATACCGTGCATCCAAAATTGCACCCTGTATCCTATATCAGAGGTTCTTCAACTTTTTCAGCCTGGAACCCAAATGAGAAATTCTGTGTTTTTCGGGGACCCAAGCTTATGAAAACATGCAACTATACGTAAATATTGGTACATTACATTGCTCTTATGCCTAAAACAAATGCAATGTAGATAGAAACACATAACAATAAAATACCCATATAAATAGCTAATCATGTTTATTTTTCCCATTTAAAAACTCTTATTTATCTGTCTCGGTTGGAACTGTGACTGTTAAAATACAATACTTTTTATTTTGAACTGGAATAAACTGATTGATCACATCACACAGATGTAGACCAGAAAACACACACAGTCCTAATGAGAGGTGTGTGGCTGGTTGAAGTTTTCAACAAGCAGGTCTATTCTGGGCTCTGTTTTTGACAGTGCAACCCAGAGGTCATGCTCAGTATTGAGTCTGTTTCTGTACTTGTTTTTTAAGTACGTCAGAGTTGAGAACCCTGACTCGCATAGGTATGTGGTGCCAAACTGGACCAGAACATCTACTGCTTTCTCAGTCAGGCAGGAGACCGCTTCCTGCTGTAGATGAGCAACCCAGAACTGTGTGACTGAGTGTGTTTGCCTCAAAAAGCATCTCGCTTCAATCAGTTTGTTCCAGTTCAGAATAAAAAGGGTTACTTGTATTTTAACGGCAACAGTTCCAATCTAGACTTGTTTTCCACAATAATTTATACAGTAAGATGTACAGTAGGTACTGTTACTTAGGGTTGCACTATCAGTATCTAGCTAGCTTGCTTTGGCTAAAGTTGACGTTAGCTAGCTAGCTATTAGCTGTGTACAAGGGGATTGTTTGAGAGAGAAACTCACATCGACTACTGTCAGAGATAATACTCCCTTATTTCTGCTTATCATCACCTGTTATAAAATGACAACAATGCCTTGCTGACTGACTTGAATCGACTTCCACCGTCGAAGCACTGTTTCCTGAAGTATTCTGCCCTGTTCTGAAAGAACTCCCTGGGTTTAACTTCATGCTGTGGATGTTTGGTCAGGGTGTGTCATTTAATTTGTTCATTTTGAGAGACTCATTACGAAGCACTTCCCCGCACAAAACACATTGTGGGCGCTCTTCGTTATGTCTCAAAATGTGTGTGAAACCAAGAGAGAGAACTATTTGCTTCGTGACGATTGAGCTCGGTCAGAACTTGTGGCTAGCTTGAGTCCATTCGATGGCGAGTGGGAATGACAAGTCAGTGGCTGACAGCGCATCGTCTAGTGCTGAACGACAAAGCTGCGTCGTGTGGGTCGCAGAGTGATCTTCAAGAAATCTGCCGAAAAAGGATCCGGCAAACCAGGAAGCATACGCACTCTCCCTCCCACTCGTGCTGCTGCCAACTGAGCAGAGACACAGCTGCTAAGCAGAGAGTGCACTGAACAGATAGCACCGTTGCACTTGGCCAAATCAATTCCAGTAATTCATAAAATAATTATACATTTACTCTGACACGTCGCGACCCAAACCCACACTTAAAGAAAGGCTGCCCTATATAGTGGACTACTGTTGACCAGGGCCCATAGGGAATCTGGTCAACAGTAGTGCACTATTTAGGGGATGGTATGCCATTTGGGATGGAGACACACAGTACTACATTATAGAAGAAGGTACATACAATTCACCTCAACTGCCTTACAACAATACATTTTGACCTCTTGTAGGATAACAAGACAGCCCTGTACTGGGCCGTGGAGAAAGGCAACGCCACCATGGTGAGAGATATCCTTCAGTGCAACCCCGACACAGAGACCTGCACCAAGGTAAGAGGCAACAACCATATTTCACTATGTGACAACCCAGGCACATACACAGCCACCTACTGTAGTCACTGTTCTCCAAACCATAATCATGTGTTTTTTTGTCTCAGGATTCAGAGAGCCCTCTGATCAAGGCCATTAAGATGAGGAATATTGACATAGTGGAGCTTCTGCTGGACAAAGGAGCCAAGGTGTCAGCTGTGGATAAGGTACAAGATATTTAGCCATTTAACCTTTATTAAACCTAGCATCCGAACGACCTGTACAATAATCTATCGCCGTCCATATGTAATGTATAACAAACCATATACATGGCACACAGAATGTCAAAAAGACACAAGTTATGTAGATATAAGTCTGATCCTACCTGTCTCCCGTTAGAGAGGCGACACACCTCTCCACATCGCCATACGTGGCCGGAGCCGCAGGCTGGCGGAGCTCCTCCTCCGTAACCCGAAAGATGGCCGCCTGCTGTACCGGCCCAACAAGGCCGGCGAGACGCCCTACAACATCGACTGCAGCCACCAGAAGAGCATCCTCACCCAGATCTTTGGAGCCCGTGAGTATCCTTTCTCTCCGGAAGCTCGGTCAGTGACTTTCGACGGTGAAAATCTAGTAGAATACCATAAAGGACGTTACCTGTGTGATGGAGTCGATAAGACTGGGAGTCACATTTTAGCCACTGTTCTCTGACAATATTACTTATATAAATATTGTGGACTTGTAACCAAATAAACGGTAAATAATGTAGATATTGTAGAGCTGTAAGTAACCTCATTCCATCTGTCTGTGTCCCCTCCAAGGCCACCTGTCCCCTGCTGAGTCTGACGGAGACATGCTGGGTTATGACCTGTACAGCAGTGCCCTGGCAGACATCCTCAGTGAGCCCACCATGCAGCCACCCATCTGTGTGGGCTTGTACGCCCAGTGGGGCAGCGGCAAGTCCTTCCTGCTCAAGAAACTGGAAGGTAAGGAACTAAAACAGAATTAAGAGTATTCATTATTTTTTTTACCCCCTTTTTCTCCCCAATTTCATGGTATCCAATTGTTAGTAGTTACTGTTTGTCTCATCGCTGCAACTCCTGTACGGACTCGGGAGAGGCGAAGGTCGAGAGCCATGCGTCCTCCGAAACACAACCCAACCAAGCTGCACTGCTTATTAACAGCGCGTATCCAACCCGGAAGCCAGCCTCACCAATGTGTCGGAGGAAACACCGTACACCTAGCGACCTGGTCAGCGTGCACTGCGCCCGGCCCGCCACAGGAGTCGCTAGTGCACGATGAGACAAGGATATCCCTGCCGGCCAAACCCTCCCTAACCCGGACGATGCTGGGCCAATTGTGCGCCGCCCCATGGGCCTCCCGGTCGCGGCCGGCTGCGACAGAGCCTGGGCTCGAACCCAGAGTCTCTGGTGGCACCCGGGAGGCCCCTTAAGAGTATTATTTATACCAGGGGTTCTCAAAGTGGGGTCTGCGGCCAGATCTCAAAATATAAATATATATGTCAATTTTCTTTTACATTTCATTTTTCTAGTGTGTCATTTTTGAGTTACTCTTATTGTAAACAAGAATGGAATATATTTCTAAATACTTCTACATTAATGTGGATGCTACCATGATTATGGATAATCCTGAATGAATTGTGAATATTGATGAGTGAGAAAGTTACAGAGGCAAAAATATCATACCTCCAAAAAATGCTAATCTCCCCTGTTATTGTAATGGTGAGAGGTTAGCATGTCTTGGGGGTATCATATTTGTGCTTTTGTAACTTTTCGTAATCATGGTAGCATCCACGTTAATATAGAAGTGTTTAGAAACATATTGTATTCTTATTTACAATAAAAGTGACTCCAAAATGACACAATATACTTATTTACCATTCATTTCTATTGGGCTCAAAATAATCTGAAACACAACCAAAACAAACAGCAATACCATCCAACAAGTTTGCGTGCTAGGAATATTGGACCAAATACTAAACTTTTCACTACTTCAATTCACATATAAGTGAATTTGTCCCAATACTTTTGGTCCCCTAAAATATGGGGGACTATGTATAAAAAGTGCTGTAATTTATAAACGGTTCACATAAATATATTTTTTAAATTAAATCTGACAGTCTGCACTTTAACTTCATAGTCATTGTATCATAAAAAAAGTCATTTGTATCATTTTCATATACTTTTTTTTATTATTTCCCAAAAATGTGTCACTGTCCCAATACTTTTGGAGCTCACTATCTCTTTCTATAAGGCAGTTTGCTTGCCATTGCTCCACTCACTTCTATAGAGGAGTCTGAGCGTTTATGATACTGCTCAAATAGGACAGAGCTCACCGGTCAAACCAAAAAAGTATGATATGTTAAAGGAGTAGTTCACTATTTTTCAACTTGATGTTAGATGGTTCCTCACCCTGAAACTAATTTATGGGCCAAGAGAAACGGTAATCCAGGCTAAAAGGTTCTTTAAACAGCCAATGCAACCTTAGCCATCACAAGCTAACAATCAATGGAAGTGATGGGGGCATGTGAGCATTTAGAGAATATATGTCTAAATCACCTGAAATCAACTGCATATTTGGTTTGATTGATTTGGCAATAAAAAAAATAATAGATGCTCACATCACTTCCATTGATTGTTAGCTTGTGATGGCTAAAGTTAGCTGAAGTTTGTAGTGGCTGTTGGATTAACTTTTCTCCTGGCCAATAGATTACTTTCAGGGTGAGGAACCATCTAACATTAAGTTGTAAAATAGTGAACTACTCCTTTAACAATATGTTATACATGTTAATAATAAGATAGCTGTTAATATTAACAAATAATTTTATGAACTCATTCTCGCCTGGTCCTACTCCTCATTCACTCCTTCCTTTTCTTCCCCTCTCCAGATGAGATGAAGACGTTTGCTGGCCAGCAGGTGGAACCGTTGTTCCAGTTTTCCTGGATGGTGTTGTTCCTGTCCCTGCTGCTGTGTGGTTCTGTAGCTCTGGTCCTGGGCTTCACCGTCGACCCTAAGCTGGCCATTGCCGTCTCCCTGAGCCTGCTGGCCCTGGTCTATGTCTTCTTCGGTGAGACCCTCACTTTGTCCTCCATTTTGTATGTAGTCCAGTAGTATTAAGTTATTTTCAAGTGCCACACTAGAGGGCAGTATTATACCAGTAACAATAATGTAGTGACCTCTGGTAACAATGCAGTTAGCGATATCAGGGAGATTCGAAAAAGGATTCATACTTTTTACTGGACTTAATGCTTGAATAAACAGTATATTAACACACAGCCTATGCACTATACTGACTGGCTTTTCCAAACCCCTTTAATGACACAGGAACAGTTTTTTAACTCTGGCTGGCTTCATTTGGCCTGTAGCGGTGGTGGCTGTTAATGATCCAGTTAGGAGATAACTGTTTCCCTCGCTCTGTAGTGGTGGTGTACTTCGGCAGTCGTCGTGAGGGGGAGAACTGGAACTGGGCATGGGTGATCAGTACCCGTCTGGCACGACACATTGGCTACCTGGAGCTGCTGCTCAAACTGATGTTCGTCAACCCCCCTGACCTGCCCGAACAGACCACTCGCGCACTTCCCGTCAGGTATAACACACACATACACACGCAACCGCACGCACGCACACACATACATACACACAGACCACCTGTTCTCTGCCCATCTGGTACACAAACCCCTCCTCACCCACCCAAAATCACTATCAAATCCCTCTTAGCAAAGCCAGAAATCTAAACTTCAATCACATGCCGTATTTAACACATCAGTCCTGGATGTAATGAACTTCTTTACATCACTTCATTATATGCCTTGATTTGTTAATTATTTGCATATTATTTATGTAGCGCTCATGGAGACTTTATGAATTCCATATATAGCCGTTGTAGTTTGTGTGTGACCAATGATTTAATATGTCCACTCCTCTCCCTCTACTGTTGTATCCCTGCAGGTTCCTGTTCACGGACTACAACCGTCTGTCCAGTGTGGGAGGAGAGACCAGCCTGGCAGAGATGATAGCCACCCTGTCTGATGCCTGTGAGAGGGAGTTTGGCTTCATGGCCAGCCGCCTTTTCAGGGTCTTCAAGACGGAGGAATCACATGGTAAGGACCAGAGGAGGACAGACTACTCAATTCAGTTTACTTTATTGAATCGCCTTGGGCAAATGTGTTCTACTGTTGCCACTACTTTGAGTCACTATCAGTCACTGCATTCGTTAATACACCGTTTTCAGTAGGAACTAACAACAAAGGCTTGCAAACGTCCAACAGACAATACGAATGAATGTCCTTATTGAACAAGCTTAGTTAGTAGCCTACTTCCTGTTTCAAAATATTTGTATGCCCACGGAATACTTTATACCTACTGTTATCTATGTTTTCATGATAAATTGATCGTAGGCAGCAAAAATACGCATTTCTGTTCTGATTGTCACTCAAAATGTATTATTAGGGAAGAAGAAGTGGAAGAAGACATGCTGCGTTCCCTCCTTCGTCATCTTCGTCTTCATCCTGGGCTGCCTGATCACCGGCATGGCCCTCCTCGCCGTCTTCAAGGTTTCCTTTATTAGTCGAGCTTATTGGCCTTTTAGCAGTATTGCAGGTTCTGAAACCGATGTGATTAAAAAGTCTGAATTTCTTCACCAATGTTGAATGAATAAGACAATTTCCAAATGCATAAAGGTGGACGTTGCCAACCAGACGGTGAACGCTGTGCTGATCGCCATGGCCAGCGTGGTGGGCCTGGCGCTGGTGCTCAACTGCCGGACCTGGTGGCAGGTGGCCGACTCGGTGCTAAACTCCCAGAGGAAGAGGCTGCACAGCGCCGCCAACAAGATGCACAAGCTCAAGAGCGAGGGCTTCATGAAGGTAGGGTGCACTGCAAACAGCCACACATGCACGCACACACAAAAACAAACATACACACATACCTGCTACCTGTCTCTACATATCTTTTATATCTCGCTGTACCTCTCTCTCCTCCATCCTCAGGTGTTGAAGAATGAGGTGGAGCTGATGGCGAGGATGGCTAAGACCATCGATGGCTTCACTCAGAACCAGACGCGACTGGCTGTCATCATAGACGGCCTGGACTCCTGTGAACAGGACAAAGTACTGCAGATGCTGGATACGGTAAGACACACACACACACAGTCACAGGGTGATAGGGTATACCGTATCACTCTGAGCAGTAACTTTTATGAACATATTACCCTTGTGCAACCTTTTGAGTTATTTCCGAAAACAATCTCTCCCAAGAGAGCAAACAACACCATAGTCATACATCAGTCATAAAGATTCCAGAAGCTGTCAGTAATACAATTGTCTTTAATCTGATCAATTTATTAGAGGGAGCAAGGCCATCTGAACTCGCTGCTTCTTGTTAACTAATGAAATCTTTGATCTGGGGAAAAAAATGGGTCTTCTATGTAAGATGTCTTTGTAACGGAATAACCAACATCACTCAAATGTTTAGAGTAATATATCTAGACATTTGATAGCGGTCACAAAATGTAATATTTCAATGTCTTTTGTTCATTGGGATAATGGAGTTATTATCTGACTGAGCTGTAGAGGAAATCGTTTTAGAATAGAATAGAAACAACTACTCTACAAAAGTATGTGGACATCTCTTCAAATTAGTGGATTCATGAAATGGGTTTCCATGTCCGAGCAGCTGCACACAAGCCTAAGAACTACATGCGCAAAGCCAAGCGTCGTCTGGAGTGGTGTAAAGCTTGCCGACATTGGACTCTGGAGTGGGAACGCTTCACCATCTGGCAGTCCGACGGACAAATCTGGGTTTGGCGGATGCCAGGACAACGTTACCTGCCCTAATGCATAGTGCCTACTTTATAGTTTAGTGGAGGAGGAATAATGTTTTTTCATGGTTCGGGGTAGGCCCCTTAGTTCCAGTGAAGGGAAATGTTAACGCTACAGCATACAATTACTTTCTAGACGATTCTGTGCTTCCAACTTTGTGGCACAAGTTTGGGTAAGGTCCTTTCATGTTTCAGCATGACAATGTCCCCGTGCAGAAAGCGAGATCCATGGCTAGATTGGTGTGGAAGAACATGACTGGCCTGCGCAGAGCCCTGACCTCAATCACATTGAACACCTTTGGGATGAATTGGAACGCCGACTGCGCGCCAGGCCTAATCGCCCAACATCAGTGCCCAACCTCACTAATGCTCTTGTGGCTGAATGGAAGCAAGTCCCTGCAGTAATGTTCCAACATCTAGTGAAAAGCCTTCCCAGAAGAGTGGAGGCTCTTATAGCATTCAAGGGGGGACCAACTCCATATTAATGTCCATGATTTTGGAATGAGATGTTCGACAAGCAGGTGTCCATATACATTTGGCAATGTAGTGTATATATTTGAGTGGTAGCCCCAACCAAGAGATTCAAACCACTTGACGGTGTAAGAACCGACGCCGGAGATGAGAAGCAGGTATGGGGAGTCAAACATTTAAATCGGGAACAGACAGAACAAGACAGGAACAGCATCAGCACACGGGTAAACATGGGCATATGACAATCAATGCAGAAGCAGGGAACAGAGCGGGGAACCAGACAGATATAGGGGAGGTAATGACAGAGGTGATTGAGTCCAGGTGAGTCCAATAATCGCTGATGCCCGTGACTGGGGAAAGGCATGTGTGCGTAATGATGATGGCAGGAGTGCGCAATGCTGGGGAGGGAACGGGGTTGCCAGACGTGACAGACGGGGTTGCCAGGTGTTGAACTGAGGTCCCTTCACAGACACACGCACACACACATGCAGCGAGCACCCCACACGCACAGGGCCGGCCCGCCCATTAGGCAGGATTAGGCAGCCACTTAGACGGCAGGTTGACGAGGGCGGCATCGAACTGACCAAGATGCACCTCCGACAACACATACCGCTTCACATAATTCTGCCCAAAACAATGAAAACGTCTCTCTCCCAGTGGCATATGGGCCATTTAGGTGAGTGCTGATGCCGCACCTCGTTAAGCAGCGCCCACTTTGCCAAAGTCAGGGCCACAAAATATTTATCTTTTGCGTGCCCAGCGTGTCTCTCTAGGGTGTTGTTGGAGAATGCACCAAGTGCTGTGGCAGTCTACCAACGCTCAAGTCATCTACATAAATGATGTATTCTATAGTAGAAAGAGTAGTAGCATATGTGGTTTTTCTGTAGCCTATAGACTTGAGACCATATTTATGACAAATAGCCAAAAGGGCGTGCCCTATCAAATAAAAATGCACTTCGATTTGAATATGACTTTGCATGTTAACAAACACCATATCCTAAAAACAGGACACGTCAAAATAAAATGGGCATTATGGAATGAAATTGGGCTACTCAGGAGTAGGGCTGTGGCGGTCATGAAATGTTGTCAGCCGGTTATTGTCAAGCAAAAGACTGCCAGTCTCACGGTAATTGACCGTTATTTAACATAAACTCCTTTAGCATCTCCGGGCCTCCACACTTACAAGCCGCTGAATCGCTTTGAAACATCTACATTTTAAAAAGTCAAATGTAATATATACCATCACAATAAATACATTATTTATTTTAGTCAGGTCTAAAGAAACATGATATGAAGAAAATGTATTTCAGAAGAACTGAAGATGAGTTTGACTACTGTAGGCCTATGTTATCTGGCATTGCTCCATGCTGGCTGTGGGCTAGTTCATTTAGCTGACAATATATGCTTATAAGTCCTGTGCCATTTTATTTTAGATGATTTTTATAGTAAGAAGAATATAATTGAAAAAATAAAAAGGGTATTTTTCCCATTACAGATGCTTATGAAGTGGCTGTGTTGAATGTGTAAGTGATCATTTGAAACAGGTCCTATATGCAACATTTTTAGTTGTGGCAACTTTAGTTGTGAATGATACAAACCTTAGAATGCCTTAGGAATCGAAACATATATGGGCTGCGTGATGCGACTATAGACGATTGATGATTTGAGAAAGAAGCAAAAAAAGCTTTGCGCTCCGTGCCTTGCCTCTGGCTGCACAGTTGTTCTCTCATCAGGTGTTCATATTCTCACCCATCAGACTATTCTCAATTTAATCTCATCTTTACTAACATGTCAAATGAGTTTTGATTTAGAATGGCCCATTATCAAATGGGCAGGAACAGGGGCAGGGGGGAAAAAAGACATGTCATCTGTATGCACTCCAATAGCGAATGGAGGCCACCCGCTTTCCCGCCGGTCTGTTTCGTAGGCTACTTGGGTTTTATAGCGCAGCATGTGCTTAATATGAGCAGCTGAGAAATAAATACAAGAAGACTTACTTCACTCCACGCATCAACCACTGTTTGAGGAGCATGCTCTCGCTGCCCCAACAGGTGATATTCCGCCCAAACTCTGTATGCCATGGGCTCTCCAACCTTGTTCCTGCAGCTACCCAGTACTTAATATGGGAAACCAATTCAAGTCTCTGTGGGAACATCTACAGTAACATGTTTTTGCAATTAAATCAATGTCACTAAACTGTTGACAGCCCGTCTGCGTGCCCCGAGAAAGGAGTAAAGGAGAGAGAGGAGATGGAAACGCATGGTGGTGAGACATTCTGTGTAGCTATGAAACGACATCCACAACAACCATGTTTTACACTGTTTCAACCTGCTGTTGAACTTCTTTGTTCTAATTGATCATCACAGTGAGGTGAGTTTTAAAAGTACTATAGGCCTACTGCTTTGATGATGTGTGTTTTGATATGATTTTCATTTGCATTTGATGTCAGAGTGGCTAGAGGGACAGTAAAGTCCTGAGTACTAGGCCATTAGGACCTGGTCGTCGTTAGTGAGTTGGGTACTACCAAAGCATGTCCAAAGTGCATTAAAAGGAGATTACTGTGACTTAGCGGCCACGTGGAATTTTACTGCGGTCAATGCTCATGACTGGTGTGGCGGTAATACAGTCACCTCAACAGCCCTACTTAGGAGTGCTGTCCGGGAGTTTCACTCCGTGGGCTAAATTGTCATGAATGTAAGCCTATTAGTAAAAAAAAAAAAATGTACGAGCTGATCATAGCGAATAAGAAAATACTTCTGCATTTCTCGCTGTGTAAACACACTGATTCTCATTGCAAATATGCAAACAATTACTACTGATAAACTTGGGTAGCTCATATGCCCATCTTAAATAGCCCAAAATGTTTAGTCTTAATCATTGGTCAGGAATAATGTCTAGGCGAATAAAGCCAATGCAAATGCCTATTTTGCAAACGTTACGACATGGATGGGCATTCACTAAACTGCATTGCGAGCCAACACGGTGGGCTACGCTGTTCTGATTCTGCGGGGATAGGAGGGGGGCAGCGATTTCTATGTCTCGCGTAAGGAGGCAGAGCGGCCTGGACAGGGCTTACACACACACACACACCCACCCACACACACACACAGTCACACAGGGTGGTAGGGTATACTGTATAACCTCGAACAGGAACATTTGATATGTTCCCCAACTCCTCACCTTGTGTGGGGCTTTTGTCTGCAAATGGAATTATTTCGATCTGTCCCAATAATAGAAAGAACACACACACATCACTCACAAAGATTCCAGAAGCTGTCATGATTTTTCTTATTATTTACAGTAATGCAATTTTCTGTAATCTGATCAATTTATTTGAGGATCTAAACTTGCTGCTTCTTGTTTCCAAATACAATCTTTGGTCAAAGGAAATAATTGATATTTTATGTAAGATGTCTTTGTAGTCAGAAGCAACGTCCCTCATTGATTAGAGCAATTTGCGAGACTTTGATAGCAGTCACAAAATATAATATTTCAATGTCTTGCACATTTAGATAATGGAGTTAGTGAGCTGACTGCTGTGGAAAAGGTTTTAGAATAGAAAAACAAGAATATGCTACACATACCCCAACACACACAGAGACACACACACACACACATGGCTTTGTAATGCTATCCTTATGGGGACCAAATTGATTCCCTTCCAAAATGATATTTTCCCTACCCCCTATTTTCCTTAACCCTAAACCTAACCTTAACTCCTAACCCTAAAACTTTACATACTCCTAGCCCTAATTGTAACCCTAAACCTAACCTTAGCTCCTAACCCTAAAACTATACCTAACACTATCTCGTATCCCTAATTGTAACCCTAAACCTAACCCCTAAGCCTAAAATAGCATTTTTCCTTGTGGGGTTTGGCAAAATGTCCCCACTTGTCTGAATTTTCCTTGTTTTACTATCCTTGTGAGGACTTATGGTACCCACAAGGATAATTAAACACACACACACACCTTTCTTTCCCCACACACCTCACCATATGTACCTTGTTTCTCCCTGCTTCACCAGGTGAGGGTGCTGTTTTCCAAAGGCCCCTTCATCTCCATCTTCGCCAGCGACCCCCACATCATCATCAAGGCCATCAACCAGAACCTGAACAGCGTGCTCAGGGACTCCAACATCAACGGCCATGACTACATGAGGAACATCGTCCACCTGCCCGTCTTCCTCAACAGCCGGGGGTTGAGTAGCGCCAGGAAGATGTGTGTGGCAGCGCCTGCTAACGGAGACACCAGCAACTCAGACGGTAATCCGTACCAATCAGACGGTAAAGATGGACTTGCACAGCCACACATGACTCGCGCACACGCGCTCATTCACATTCATCCAGACACTGAACACATACAGCCACCTGCAAATCCCAAATGACTCCCATTTCACACAACTGTGACTCCCATTTCACACAACTGTAGCTCCCAAATCGGGACTATGACTGAATGTGTCAAATGATTGATCTGTTATTAGCTCTGATTTCTCATCTACATCTTTCCTGTCTCTGTCTGTAGGCTGGCATGAGGAGCTGGACAGGAAGCTATCCCAGCACAGCATCGGAGAGATGACAAAGTTTGGCAGCAAGACCACCCTAAACCGCAGGGTAAGAGAGAGAAGAGTGTGTGTGTGTGTCAAATCCAAATCTCATTTTATTTGTCACGTACACAGTTTACAGCAGGGATAAAAGGTACAGTGAAATGCTTGTGTGCTAGCTGCCTCAACATTGCAGTACAATAATCAATAATATCAATAATTACAATAGTAAAAGAAGGAGGTAGTATGCATTGTAACAGCCTTCTATGTACACTATGGTATACAGTATAGATAATGAATGTGCTATAAGTATGACTGTACAAATAGAAAGTAGTGTCTTGGTTGCGCAGATGAATTAATAGTATATAGTAGAACAGCTGTGTGTGTGTGTGTGTGTGTGTTTATGGGTGTTTGTGTGTATGGGTTGAATGTTTTGAGAGTCTAAGGTGCAAATAGTCTCAAAGGTGCAGGTCTGTGCAGGGAGACAGCAAGGGTTAGTATTTTGGGGTCGACATTTAGTGGTGAGATATTCCAGATCGGGAGAACAAAAAGTCGTAAGGTTTGTACATTACCACAGTCACACCATTGTGTTGTTGATGATGAAGCAATCCCCTTCTCCTTTACTTTTCCTGGATAATTCCTTCGACCTGTCCCCGCAATGTAGGGAAAACTCAGCCGGCTGGATAGCTGGATTCAGCACGGAATCTGAGAGACATGTTTCAGTCAGATGTATTACGTTACTGTCTCTCGTGTCCCGTTGATGGGAAATCCTTGCCCTGAGCTTGTCTACCTTATTGTCCAGAGACTTTGCATTTGCTAGTAGAATACTAGGAAGCGGTGGATGATTTGCCCTCCTTAGTGTGACTAGAACGGCCAGCTCTCCTTCCTCGCCTCCGTCGTTGTCTTTTTGGTAGGGCTCCCGGTTTGAATGGGACTGCTTCTGGAGAACAAAAAAGAAGTGTACGGTTCTGGAAAGTCGATTTTTCTGGTGAGTAACCGCCGTTCTGATGTCCAGAAGTGCATGTCTGTCATAGAAATCCCAGAAACGTCCTGAGCAAATAAAGTAAAAAAGGACGCAAGAGTAAACAGCAAACTGCAATGTTGAGTTGGAGCTAGCATCAGGGGGACCGTTTCTGCTGGTGCACTTCTTGCCGTGCGTGTTTGTGTGTGGCCTGGTGGATTTCCGAAGAGGACTGGCATATGGGTCAGCACCACCACCAATAGTATCATCAAAATCATTCAGATCGGGCATGTTTAAATCAATATAATAACCGCACATCTATCTACACATGGAAATTCAGTCATATGCAGGTGCTTTGATTCTATTCCCTTTGTAGTGCACTTCTTTTTACCAGAGACATTTTGTTTTCTGGTCATAAGTAGTGCACTATAAAGTAGATAGGGTGACATTTGGGATGCATCCAGGACCAATCCCATAGCTCTTTCCTCTGGTCTGAAAAAAAGCTCCCAATGCCCCAAGGCAGGGATTGGGGACATTGCCCTTTGTAGGGTGCCGTCTTTCAGATGGGGTGTTGAACGGGTGTACTGAATCTCTGTGGTCAATAAAGATCAGATTGATGATCACCATCATACCAGGTAATTTAATGCTTAAAAACAAATGGATGAATAAGATATTTGGCTACAGAAGTGCCATTTCTTAACGATCTCTACAGCTTCCGTCCAAAAACAAATCCTGTGAAATGACGTCAACACACACACACTTAAGGAGTTAGTGACTAGCTAAAGTGGCTAGCTTGGCTAAATAACTAGCTTAACTAGCTACGTTGGTCGTGGCACACATTACCAGAATGACACATCGATGAACCACCAAAGGCACACCCCATTTCTGTTAGAATTTTGAGAAAGGGGCTGAGTTGGACCTTGTTTCGTGCCCAAAATCGACTTTTAAACAAAGTTAATATATGGTTTCTCTGTCTGTGTATAGGACACATACCGGCGCAGGCAGATGCAGAGGACGGTGACGCGGCAGATGTCCTTTGACCTGAGCAAGCTGCTGGTGACAGAGGACTGGTTCAGTGACATCAGTCCCCAGACCATGAGGAGGCTGCTCAACATAGTCTCTGTCACAGGTGGGTTACACACGCACGCACACACAGTCAGACACAAACACACACAGAGTCATGCAGGCATACAGACGCACACACACACACACACACACACACACACACACACACACACACACAGTAGCTACCCCCATGTTTGTCACTGGGTTTACTACATAAACCACAATTGACCATCTAGAAAATGATTAATGGACAGATGATTGTGAATAATATATTGTGGAGGAAAGACTGTTTGTTTTCTCCAGGATGACTGGCACAATGCTGTTCTGTTTGTCTACAGGTCGTCTGCTAAGGGCCAATCAGATCACGTTCAACTGGGACCGCCTGGCGTCGTGGATCAACCTTACTGAGACGTGGCCCTACAGGACCTCCTGGCTCATCCTATTCCTGGAGGAGACGGATGGCATTCCTGACCAGGCCGCCCTCAAGACCATCTATGAGAGGTAATGTTGCCCTTTAAAACTACACCCAAGACCATCTAGGAAAGGTAGTGTACTGTAGTCCCCCTCTACCCCCTAACACTAGGTCACCCTCAAGACCATCTACCAGAGGTACTGTGTTGTAGGTCCCCAACCCCCTCTCCAAATCCACCCAAAACTAAGATCTTCTTGAAACACATGTCTTAAGTTGCATGAGAGAGGGTTTTGTTTTAAATTAGAAAAATCTGTTTTGAAAATGTGCAAAAAGGTTTTGTTTAATTGGTTGAATCATCATTGGAATTGCGTCCAATTGGTTGGATTATTGTAGTTTCATTTAAATTACTCATCAGACAAAAGCTTAGTCACTGCAAAATTACATTTAGTGTTTATTTTTTATTTTTACGGTGCTCCCGAGAATAAATAATGATGTACAGTTGAAGTCGGAAGTTTACATACACCTTATCCAAATACATTTAAACTCAGTTTTTCTCAATTCCTGACATTTAAGTAGTTAGTAAAAATTCTCTGTTTTAGGTCAGTTAGAATCCCCACTTTATTTTAAGAATGTGAAATGTCGGAAAAATAGTAGAGAGAAGGATTTTCCCCAGCTTTTATTTCTTTCATCACATTCCCAGTGGGTCAGAAGTTTACATACACTCAATTAGTATTTGGTAGCATTACCTTTAAATTGTAGGACTTGTTTTACTGTGGATATAGATACTTTTGTACCTGTTTCCTCCAGCATCTTCACAAGGTCCTTTGCTGTTGTTCTGGGATTGATTTGTACTTTTCGCACCAAAGTACGTTCATCTCTAGGAGACAGAACGCGTCTCCTTCCTGAGCGGTAGGATGGGTGCGTGGTCCCATGGTGTTTATACTTGCGTACTATTGTTTGTAATGATGAATGTGGTACCTTCAGGCGTTTGGAAATTGCTCCCAAGGATGAACCAGACTTGTGGAGGTGTACAATTTTTTTTCTGAGGTCTTGGCTGATTTCTTTTGATTTTCCCATGATGTCAAGCAAAGAGTCACAGAGTTTGAAGGTAAGCCTTGAAATGCATCCACAGGTACACCTCCAATTGGCTCAAATGATGTCAATTAGCCTATCAGAAGTTTCTAAAGCCATGACATAATTTTCTGGAATTTTCTGAGCTGTTTAAAGGCACAGTCAACTTAGTGCATGTAAACTTCTGACCCACTGGAATTGTCATACACTGAGTTATAAGTAAAATAATCTGTCTGTAAACAATTGTTGGAAAAATGACTTGTGTCATGCACAAAGTAGATGTCCAAACTGACCAAAACTATAGTTTGTAAACAAGAAATTTGTGGAGTGGTTGAAAACGGGTTTTAATGACTCCAACCTAAGTGTATGTAAACTTCTGACCTCAACTGTATATTCCATTAAAAAAATATTCCCCTGAATGATTCAAACTTCCTTCATTGTCACTTGAAATACTATTTTATGTCTGTCTTATCCATGAAGCTCACATAATTCTTATTTTTTCTTATTTTTTAAAAATGATATGATTTTCCTCATTGCAATTTAATTTCCTGTAACCTCCTTCCCATACCTACATTTTTTGGATAAAAATACATTTTATGTTGTATCTAAGTCTTTTGTGGGAAAGCCACATAAAAGTATGCAGAGCAAAAGAAGCAGCCTTTCAGTTTAGAATAGCTCTAGCTCTTTCCTCATCTGTTATCACATGACCTCAATCTTACCAACATGGGTTTGTAATGGCTTTTTCAATGTTTATCTTTGGTGTTTTTAGGATCTCCAAAAACATTCCCACCACTAAAGATGTGGAGCCCCTGTTGGAGATTGACGGGGATGTGCGTAGCTTCGAGGTGTTCCTCTCCTCCCGTACCCCGGTCCTCAACTCGCGCGACATGAAAACCTTCCTACCCTGCACCGTCAACCTCGACCCCAAACTACGAGAGATCATCGCAGGTGAGTGAGAGTCATAGAGGTACTATAGTTTGTTTCAGGTTTGTTTTCAGTGCATTTCAGATGTAAGCCTCTTCATAAGTAATAAAACTACTTTGCAAAGATTTACAACATCTGAGTTTTATAAAAACGTTTTCTGTCTGCGTCCCTCTTTCCCTCTCTGTCTCTCTGACATACATGCCGCAGGTGAAGGGGAGCCTAGCTAGCTGTGTCTGTGTGTCAAATAATTTGAGTTCCACACAATTGTTTGTAGACATGACGTAGGCAACTTGAATACAGCAGTTGACTTTTGGATGTATTTCTGAAAGAGACTGGAAGAGTTAAATATATATATTTTTACTACTTTTAATTTCACATTTCTCTTTGCCTAATCTCTCCCTCGTCTCCCCCCCAGACGTGCGTGCTGCCAGGGAGCAGATGAGCATCGGAGCGGTGCCCTATCCCAGCCTGCCCTTGCAGGAGGCCGCTCCCCGTCCTACCTCCGTCTACAGCCAGCAGTCAGGCATGTCCGCCTACTCCCCCTCCTTCAACGGGCCCTTCAACCCGCCAGGGGTGGTGTCCCCACCGCCACACAGCAGCTACTACAGTGGCATAGCTGGCCCCCAGCACCCCTTCTACAACAGGGTGAGTGTATAGGCAAGAACACCACCATGTCGTCAACATCATGGTCCTTTCATTTCCAGGACTCTGAGAAGGGCATGGTTCCAAACGGAATGACCAAAGCTTCAGTTGTAGACTCTGACTCTAGGCCTATATCGTGTCCAGTGTTTCCCCTGCTGCTAAATCGTCGCCGAGTTTCTAGTGGAAGAATGGTGTCGCATCCCCCCGATAGAGTTCCAGACACTTGTAGAATCTATGCCAAGGTGCATTGAAGCTATTCTCGCTCGTGTGGGCCCAACGTCCTATTAACCTCTCTGGGATATGGCCAACATCCAGTGACAATGCAGAGCGCCAAATTCAAATAAATTACTCTAAAAATGTAACTTTGATAAAATCACACATGCAATACACCATATTAAAGCTACACTTGTGAGATTTCAAAAAGGCTTTACGACGAAAGCACACCAAACGATTATGTTAGGTCAGTACATAGCCACAGAAAAACACAGCCATTTTTCCAGCCAAAGAGAGGAGTCACAAAAAGCATAAATAGAGATAAAATTAATCACTAACCTTTGATGATCTTCATCAGATGACACTCATAGGACTTCATGTTACACAATACATGTATGTTTTGTTCGATAAAGTTCATATTTATATCCAAAAATCTCAGTTTACATTGGCGCGTTACATTCAGTAATGTTTTGCTTCCAAAATGTTGCAGAGAGCCACATCAATTTACAGATATACTCATTATAAATGTTGATGAAAATACAAGTGTTATGCATGGAACTTTAGATAAACTCCTCCTTAATGCAACCGCTGTATCAGATTTAAAAAAAGCTTTACCGAAAAAGCACACCATGCAATAATCTGAGTACAGTGCTCAGAGCCCAATCAACCCAAAGAGATATCCGCCATGTTGGAGTCAACATAAGTCAGAAATAGCATTATAAATATTTACTTACCTTTGATGATCTTCACCAGAATGCACTCCCAGGAATCCCAGGTCCACAATAAATGTTTGATTTGTTCCATAAAGTCCATAATTTATGTCCAAACACCTCCTTTTGTTCGCGCGTTTAGTACACAATCCAAACTGACGACGCGCTGGCAGGTCCAGGCGAAAATTCAGACGAAAAGTCATATTACAGTCCGTAGAAAAATGTCAAACTAAGTATAGAATCAATCTTTAGGATGTTTTTATCATAAATCTTCAATATTGTTCCAACCGGAGAATTCCTTTGTCTTCAGAAATGCTATGAAACGCAAGCTACCTCTCATGTAAATACGCATGACCAGGTCCTGGCACTCTGCCAGACCTCTGACTCAATCCCCTCTCATTCCCCCCTCCTTTATAGTAGAAGCATCAAACAAGGTTCTATAGACTGATGACATCTAGTGGAAGTTTTAGGAAGTGCAACATGACCCCATTTCCACTGTATCTTGGATAGGCAAAGAGTTGAAACACTACAAACCTCAGATTTCCCACTTCCTGGTTGGATTTTTTCTCAGGTTTTTGCCTGCCATATGAGTTCTGTTATACTCACAGACATCATTCAAACAGACATCATTCATTCAAAGACATCATTCATTCAAACAGACATCATTCAAACAGCTTCGAACCTCAACCCTATGACTTTGCCTACATTGCCCACCACCCTTCCAATCATTTTTATGTTATCGTCCTTCTCACTTTGCGGGACACTTTTGGTATATCATTTACAGAGCTATCATGTTATTTATTGTTTTGTAATGTTTCAGTTATCTGTAATGTAACATACACACGGTGCCTTCAGGAAGTATTCATACCCCTTGACTTATTCCACATTTTGTTGTGTTACAGCCTGAATTCAAAATAAATTAAATATATGTATTTTCTCTCACCCATCTACACACAGTACCCCAATAATGACAAAGTGAAAACATGTTTTTAGAAATTTTGCAAATGTATTGAAAATGAAATACAGAAATATCCCTGAGTAATACATGTTAGAATCACCATTGGCAGCGATTACAGCTGTACGTCTTTTTGGGTAAGTCTCGTGGCGCAGTGGTCTAAGACACTGCATCGCAGTCCTAGCTGTGCCACTAGAGATTCTGGGTTTGAGTCCAGGCTCTGTCGCAGCCGGCCGCGACCGGGAGACCCATGCGGCGCACAATTGGCCGAGCGTCGTCCGGGTTAGGGGAGGGTTGGGTCGGCAGGGATGTCCTTATCCCATCGCGCACAAGCTACTCCTGTGGCTGGCCGGGCACAATGCACGCTGACACGGTCGCCAGGTGTATGGTGTTTTCCGACACATTGATGTGGCTGACTTCCGGGTTAATTGGGCATTGTGTCAAGAAGCAGTGCGGCTTGTTGTGTTTCAGAGGAAGAAGCAGTTGTGTTTCAGAGGACGCACGGCTCTCGACCTTCGCCTCTCCCGAGTCTGTACGGGAGTTGCAGCGATGAAACAAGAGTGTAACTACCAATTGGATACCACAAAATTGGGGAGAAAAAGGAGTAAAAGTAACAAAAAATAATAAAACAGGGCTTCGCCCACCTGGATTGTACAATATTTGCACATTATTCTTAAAAAAAAAATATTCAAGCTCTGTCAAGTTGTTGAGCATTGCTAGACAGCCATTTTCAAGTCTTGCCATAGATTTTCGAGCCGAACTGTAACTAGGACGAACATTCGATGTTGTCTTTGTAAGCAACTTCAGTTTATATTTGGTCTTGCGTTTTAGGTTATTGTCCTGTTGAGTGGTAAATTTGTCTCCCAGTGTCTGTTGGAAAGCAGACTGAACAGGGTTTTCCTCTATGATTTTGCCTGGGCTCAGCTCTAATCTGTATCTTTTTATCCTAAACAAAACTCTCTAGTCCTTGCTGATGACAAGCATACCCATGCAGCCATCCATGCAGCCACCACCATGCTTGAAAATATTAAGAGTGGTACTCAAGTGATGTGTTGTATTGAATTTGCCGTAAACATAACGCTTTATATTTAGGGCATAAAGTTCATTTTTCAATTTTTTTTGCAGTATTACTTTAGTGCCTTGATGCAAACATGTAATATTTTTAAGCAATGGATGAGTCTGTCTCAGTTTTACTTTAGTGCCTTAATGCAAACAGGATGCATGTTTTGGAATAGTTTTATTCTGTACAGGCTTCCTTCTTTTCACTCTGTCAGTCAGGTTAGTATTGTGGAGTAACTACAATGTTGTTGATCCATTCTCAGTTTTCTCTAATCAGAGCCATTAAACTCTGTAACTGTTAATGTCACCATTCGCCTCATGGTGAAATCCGTGAGCAGTTTCCTTCCTCTCCGGCAACTGAGTTAGGAAGGACGCCTGTATCTTTGTAGTGGCTGGGTGTATTGATACAACATCCAAAATGTAATTAATAATTTCACCATGCTCAAAGGGATATTCAATGTCTGCTTTTTAAATTTTTTACCCATCTACCAAGAGGTGCCCTTCTTTGCGAGTCATTGGAAAATCTCCCTGGTCTTTGCGGTTGAACCTGTGTTTGAAATGTTTGTATGTGTGGGGTACAGAAATTTGGTAGTCATTAAAAAAACATGTTGAACACTATTATTGCACACAGAGTCCATATAACCTTGTTAAGCACATTTTTACTCCTGAACTTATTTAGGCTTGCCATGACAATGTGGTTGAATACTTATTGACTCACGACATTTCAGCTTTTCATTTTTTATTAATTTGTAAAAAAATTGAAAAACATAATTCCACTTTGACATTGTGCTGTATTGTGTGTAGGCCCAAAATCCAGGTTGTAAAACAACAAAATGTAGAAAAAGTCAAGGGGTGTGAATACTTTCTGAAGTCACTATATGCATACATACAGTGTATTTGACTTGCTGTGAATGTATTTAATTTGCCTGTTTTAATTGAATTCTATTTGCCTCAGTCTGTATCTCATATCTCATCATCAGACACCTTTAAGTGTTGTTTTTATTTGATTTTACCCCATGTTAAACGTGTTTCCTATCTCCCTGGTATTCCCCCCCTCCCTCCAGCCATATTTCCCCCATCATGTTTACCAGCTGCCACGCCAGTACGTGGGCACTTTCCCTGTTCATGCACCTCCACCACGTCCATTCCCACATAAAAGTGGCTTTCCCCGGGATCCGAGCAGTGGACACGTAAGTATTAGACTTAGCCAGTACGTCATAGTGCATAGATAGAAGTAGTGCATCTAGAATGCCATCTCTGGATGTATAAACATGTACATTTAATTAGCTTCTACATGCTTGCTTGAACCTTCTGATTCAGATTGTTTAAACATCAGAACATTCTGATCGGATTCTACATTTCACACTTTTGTCATTTAGTTTATCCATAGTGACTTACAGTTAGTGCATTCATCTTAAGATAGCTAGGTGAGACGACAACATATCACAGTCGTGGGAAGTACATTTTTCCTCAATAAAGAAGTTATGAGCAAAGTCTGTGCTAGTAGATTCTAAGAGAGAATGTCATTTCACAAGAAACACATCTCTCTTTTACAAAAACATGCTGCTCTTTTTCTTCGTCACAAACACAGAAACACAATGACCTTGCTACCTCAGCATCAGACTGTCCTAAAAACCCCTGAACCCTGCAGATATCAATTTTTTTTCTCATCCTCATGATGAAGACATGCCCCCTTTCTCTCGCTCCACTCTCTTTCTTTGTATTTCTGTCTCTATCTCTCTCTACACTCTTGCTTTTTATTTCTCTCCCTCTCTCAATTCACTCTCTTAATCTCTCTCTTTCTCTCTATTTCCTGTCTTGAAGATGTCTGCCTCCTTAATGTTTTTTCTCCTCTACAACGATGATGTCGTCAGCTGTATGTCTTCCTAATGTTCTCTACCCACATCCATCCCTGATGAACGCCTGCTGTATGCCACTCCCTCCTCACCTTTCCCTCTCTCTTGCCACCTCTCATTCTCTCTCCTCCTCTCCAAGCCGTTAAAGGTACCGTCTTTGAAAAAGAAGCAGGTACTGAAATCATATGATTTTTGTCCCTAACTCCGGCTTTTTACTCCCTTCGCTAATGCTGCCCTCCTACTACCTAGACCGACAAACTAACCCCTTCCGGAAGTGATCTGACCACAGTCCTAGCATGCACCTTTGGAACTCTAGCCTACTCTCTCAAATGGGAACCGGGAGTTACAAGCGTGCTACACTGGGCGAGTAACTTTTTCAGAGCACGAGACTCTCCCATTCATGTCAATGAAACCTGAGCGTAAGCGGCGCGGCTCCGCGAGAAGTTTGTGTTGCTCGGTTCTACTTTCAAGAATTTGACATGCCGCTCACGCCCAAGAACACTTGATAAAGTGTCTCGCGTTCTTCTCATGGCTGCAAAAGCTACGCTTCCAGTGTTGCAGCTAAAAACGGACTGTTGTTGCGACGCTCCAGCTCTCTTGTTAGGATGCTAACTGATGTAGATACTGAACACTACAAGGCCGCTGACTAGTGAAATATTTGATCTGCTCATAGTGCTTCTGTCCTTAATATTGCAATACTGCTTAAGACCTATTTACAATTACACGTTTTGGAACCTTGTAAGATACATTGTAGATTTGTAACATGTTTGATTTAGTCACTTTTACAATCTCTATAAGCATTTCAAACATTAGCTAAAGTCCTTTCCTTACCACAAACCCTCACACACTCCCACCTCTCCCACCTCTCCACCTCATCAAAGTCGACATGTCCTATGAGGACAGCCCTTCTACTCAGTCAGTGGCATTGCCTGTGGTTTCATAAAGACCTGAAACTAACCTGTTTGAATAAATAATAGTCATGTACCATTTTATTGCTGTGTGCATTCTATCCATACTAGCATCACAGCACTCTAGCACTAGATGTGTATCACTTACCAGTAATATTTTCTCCATTCATCTTTGGTGAGGTGTGTGGTGTCATATCTAACTCAAAGAAATAGAATCACTAGAACGGACATCCTCGTTCAAGTCAATTCAATGGTCTGAGGGGATATCCGTTATAGTGATTCCATTTCTATGGTCTAACTCTTGCGTTTGTGAGTAACCTAATAGTAGTAATACTTTACAGATAACAGGAAGTGATGTCATTTCCTCCTCACAGATAACATCCAAGGTGTTTTACCATACACTATTCTCTCATCCACTCACTGACAACGTTTGGTCTGGGCCTAATGCCGTGACAACCTCTAATAACCCATAGTTTACATCCCATTGCCATACTGTACCATACTCCATACTGTATCATGCCATACTCACCCTAGGATAACGGCACTCTCATCAACAACCCATTATAGATCAGATGTTATATTTATCTCATACTGTACCTACTAAGGGTTTATGTGGCCTACGTTCTCTTCGTGTTACTCTCCCCTATACCATGCCTTTACCTTTGCAGGTTTGAACGGAGTTTCAGCATGGAACTCTTATTTTATTTCATTCTATGTTATTCCATTTTTACCCAGACTGGCAGAGCATACTACAATAGTGATATACGTAATAACTTGAAAAGGGAGAAATTGTATTCGGAATTCTAACGTCCATCAAATAGCTATTCACTCAGGTTTTGTCCTTCAGCTGTATCCTGTCATTGACAATGTGTTCTGAACCTGGTTGTGTGTATTGTGTGTGTCAGGGTTCTGCCTCTGTGGTGTCGGCCACCCCGGTCATCCTCCTGAGCTCCATGAACACAGACGCAGTGTGTGAGCGCGTCAAACAGATCGAGGGCATCGACCAGAGCATGCTGGTCCAGTACACAGCCACCATCAAGAAGGTGAGCTTGAGAAAGAGAGAGGGAGAGAGAGAGAGAGGGTATTTCTGGCATCCCCCCATTAACCATCTCTCCCTCATCTCTCCCTCACGCTTTTCTCCCTCAGGCTAATGTGAACGGCAGAGTTCTGACCCAGTGCAACATCGATGAACTGAAGAATGAGATGAAAATGAACTTTGGAGACTGGCAGCTCTTCAGAGGAACTGTGAGTACTTTGGCTCTAACTTTGCTCTTACCTGTTTCTTTTATTGTGTAGTGTATTTACCATCCGCTTTAACAGTCGACACTGCTGTTACAGTATGGTTCTTAACTCAGTAGGGTGTCTACACACTCTGCCCAAAATGCGCTTTGGTGATGAAATTTGACTTCCTTATGTTATAAAATTGCGAAATATTATTCATGTTCTGAATCGTTCAGTGGGGTCTTTCTCATCATTAACATTAAATCCAAAGAGTTGAATTTCGTACCTAATACATCCTATGATAAGCACCGAGCTCTGTTGACATAGCTGTGTAGGTTTCTCGTAACAACTTTTGTCACTTTTACATTTTGTGGTCGTTGTCTTCAAAATTGTTTCTGCGGATCACAAAACGCAAAATTAGCATGACACGAGCTGAATTAATTGTAAAAGGCTTTGAAAATAAAAAGCTTATACAGATGTAGGATCTTAATTTGAGCCAATTTGCTACAGAAGGAACATAATCCTGCAGCAACAGGAAATGTAAATTATTATGTGGATCATAATTAATTTACATTTTTTTGTAGGGGTTAATACATTCTTCGTTAGGGCAAATCAAGTCTGACATTTTAAAGTGGAATTTCAAACTTTAGAAGTCTTTTTAAACCTTGGGTACACTACAAGATTGCATTTCCGGCAATTTGGTGCAGGAAAATTGTCAGCAACAAAAGAGAGGTCAAATTAAGATCCTACATCTGTAAATTCAGTGCTCCATTGACATTTCACAGCGATACGTTTGTTTTTGTGAGAAATATTTGAAAAATAACAGGAATTTCCAATTACATATGAAAAGCATATGCAAAAATATGAAAATACTACATGTCATGTTTCAAAATCAATATCACCTCTATATTGTTTAATGTCCTGCAATTCAATAAAAAAAGATAACGAGTTCAACAGGAAAGTGAGCCTGTCAGGTAGCCTGTAGCCTTAATTCTTGCACAGAATCCAGCCTAGCTGACATGATGCAATTTTCCAGATTTTTGACCACAATTATTCTCTGGCCTCCATTGATTTAGTCACCATAATACTGGCCATTCTACAAGGGTAAAAACTCCAATAACTTTTTAACAGATTACTATAGAGACATGAGGTTTGGTTTTCTTAAAGGGTTATAATTTTACCCATTGGTCCAAATATGTGTTTTTGATTGGACACCCTAAACCCAGTCATCTGTAGTCCTCCTCCTACATCTTCTTCTTCTAGGTGTTGGAGATGCGTCATGTGGAGAGCCAGGTGCTTCATGAGGAGGCTCCCAGCGAGATGGGCAGCAGTGTGGCGGGCCATGGGGAACCGAGGCGCCAGGTCGCCCCGCCCCAAGCTGGCGCCGCCAACCTCGACGCCAACTCACCGATGTACAGCTTCAACCTGAGCTTTGAGGAGCTAAGCAACGTGGGACTGGATGAGCCTCCCAGGCACAGCAACAACACATGGATGGTGAGTGACTGGTGGTATTTTCCATTGTAGAGAGGTCTATATTGCATCATTATTATACATTGACAAAAAGACTGGTATTGAATAACTATATGCACATAACCATAATTTAAGCCGTTGACCTGTATGTAAACCAAATGATAGCACATTTGCCTTCACGTACACTACCGGTCAAAAGTTTTAGAACACCTACTCATCAAGGGTTTTTCTTTATTTTTGCTATTTTCTACATTGTAGAATAATAGTGAAGACATCGGAACTATGACATAACACATATGGAATCATGTAATAACCAAATAAGTGTTAAACAAATCAAAATATATTTGAGATTCTTCAAATAGCCACCCTTTGACTTGTTTACAGCTTTGCATTCTCTCAACCAGCTTAACCTGGAATGCTTTTCCAACAGTCTTGAAAGAGTTCTCACATATGCTGAGCACATTTTGGCTGCTTTTCCTTCACTATGCAGTCCGACTCATCCCAAACCATCTCAATTTGGTTGAGGTCGGGTGAGTGTGGAGGCCAGGTCATCTGATGCAGCACTCCATCACTCTCCTTCTTGGTCAAATAGCCCTTACACAGCCTGGAGGTGTGTTGGGTCATTGTCCTGTTGAAAAACAAATGTCCCACTAAGCCCAAACCAGATGGGATGGCGTATCGCTGCAGAATGCTGTGGTAGCCATGCTGGTTAAATGTGCCTTGAATTCAAAATAAATCACAGACAGTGTCACCAGCAAAGCACTGTCACACCATAACACCTCCTCCTCCATGCTTTACGGTGGGAAATACACATGCAGAGATTATCTGTTCAACCACACCGTGTCTCACAAAGACACGGCGGTTGGAACCAAAAATCTCAAATTTGGACCAAAGGACAAATTTCCACCGGTCTAATGTCCATTGCTCGGGTTTCTTGGACCAAGCAAATCTTTTCTTCTTATTGGTGTCCTTTAGTAGTGGTTTCTTTGCAGCAATTCGATCATGAAGGCCTGATTCACGTCTCCTCTGAACAGTTGATGTTGAAATATGTCTGTTGGTTTAACTTTGTAAAGCATTTATTTGGACTGCAATTTCTGAGGCTGGTAACTCCAATGAACTTATCCTCTGCAGCAGAGTTAACTCTGGGTCTTCCTTTCCTGTGGCAGTCCTCATGAGAGCCAGTTTCATTATAGCGCTTGATGGTTTTTGCGACTGCACTTCAAGAAACTTTCAAAGTTATTGAAATGTTCCGTATTGACTGACCTTCTTGTCTTAAATAAATGATGGACTGTTGTTTCTCTCTGCTTATTTGAGCTGTTCTTACCATAATATGGACTTGGTCTTTTACCAAATAGGGCTATCTTCTGTATACCCGCACTACCTTTTAACAACGCAACTGATTGGCTCAAATGCATTAAGGAAAGAAATTCCACAAATGAACTTTTAAGAAGGCACACCTGTTAATTGAAATGCATTCCAGGTGACTACCTCATGAAGCTGGTTGAAAGAATGTCAAGAGTGTGCGAAGCTGTCATCAAGGCAAAGGGTGGCTATTGAAGAATCTCAAATATAAAATATATTTAGATTTGTTTAACACTTATTTGGTTACTACATGATTCCATATATGTTATTTCATAGTTTTGATGTCTTCACTATTATTCTACAATGTAGAAAATAGTAAAAATAAAGAAAAACCCTTGAATGAGTAGGCGTTCTAAAACTTTTGAACAGTAGTGTATACTTAGACCACAGATCTAGGCCCTCCTCAGTCTTTCAATGTCTTACTCTATTAAATGTAATGTTCCATAACCTCCCCTCTCCCCAGGCCCCGACCCACCGCACCCCCAGCATGTCCAGCCTCAACTCCCCGGAGTCGTCCAACGACATCGTCAAGCTGACTGAAAAGCAGCAATCCGAGTACCGCAACGCCTACCAGGAGTACATCGCCCAGATGGCCACGCTGGAGGTGGGCGGAGGCGGGGGAGAGAAGCCCGTCCAGCCCCACCCCAACCAGTTCATGACCTCCTCCAGCTCCGAAGATAAGACCAAGGACAAGGCTACTGCCAAGAGGAGCACCACCAAGCCCCCCGCTGTAGACGCCCCAGACTTCACCAACGCTGAAGCCGCCCTGGACCCCATCACAGAGGAAGATGAGAAGCAGGACCCCCATGGCTCCTCCAAAACCCTGCTGGGCCGCAAGGCCTCCGGATCCAGCGACAGGGGGAGCGGCCTGTTTCTGGGAGCCACCGATCTCAAGTTGAAGGCCACCGGCGGGCTGCGTTACGAGAAGCTGACCAGCGACGACGAGGATTCAGAGAACTCCGACACTCCTCTCCTGGGCGACGGGAAGAAGCCCGGTGAAACCAAAGCATCCTCCTGCAGCAGCTCCCTGGCCCTGGCTAAGGGGAAAGAATATCTCTCCGATGCCATGCTGGATAAGAAGGATTCGTCGGACTCTGGCATGCGGTCCAATGAGAGCTCCCCCAACCACTCTCTGCAAGACGAGGAGGCCGACCTTTCCCAGCTGGAAAGGGCCAACCTCATCGACCTGGACCAGGAGGAGAGCCAGAGCCTGGCAGCCAGGAAGAGGGGTCTGCCCAGCAGCCTGAGTGGTCTCCAGGACCCGGCTGTGGCCCGCATGTCCATCTGCTCCGAGGACCAGTGCAGCCTGCTGGCCAGCAGCCCCGAAGAGAGCTGGCCCTCGTCCAAGAACTACAACCTGAACCGCACGCCCAGCAACACCACCCTCAACAATAACACCAACGCCCAGCAGCAGCGTTGCCCAGGGCAGAGTGCTCCGGTGGGGTCGACCGACACTACCTGCTCCACCCCTACCTCCTCCTCCACCAGCGAGATCATCGTCTCCCCGGGTTCCGGCACCACCAAGTCCGGGCCGCACAACGAAAACGTGCGCGTGGTGCACCTGAAGCGGGGGCTGAACCCCGGGGATCCCCCAGAGATCACCAGTGTGTCCTCCGACACCGTCACCTTCGGAGAGGAGCGCGAGAGCATCCTGTGAGCCTCCCCGCCCACGTCGTACCCAGGAGGGAGACGCCTGGAGAGCACTCAGTCAGTAGATCTTTGGTGTGGTAGTCTGAACAACGCATGAGTAGCAAGGTACCATAGCTAGCTAAATGGGTAGATAAATTAAGATTTTAGGGCTATATGTTCCTAGGTGTGTACTACGTAGATAGCCTCGTTAAACCGGCCTGATTTTGCGTGCTCACATTCTGTTTTACTTTAGTGAAATAAAAGGAGAGCGCAGCGGTCGGTCTGGTTTCACGAGGCTACTATGTACTGTAGAGGCAGCGTACTAATGTTGTATTGTGTATTTTTATCATCTGAAGTGAAGTGACCCATACTAACTATATTGGTAGTTACTTACAGTATAATTGACAACTAATTGCATACAGTGACTGACAACTATCTGTGAATTGTCCCGCACTAGAGCAAGCATTTTAAGCTTGAGTGCCAGTCTGTTTGTGCTATCAGGCCAACTTCTTGTCACTCATTGTCATGCCAAGGGATTGACAAGAGCACGAATCTATCCGGGACCAGTCTAGGAGCATGTGCCAACAGTATTATTCTTAGCTGCTGCTGCCTATGTGTGTCAACTAGTGATGTACGGAGCTTGTGGGTTCTGTACAATAGAAGATCGTTGAAAGAATAAATGCAAATGAACACGTGAGCCAAATTGAACAAAAGTGTGTGTGTGTAGGATCTGTCTTTGCCATGTCTCAGCAAATGTCATGGAGGAGACTCAACTGAACTGTTCTGCAATGTTGCTATAGCCACAGGACTTTTAACTATGTTTGCATCCCAAATGGCACCCTATTCCCTATAAAGTGCACTACTTTTGACTAGTCCTATGGGCCCTCCTTACAACACTAACAAACAGTTGAGGATTAAAGGGAGGGGACGTTGACACTAATATGTGACAATAAGTGTTTTAAGAAAAAAATTAGAACAAGAAGTATGTTCAGAAAAGTTAGTGATCTCCAGAAGAATTCAGTTGCATTCGCCATGTGATAAATTGGACTGTATGTACGCTTCTTTGTAATGAACAGTGGTTGTAAAATCATTTTGGTTTATTAAATGTTGTCATGGTCTGTCTCGTCCCGTAACACTAGTGCTATGTATCCAATGCCATTGAAGTATACATTTGATAAGCAGATGGCATCGGATTCACAAATCTGGCTACAGATTATGACCCGTGCGATGCATATGCAAATTAGTTTGACGTCTGTGCAAATGTCAGAGTGCCCTCCTGTGTAGCATGCACTGTGATGTTCTATGGTGTATTTTACCCAGTCTGATGATAACCGTGTCGGGGGAAAAAAATAAGAAAATAGGGTATTCTATCTATAAAGGAAAATAAGTGAATTTTGCCATCAGACATTAATCGGACTGAAAAATAAAATCTGGATGTTGGCCATATACAGAGTCTGACCTCTTGTTTGTTCCCACGTAGGCGTGTTGGAAATGATATGTATGGATCAGTATGTTTTCTCAAATAGCAGTTTCTTCTTAATGTCCACCAGCAGGAGGCGTGCTCCACCCATGCAAAAATAGTAAGCATCTTAATATGTAATAATCTAATATGCGATTTTATCCAGAGCAACTTACAGTCATGGGGCATAAGTTATTCATGTATGGGTTGTCCCGGGAATCAAACCCACTTCCCTGGCATTGAAAGCGTCATGCTCTACCAACTGAGCTACAGAGAACCACCAGTGACTAGATGGGCACCAGCACACCATCCTGGATAACTGGATATGATTAGTAACTGCAATACATTGAGCCTTGTTATGTGGTCTTCCTAATGATAGTCTGAATCTTTCGGATACATTTAAAAGCAAGTAAAATGGAATGCAGTTACACCATCCTTCAATGTAAGAGAAAGTCCAGTGACAATGTTGAAAATTGAAAATTGTCAGTTGTTGGAAATTTGTATATTTACACCACTTACAAAGTTCCAATATAATCCCTCATAAAACATAGTATGGATATTAACAATTGTACAGTATAAGGAATCTAATTTATTATTGTATAAAAGTGCAATTTACAACATTCCTCATTATATTCTCTGCAACCAATCTGATACTATACAGGCATGATTTTTGTCTTAACATTTATATACAGTGAGTGTCCATTAGTCCGTCCGTAAGAAACAGCAAACATTTAGAGAGTGCTCCTGTGTTTCATGCACCACCTGCCCAGGAAAAAGCAGAATCCTGTCGTCGAAAGATCTCTTTTCAGTCAGTTATTCTGTCCTTGTGTTTCCAATGTTGGTGAGAGATCATTCTTCCGTTGAAAGAAAAAATAAAAGGCCAGTAGATAAATAAAAACTTTAAAACACATACTTGTATCTCCTTTTAGGAAAAAATATAAACTTAAGTCGAGGAAATCCAGCCAGCCAGTGGAGGTGAACATGGGGTCCTGTTTAAAACACACCTGTAATAGACTGGGGAGAGAAAAGAGGGTAACATTTAGAGAGAAGCCAGGCTAAAGGACAGACAAGGAACTGGACAGTCAGACTGGCGCCTGAGAGGAAGCCACAGTTCTTTTTCTACTTTAACCAAACACTGAAATACTGGTGGAAGTCTGTCCCAAATGGCACCCTTTTCCCTATGTAGCGCACTACTTTTAAACAGGGCCCATAGGGCACTACTTAAGGGAATAGGGTGCCATTTGGGACACAGTCTGAAATACTGGGCAATCCCTGAGCACCAGATGGAGGCGTCAACACAGTCGGCGGAATAAGTAACATCCTGACAACCTCTAAGTACAACGTGGGAATAGATCTACACTTGCTATAATGATGCTGGCTGGCGCCTGCTTTTACTTACAGACAATTATCTACAGACCAGTAGTTTTCAGAACCCACACAACCACTGACTGGAGTAGCCATCCAGTCTATTATGTAGCCAGAGCCTATGATATCATGATACAGGTAGGTTAATCAGTGGTGTCAAGTCAACAATATAACAGTCCATGGACTACCCTTTTCAAAGTGTAACTGATACCAAGTCTCTATGTCCTTAAAGTTTTGACCCATTTGAGCGCACCTTTTTTTTTTACCTCTCAACAAAATGACTTTTCCAGATGGAAATGGATGCAAAAATGGCAGTATTAAAGGAAATACTTACCCAGTCAGAGGGGGAGTTTAGCGGTCATCAGTCTCTGTCTCTTTGGGGAGCTGGTCATTTGACTGAAAACACACAAGACAACCACTGTTCAATATCACTGTTTACAAATCGAGGCTACTGGCATTGCTGAGTTAGAAACTAGACCACAGCCACTGTACTATTAGGTTTCTATTCATTCACCACCAAGCTGTAACTTGTACAATAACCAACAGTGGCACTTTATCAAATGTAAAAGATTTAGTACATTTTTACAGATTTATGTGAAGCAGAATATAAGGCTGCTTTGGAGAGAATCAAATAAATATTTGAATATAAGCCTGTAAGCCTTTAACCAAAGTAAGCATATTACATAGACTACATGGATAATGTACATGTCATAGGAGTTAGGCTACATCAAAATATAGGAACTCCAATTGAACAAGCTAGTTTCTTTCTGTATAGCCTACTATGTTTATGTTAGGCTATTTTTCTGAACCACTCCAAAACAGAAGTTCCCTCATTGGGGAAAAAAATGAAGTTATTCTATACTATTCGTAATTTTACCTGAAAGGTGACCAGGCTGATGTCGGAGTTGATGGTTGCTAGGGGGTTCCTGGGTGATGCTGGCTGTCCCGGTCGCTGCTGCTGATGTTGGCAGCTGGAGATGATTGAGCTAGAGTCCAGTGCAATCTGAAGGTCTAATATATAGTCTATAACATGCTGCAATATCTCAATTTTACTAACGTTCTTGTTCTGCGGGAGGCTGGGCACGAGTTCTTTCAGCTTGGTGTAGCAGTCGTTCATATTGTACAGCAGACTCAGAGGATCATCCATCGGGCTTTTGCTCCGGGCGATGCCGAGGGTATGTTCCGACGAGTTGGTGATGTTGTTTCTCATAGACCGCACGGGACTTATTGCTTTCATGATGACAGTTGAGTGCGATAAGATATTACGCATGAAAGAAGCAGAAATCCTTGCCCAGACTTCGCTAAATACAATCAGTGCAGTGCGCACGCTGTCAAGTTCTCTTATAAGCCTTGTGGACGGGGCTGGTCGCGCCTCAGCTCGAACTGCTCGTAGATTGGCTTCCTGGAAGTGTCAATCACTGTCCAAAGCAATGGAATTGGTTCAAATGGAGCACATATGTCCACCCCGCCCATATTTTCCGCATTCTTGAGCAAGTTATGTGAAGGCGCGCACTGAAGTGATGTTCTTCTCTGTTCATGTGAAAGTCTATTTTGAAGTCATCTGAGTCTGTAGGCTACTTCTGGCTGTGGGCCTATAGGTGATCTAAAGGCACATCAGTGTGCCAAATGTAGACTACCTCCTAATTACGCAGGGCCAATTAGGTTACTCACCAGAGATGTTCACCCCAATAACCATGTATTAGCCTACAGTTCCAGCTATTGATAGCCTGTATTGGCCTATTTTCCATAGAGGGAAATTGCACATTATTTCGTTTCGTGACCCTAGCTCATCTGGAGTGAGTTAATTTTACCATGCGTTAAAGCTGTGCGCAGTTTCCCCATTTCTTACCCACTGGACCAAGTTGAACCCAATCTCATGATTGCTTGGCACCATACAGCTCAACGGACTCACACTGCAGTAGCTGTAGCGAGTTGCCTGGCTTCGCCGCAAGCTCCCACTTCTACCGACTGCCTGGCGCCAGCGCTGTGACGGCATCCCATTCACAGCAGCACTTGAAGCCAGGCAGGCGCCGCTCTGGCGGCTGCTATGACGACGGGAGCTGTCAGTCAGCGCGCGGGTTCTCAGCTGACTAGAGATGGAGCTCTCACAGTGCCTGGAGTGCCCGGAGCCACACACCTGCACTGGTGGTTTGAGTTTCTCAACACAACTGAACTACTGTTTTCTATCTGTTTACTGTCTTAATTCACTAGCTGTACTAGATGCCAAGGGCTTGTTGTGAGAAAATAGTACAGCGTCCCAACTGGCATCTATTTCCAACACAGTGCACTTCTTTTGATCAGATCCCTAATGGTACTGGTCAGAAGTGGTGCACTATAGGGAATAGGCTGTCTTTTGGGATAGAGCTTCCAGTAGTTTTCAGCTACAGGTTTATGTGCTACTTAAACGTCCTACAACAAAGCTTTCTTAGTGTCCAACAAGCTTTCTGTGCCCGTAACCTTGTTCTGAACACCCTCAAAACAACGGTCATGTGGTTTGGTAAGAAGAATGCCCCTCTCCCCACAGGTGTGATTACATCCTCTGAGGGTTTAGCGCTTGAGGTAGTCACCTCATACAAGTACTTGGAAGTATGGCTGGATGGTACACTGTCCTTCTCTCAGCACATATCAAAGCTGCAGGCTAAAGTTAAATCTAGACTTGGTTTCCTCTATCGTAATCGCTCCTCTTGCACCCCAGTTGCAAAACTAACCTTGATTCAGATGACCATCCTACCCATGCTAGATTACGGAGACGTAATTTATAGATCGGCAGGTAAGGGTGCTCTCGAGCGGCTAGATGTTCTTTACCATTCGGCCATCAGATTTGCCACCAAAGCTCCTTATAGGATACATCACTGCACTATACTCCTCTGTAAACTGATCATCTCTGTATAACCGTTGCAAGACCCACTGGTTGATGCTTATTTATAAAACCCTCTTAAGCCTCACTCCCCCCTATCTGAGATATCTACTGCAGCCCTCATCCTCCACATACAACACCCGTTCTGCCAGTCACATTCTGTTAAAGGTCAGTTTTATCACAATCTCTTAATTCAAAGACTCAATCATGGACACTTACTGACAGTTGTGGCTGCTTTGTGTAATGTATTGTTGTCTCTACCTTCTTGCCCTTTGTGCTGTTGTCTGTGCCAAATAATATTTGTTCCCTGTTTTGTGCTGCTACCATGTTGTGCTGCTGCCATGTTGTTGTCATGTTGTGTTGCTACCATGCTATGTTGTTGTCTTAGGTCTCTCTCTATGTAGTGTTGTGTTGTCTCTCTTGTCATGATGTGTGTTTTGTCCTATATTTTTATTTAATTTATTTTTATTTTTAATCCCAGCCCTCGTCCCCGCAGGAGGCCTTTTGCCTTTTGGTAGGCTGTCATTGTAAATAAGATTTTGTTCTTAACTGACTTGCCTAGTTAAAAACAAAGTTTAAATAAAATTCAAATAAATACTGTATAGGTCTAAGTGTCAAAGTAATTTAAGTACTTTTCAGGACTATTTAAGACAATGGAAAATGGACATTCAAAACCTTGAGATAAACAGTGTAAAACACAGTCATTGATCAGCAACGGTTAAGATCAATAAATGGGTCACTGACTCCAAGCATGCTGTACTTCTGGTCAGAAGTATAGTACTATACAGGAATAGAGTACCATTTGAGATGTACAGAACCCTCATTATGCATTTTCCATGGGCACTCTTCTCTTCCCAAGTTGCTGGATACAGTAGCATGTACGCACATTCCCCTCTGTTTCAAATGGATGATGCAAACAACCTGCACAAATAAACCGTAGACTCTTAATAAGGTAAGGGGAAAAAAGAGCACATTGATGTTTTCGTGATATTCAACTGGGGAGGAAGAAGAGACCTGGAGTAGTTGTGAAAATATTACGGCTTTCCAGCATTCATAAGAGAGTGAATGTGTTCATTTTGACCCTCTCAGTCAAAGTCTGAGAACCGGCACATTTGACAGAAAGACAGAAAAGCAGGTATTTAAACAGCTGTGACCAACTTGTCATATTTACTGAAAGTTTCACTTTGTGGTATTTTCCTCCCGCTTGTCAATGTTGCACATTATCCAACAGGGGCAGTATTACAGGGTTTATGTTTTTATCATAGATTATTTTCTTTGGACAACATGCTTGTTGAAGCTGGGACAGCATTTAGATCGCATCTCAGAGCAACTGTTACTCATCCATCAGAATTAACTCAGCGCCCTATAACACCTTAATAGGGAATAGGGTGCCATTTAGGATGCACCCTGTCACAATGGTAAGGGATTTTGGCTGCAACCATTTGAGTACTTATTCTCAGCACTTCCTTCTCTGGGCCCCTTTTCAAACTTACCGAGAATGTAGCAGTGCTTTTGAGGACATGTTTTATAAGAAGGGTTAAGTGGCCAAAGGGAAATTTGGATGTTTAGAAAAGTTTTTTTTATTTTCCGTCATTGGATATCCATACAATTTGGTGAGCTATTCCTCACAATGCCACTGGCTGTCTGCGTCTCTGCTTACACACAGCCTTGACCAGGGTGGAGCCCTTTACATTCTCATTGTTCCTCTGTCCCTGGAAGTCAATCATTATCCGATACCCCTTAGGTAGACGTTCCTGATGAGAGGCCAGGTGATGGGTACCCTTTTCTGAGACTTGAAGATTTGCGATTTGCGTTAGCTCCCTGAGCTCAACGAGCTAAAGCAGTCTCGTTCTATTCATTCTATTTCTATGCATTTAATCGTATCTGATAGGTGAAATCCGGATGATAACGTCTGAAAAACTGGGCCCAGGAGACCCGAATTCGATCCCAGTTGGTCTCACAAGAACAGCTCAGTACAGACTCAATACAGTCTGTGGTCCTCATGGGTACAATCTGATCAGGGTAGACAATGTCGGCGTCCCAAATAGCAACCTATTCCCTATGTAGGGCAACCTATTCCCTATGTAGGGCACTACATAGGGAATAGGGTGCCATTTTGGATGCACTGAATCTGACCTATTTTGTTATCTTGGTTGCAGTAATTTTGTCTTGTATAATGTATCTGTAATCGGTGCTTTCAAATCAAATCAAATGTTATTTGTCACATGCGCCGAATACAACAGGTGTAGACAGAGTGAAATGCTTACTTACAAGCCCTTAACCAACAATGTAGTTTTAAGAAAAATGCCCCCCCCCAAAATAAAAGTAACAAATAATTCAAGAGTAGCAGTAAAATAACAATAGCGAGGCTATATACAGGGGATACCGGTACAGAGTCAGTGTGCGGGGGCACTGGTTAGTCGAGGTAATTGAGGTAATATGTACATGTAGGTAGAGTTATTATCATGACTATGCATAGATAATAACAGAGAGTACCAGCGTAAAAGAGGGGGGGGGGGGGGGGGCAATGTAAATTGTCTGGATAGCCATTTGATTAAATATTCAGGAGTCTTATGGCTTGGGGGTAGAAGCTGTTTAAGAAGCCTCTTGGACCTAGACTTGGCGCTCCTGTACCGCTTACCGTGCGGTAGCAGAAAGAACTGTCTATGACTTGAGAGGGTGATCACGCAGTCGTCCGTTTGTTAGCAGCTATCAGTTCACTCCTGTTGGTTCAATGCGTTCACGCAATCATGTCAGGATTTGTCCTAGGAAGAAATTTCAGGTCTTGCACTTTCAAGGGATCCACTTTTATATGACTATTAAGTCTTCTTATTGCTCACAGTGCGGCTTTCTCTCTCGGTGTCTCTCGCTCTCTTTCTCTCTCTCGCGCTCTGTCTCTCTCTCAATTCAATTCAATTCAAGGGCTTTATTGGCATGGGAAACATGTTAACATTGCCAAAGCAAGTGAAGTAAATAAATTAAATAAACAATACAAATTTACAGTAAACATTACACTCACAGAAGTTCCAAAAGAATAAATACATTTCAAATGTCATGTTATGTCTATTTCCAGTGTTGTAACGATGTGCAAATAGTTAAAGTACAAAAGGGAAAATAAATAAATATTTGTATTTTTTATTTGACCTTTATTTACCTTGGTAAGTCAGTTAATAACAAATTCTTATTTGATGACCAAAAACATAAATATGGGTTGTATTTACAATGGTGTTTGTTCTTCACTGGTTTCCCTTTTTTGTGGCAACAGGTTATAAATCTTGCTGCTGTGATGGCACACTGTGGTATTTCACCCAGTAGATATGGGAGTTTATCAAAATTGGGTTTGTTTTTCAAATTCTTTGTGGATCTGTGTATTCTGAGGGATATATGTTTCTCTAAAATGGCCATATATTTGGCAGGAGGTTAGGAAGTGCAGCTCAGTTTCCACCTCATTTTGTGGGAAGTGTGCACATAGCCTGTCTTCTCTTGAGAGCCAGGTCTGTCTACGCTTGGGTCAGGTATTCTGCCACTGTGTACTCTCTGTTTAGGGCCAAATAGCATTCTAGTTTTTTGTTAATTCTTTCCTATGTGTCAAGCAATTATCTTTTTGTTTTCTCATGATTTGGTTGGGTCTAATTCTGTTGCTGCCCTGGGGGAGGGGTCTGTTTGTGTTTGTGAACAGAGCCCCAGGACCAGCTTGCTTAGGGGACTCTTCTTCAGATTAATCTCTCTGTAGGTGATGGCTTTGTTATGGAAGGTTTGTGAATCGCTTACTTTTAGATGGTTGCAGAATTTATGGCTCTTTTCTGGATTTTGATAATTAGCAGGTATTGGCCTAATTCTGCTCTGCATGCATTATTTGGTGTTTTACGTTGTACATGGAGGATGTTTGTTCTTTGTTATAGGGCCAAAATGATTGGATAAGTGGTTTACCCATATATCCCCATTTTGGATAGATAACTCTTCGTGTTGTTTGTTTAGTGTTTACCAATTTTCCCAGAAGTGGTTAGTCTATGGAATCTTCAATTACATTGTGCTGTTCCTCCTTTTTCCGTAATGTATTTCTGTATTGTTTTAGTGATTCACCATACTGAAGGCGTAGACTCAGGCTTTCTGGGTCTCTATGTTTTTGGTTGGATAGGTTTCTCAATTTCGTTCTTAGGTTTTTGCATTCTTCATCAAACCACTTGTCATTGTTATACATTTTTCTTTGGTTTTGTGTTTGACATTTTTAGATTTGTTAGGAAAGCTGAGGGGTCAAAGCTGAGGGGTCAAATATATTGTTTAGGTTTTCTACTGCCAAGTTTACACCTTCACTATTACAGTGGGACGTTTTGTCCAGGAAGTTGTCTAAAAGGCATTACATTTGTTGTTGCCTAATTATTTTTTGGTAGGTTTCATTCCTTCCATCTATAGCATTTCTTAATATTATTCAGTTCCTTTGGCTTTGATGCCTCATGATTTAGTATTGCTCTGTTCAAGTAGACTGTGATTTTGCTGTGATCTGATAGGGGTGTCAGTGGTCTGACTGTGGATACAGAGACTCTGGGTTGAGGTCAGTGATAAAGTAGTCTACAGTACTACTGCCAAGAGATGAGCTATAGGTGTAGCTACCATAGGAGTCCCCTCGAAGCCTACCATTGACTACAGTATATACATACCCAGCATGCGACAGAGCTGCAGGAGTTGTGACCTGTTTTTGTTGGTTATGTTGTCGTAGTTATGTCTAGGGGGGCATATGGGGGAGGGAATGCTGTCACCTCCAGGCTGGTGTTTGTCCCCCTGTGTGCTGAGGATGTCAGATTCTTGTCCGGTTCTGGCATTTAGGTCGCCGCAGACTAGTACATGTCCCTGTGCCTGGAAATTATTGATTTCCCCCTCCAGGATGGAGAAGCTGTCTTTATTAAAGTATGGGGATTCTAGTGGGGGGATATAGGTAGCACACAGGAGGACATTGTCACAAGCGTCGTCTTGAAAATGACCGGACCATGGCGCAGCGTGCTGAGCGTACATTTTTCTTAATTTAAAAGAAATGTCGCCAACAAAACAATAAACAACAAAAATGAACGTGAAGCTCCGTAAGGCTATACATGCATTAAACGAAGACAACATCCCACAACTAAGGTGGCAAAACAGGCTGCCTAAGTATGATTCCCAATCAGAGACAACGATAGACAGCTGCCTCTGATTGGGAACCACACTCGGCCAAAAACAAAGAAATATAGAACATAGAATGCCCACCCAAATCACACCCTGACCTAACAAAATCGAGAGATTTTGGAATCCCCCCAAAGGTGCGGATTCCAGCCGCAAACCTGACACTATAGGGGAGGGTCCGGGTGGGCATCTATCTTGGTGGCGGCTCCGGTGCGGGACGCAGACCCCGCTCCACCTCTGGTGGCGCCTCTGGTGTGGGGACCCTCATCGCCGACCCCGGACAGGGGACCCTCGCCGCAGGCCCCGGACTGGGGACCCTCTGCCGGAGCCCGACTGGGACCTCGCCGCAGGCCGCGGATTGGGGACTCGCCGAGGCCGGACTGGGGACCCTCGCCCACAGGCCCCGGACTGGGGACCCTCGCTGCAGGCCCCGGACTGGCCCGTGGAGCAGGCACAGGACTCACCAGGCCGGGGAGACCTACTGGAGGCCTGGTCCGTGGAGCAGGCACAAGACTGGGGACCCTCGCTGCAGGCCCCGGACTGGCCCGTGGAGCAGGCACAGGACTCACCAGGCTGGGGAGACCTACTGGAGGCCTGGTCCGTGGAGCAGCCACAGGTCGAACCGGGCTGTGGGGGAGCACTGGAGATCTGGTGCTTAAAGCTGGCACCACTCGTCCTGGCTGAATGCCCATTTTGGCCCGGCATGTTCGGAGTGCAGGCCCAGGACGCACTGGGCTGTGATAGCGCACCGGAGACACAGTGCGCAGAGCCGTCGCAGGATACCCTGGGCCGAAGAGGTGCACCGGAGACCAGGAGCGCTGTGCTGGCACAATCCGTCCTGGCTGGATGCCCACTCTAGCACGACACATGCGGAGAGCTGGCTCAGAGTGCACCGGGCTGTGAACGCGCACTGGAGACACCGTGCGCTTCACCGCATAACACGGTGCCTGACCAGTACCACGCTCCCTTCCGTGAGCATGGGGGAAAACCATAAAAAGCCTCATCTATCATTCAGTGCTATTTTGGCAATCAGCTCTTACTACAACATTCACCCTGCACTGTGTAGAATTCCGCCTCTACTACTTTCTTTTTAAATGACCAGCTTACAAAATCTAAAAAAATATATTTCTAGATATAAAAAATATATAACAAGTTTAGATAGGACAATGAATCCCTATAATAAGCAACTCATTTGTTACACAAAAGCACAGCCTAAAATGTTAAGTTTATATTGAAGACGGACCAGGGCGAGCCCACTGACGAACAATGTTGACGCAAAACTGATTGCAATTCCTGTTCAAATGGCAAAATCAGCACTGCATGGTGTAGAGAAAATAGGTCCGGTATGCTCTGGTTTGAGAGGCGTTGTACAAACTGGTGAGAGCTTTCTGAGCTAAAGGTTAGCTGATGACCGCTAGCAGTGATTAGCTGACTGCTAGCTAGTAGCTAGTGAGCTGGCTAGCTTCTGTTGGGGGATTCTGGATTCGAGGTGAATAATACTTTAGAAAAAAACCCAGATCCGCACCACATTGGGTGAGGCGGGTTGCAGGAGAGTGTTTGAAGTTGAGTAAAAAAAAAAATATATATATATATATGCAAAGGAAAATATATAAAAAGATATATACACAGGACACGACAAGACGAGGACAAAGGACGTCTGACTGCTACACCATCTTGGAACATCAAAATGATGATTGTTCATTCAGTATTGTTGTAATTGTCATTATTACAGATATATATATATATATAAATCGTCCGATTAATCGGTATCGGCTTTTTTGGTCCTCCAATAATTGGTATCGGTGTTGAAAAATCATAATCGGTCAACCTCTAGTCCAGGCCTTCATAAAATGTCTTCTTTAGGTCCACAGACACCAGTATCATGAACTCCAGAGCAACCTGTTTGAGGAGAATAACATACCAGGAAAGGAATTTTAGGGACGAGGCCACTATGCCTTAAGGGGGTGCCTCATCTGCCAGTGCACCAAAACAATCAGCCAGGGCACTAAGGCCATTAAGCAAAATAGCCAATTACATTGCTACAAAACTCAAAAAACACTTGTTAAAAAACCCTATAAGCATTTAATGTAGGAAAGTGATTAAAATTATCCGTTGCCACTTTCAGACTAAAGGGTTACCATGGTAATGGAGCTACAGTACTTATACTTGGGGGAAGTATATCTTGATTTTGCAGTTTAAACTGAAACTAACACAGAAAAACCTGGAAGCATGTGATTAAAATATACATATAGTTGAAGTCAGAAGTTTACATACTCCTTAGCCAAATACATTTATACTCAGTTTTTCACAATTCCTGACATTTAATCCAAGTAAAAATTCCCTTTCTAGGTCAGTTAGGGTCACCACTTTATTTTAAGAAATTGAAATATCAGAATAATAGTAGAGAGAATTATTTATTTCAGCTTTTATTTCTTTCATCACATTCCCAGTGGGTCAGAAGTTTATATACACTCATTTAGTATTTGGTAGCATTACCTTTAAATTGTTAACTTGGGTCAAACGTTTTGGGTATCCTTCCACAAGCTTCCCACAATAAGTTGGGTGAATTTTGGCCCATTCCTTCTGACAGAGCTGGTGTAACTTAGTGAGGCTTGTAGGCCTCCTTGCTCGCACACGCTTTTTCAGTTCTGCCCACAAATTTTCTGTAGGATTGAGGTCAGGGCTTTGTGATGGCCACTCCAATACCTTGACTTTGTTGTCCTTAAGCCATTTTGCCACAACTTTGGAAGTATGCTTGGGGTCATTGTCCATTTGGAAGACCCATTTGCGACCAAGCTTTAACTTCCTGACTGATGTCGTAAGATGTTGCTTCAATATATCCACATAATTTTCCTCCCTCATGATGCCATCTATTTTGTGAAGTGCACCAGTCCCTCCTGCAGCAAAGCACCCCCACAACATGATGCTGCCACCCCCGTGCTTCACGGTTGGGATGGTGTTCTTCGGCTTGCAAGCCTCCCCCTTTTTCCTCCAAACATAACGATGGGCATTATGGCCAAACAGCTCTATTTTTGTCTCATCAGACCAGAGGACATTTCTCCAAAAAGTACGGTCTTTGTCCCCATGTGTAGTTACAAACCATAGTCTGGCGTTTTCATGGCGGTTTTGGAGCAGTGGCTTCTTCCTTGCTGAGCGGCCTTTCAGGTTATGTCGATATAGGACTTGTTTTACTGTGGATATAGATACTTTGTACCTGTTTCCTCCAGCATCTTCACAAGGTCCTGTTGCTGTTGTTCTGGGATTGATTTGCACTTTTCGCACCAAAGTACGTTCCATCTCTAGGGGACAGAACGTGTCTCCTTCCCTATGACGGCTGCGTGGTCCCATGGTGTTTATACTTGCATACTATTGTTTGTAAATATGATCGTGGTACCTTCAGGGGGTTGGAAATTGCTCCCAAGGATGAACCAGACTTGTGGAGGTCTGCAATTCTTTTCCTGAGGTCTTGGCTGATTTCTTTTGATTTTCCCATGATGTCAAGCAAAGAGGAACTGAGTTTGAAGGTAGGCCTTGAAATACACCCACAGGTACACCTCCAATTGACTCAAATGATGTCAATTAGTCTACCAGAAGCTTCTAAAGCCATGACATCATTTTCTGAAAATGTCCAATCGTTTTAAGGGCACAGTCAACTTAGTGTATGTAAACTTCTGACCCACTGTAATTGTGATACAGTGAATTATAAGTGAAATAATCTGTCTGTAAACAATTGTTGGAAAAATGACTTGTGTCATGCACAAAGTAGATGTCCTAACCGACTTGCCAAAACTATAGTTTGTTAACAAGAAATTTGTGGAGTGGTTGAAAAACGAGTTTTAATGATTTCAACCTAAGTGTATGTAAACTTCAAACTTCAACTCTAGCTAGGAAACATGAAATCTAGCTCAGTCTCAGTTGGGATAATTTAAAATGTATCTATGACAGCCTGTGACTGCCACTGTGCTCATTGTTAAATAAAGTTAAGGGATTCAGAATCAAGCTATGTAACTACATGACAGAAATACTTTGAAAACAACAAAGGTTTATAGCCATAATTGACTTCAGAAAATGTGAGTGAAACACTTACACTGTATAGAGCCCTGCATTTGTGTGACCTATAAACAGTCAGAGTTATGATTTTTACACCCAGCCTAAGAGCATTACAGATAAAAATAATACATTTTTGGAACACATATTACATTAATAACTTGTGTTCCTTGTGTTCTCTCACCTTCATCTCAAAATGCACAAAGGTCTGAAGGGAGACAAGCTCTTGAGGTATGAGAAACTGTGTATATTATTAATTTAAACAATCACAGAAAATCTTATTAAATAAGCACTTACTTGTCTGTCTGTGAAAAGTGCTGTCCATCTAGGTTTGATGTCAATCACAAGGGGCTTATCTTTCACAATCTCCTTTCTTCTTAATGAGAAAGTAGTCCTCACTGCTGCATCAACAGTTACCCAGTCAGGACTTCTTTTCAGAATGTTTTCTTGCATATAATCCTTATTGTTGAAATTACTTCAAATGAGAACAGTACTGCTTAACATTACAGGGCTCAGAAAAATGACAAAGGTCACATTTTATACAAGCAGTAACTGATTCATGAACATTTCTTCGGTGTCAGATCTGCAGTACTTACAGTTCCACTTCATCCATTGAAGGAATAATGCTTTTAGATATCCAAGAATCTAAAAAAGAATGTTTACATCAACATTTTTTATTCACTTTAGTTAATATGTTAATTATTAACAAATTATTATGAAATTTATAAAAAATATCAAGATATAAGTGCTATCTAGGTAAACCTGTTTAATTTTTATAACATGGTTTGTTTAACATAACATCTCATTACAACCAAACTAACAATTTTAAAATAACAGAATATATACTAACATTACTACTTGCAAGATTAGGCTAATTAATCATTTGAATATTCTTAGGTTTTTAAAACATATATTTTGGGGAAAAAAGGGTTTAAAACCGAATACTAGTTAGAAGCATGGCTTGCAAACATCTTTCCTTTGTACTATTATGCAGGTTATCAAACTTTTTTCCAAGCTAGCCAACAAGCAGCTTTTATCAGTACATGTGCAATTCTGACCACGTGCTATCTAGCACCATGTTAACTAAACACACTTTAACCAGCACATGTGCAATTCTGACCACGTGCTGTCTAGCACCATGTTAACTAAACACACTTTAACCAGCACATGTGCAAATTCGGCACATGTGTCCTAATGGTCCTAACTAACACTATGCTAGCTAACACCATGCTAGATAGCACGATGCTAGCTAACAGCATACTAGCTAAATGCCACAACATACACTGGAGAATTTCCTTAGCTACACATGCCTATATCTGATGTTTGGCTAGCAAGTCACTGAATACAACCACAATAGAAAAATAAACTGATAACAGCTCATTATCACCCAATCTAATAGTAATTATAACTACAAGCATAGCTACAGTAGCAACAGTTGGCTTTTGTAGCTAACTACTGTTATACAGTTTATCAAACAAATGACAAGTTAGTCAGCAAGTTGGCGCATGTGTGCTGCTAGCTAGAGTGGTAACATTACTATTTAACAGCATGATAACAGCAAACTTAGCTACAATTGTACACATAGCAGAATTGCGCAAGTAATCTGATTTAAACTGATATAGTAAAATAATAGTTGCCAAACGTAGCCAAATATGAGATTTTTCTTAATTTTAACCAAATTACCATTTTAACATGGTGTGCGTGCTGTGCTAACCAGCTGCCACATCCGTCGTTAGAATGAGACCAAGGCGCAGCGTCGTATGCGTACATTCTCTTTTAATGAATGAAACACCGAACAAACCAACAAAATGAACAAACGAACCGTGAAGCTATACAAAATAATGCTGACAGGCAACTACACATAGTCAAGATCCCACAAACACAAATGAGGAAATGGCTACCTAAATATGATCCCCAATCAGAGACAACGATAAACAGCTGCTTCTGATTGGGAACCATATCAGGCCACCATAGAAATACAAAAACACCTAGATGACCCACCCAAGTCACTATCACACCCCAATTAACACAGAGAAAAAACAGCTTACTATGGTCAGGGCGTGACACCAGCTTGCTAACATGTAACATAATAGCTAATGTTCTTGCTATTCTTGTGCTGAAAAGTTATCATTATTTTTTATAAAGGGCACTTGTTAACTTACCCAATAAATATTTATACCGTGTAGGTTATCATGTAGGTAAATAACATGCTAGTGGTTGTATTGTTTTAAAGGAGATACTCACCTTTTGCTAAGCTATTCAGCTTGGAAAACTGTTGAATGCAGTAGAGGAGTTGCCGAAGCACGGTCTTGATCAAGCCACTTTCTGAAATGTGCCACTGCCTATAAATTACCGCCGAGTTCTAAAATAAATTGTGCTAGTACGACAAGGCTTAAGTAAATAAAAAATATGTTCGATTCTAAACATTATACACTTTTGTTTAAGAATTAATTGATTACTAGAATTACAAGGGGCAAGTGCTAAACCAAATTAAGTTTGATCTATGTCCCCTATCAATGTGCAAACAAGAAGCAAACTCTACAAAAACATCACACAACGGGATAGGTGATCTGATGCATTCGAGTGTTTTTTTGTTGTAGTTAATCTCTTTTATAACCAATTGTAACATGACACATATTACTTTCACTACATTGGCCTCACCAAACACGAATTGTTAGATGGCTAACCATGAAAGCTTAGGCCCAATATTAGGATCGCTAATACATGTGCATGCATCGAGAAATAGTATATGTAAATCATTCTCCTACAGTTTACTCAGTTAGCAGACGCTCTTATCCAGAGCGACTTACATTTAGTCTTACAGGAATAAGCAATAGGCCTACTTGCTAAGCAAGCAGCTTGGCCTTAGTTACACATGTGTAGACCTTCATGCAGTAAAAACCTGTAACCCTCAGCTAACACAATAGTAATCCATAGCCCATACAATTGACACAGTTCATGCTATGGGGCTCCATATTATTTAACATTTGCTGCATTGGTGTCAGAAATTACAAAATGAGATATTGCATGTGACTTTTGCCCTCACAGAGAAAAAAAATGAATTTATTGGCTGCAAGGACTATGGGGGACGTCACTCCAACAAAGTTGCACCAATCAAATACCATAAAAAAAAAAAAACGATAAACAAAATGACAATTGTGACAATTGTTGGCACCCCATTGGGATTCTTACTTATGAAAAAAGGATCTGTATTGTGGTCTTCCATGAGGGGTATTTTTCATCAATCACAATGTGGAAAGGCAAACACTCACAAATTACAAAATGTAAAAAATGGTTTCCGCTATTAAACAATAGGTACACTATTAGGGCAATAATTAAGAAGTTCAAACCCAGACTCAAACCCACACAACAGTGCATGTGCACCAGAGGCAGTAGCACAGACCGCTGATTTGACTTCTTGGTTCTGACTTGAAAGTTAAATTAACACACAGGTCTTAGCTGATTTAACTTAATTTTGTAAGTAAAGTTTGTCAAGATCTGTTGTTATCCTAACTTGATATTGAAAGTAAATTTAAAGTCAACATAGTTAATAGCTGATTCAACTTGATTTTGTAAGTTAAGACAATGTAATGACTTGTAGTTATTATAACTTGACATTTTTCGTCAACACAACTGGGATCTTGTTTTAGTTTATTTTGCTTATTAGTTCTGATTTGAAAGTTGACTGAGCAAATTATTCTTTGCTAACTGAACTCGATTTTTTTTTACAGCTTTTGTTGAGTTGAAGTCAACTTTAACATGATTTGTCAAATCAACACATTTTGCACATTTAATTGACTTGAATAGCTTAAATAAGTTATGTGACTTAATCGCAAAAACTCTTTTTACAGTGTACCATGTTTTTTGTAGGATGACAATGTCTGTATTTTCTTTGGTGAAGTCCAGGTTCCTGCTCTTTAGGCCAAACCCAGATGACCTCAGGCCTGGGATATTCCAGGATGAGATAGTGAAGGCTTTGTGTTCCATAAAGGGTCCAATGTTGTTGGTCGTGTGGTTTGGCCTCAGACCGGTAAGTGTGAGCAGAGCCTGCTGAGCATCTGGTACATGCCATTGGCTTGGGCTAGTGTAAGAGTGAGGGTTGGGACTGTTTACCTGCTCACGGCCTGGGCGTATGTGTGACTTCCAGGTTGAGGTCCTTTTTGCGGGAGTGGGGGGCATGTGGTGGCCTGGAGGGGCTTAGGTCTGATCTGCGGGGGCCTAAATGAGGTGTGGGCATGGTTGACTTGGGGGGTGTTGATTGGTTGGGTTGGGGTTGTGGATGTGGCTGGTAGTGCTGTGGTTTGGATGTAGGTCCTCTCGGCGTGGGTCCTCTATGTGTAGGTCCGGGAGAGGTGTCTTGCTGGTCTGGTCGGGGTGTCTATATTGATCTGTTGCTCCTGTGTGAAGTGTTGGGGCTGCGGTTGAGGTTGATGGCCTTTAGGGTCCGGATGAAGGTGGGCACTGCTGCCTTGTATTGGTGGACCTGGTCGTAAAGGCTGTTCAAGTCCAGGGTGGAGGGGTGGGCCAGGTAAACATTTGGTTTTGAGGCACAGTCACAGGAAATACTTGAGTTTACCAGCTGTATGGTAGCAGGGTGGAAGTATTTTCATGGTATCAAGGTGGAGACAACCACTTGTGCGTTGGGGAAAGTAGAATACATTTTTTCAATCATTCCCTTGAGTGCTGTGGCCACCCTTTCCTGCTGTGCTCCCAGGTTGTTTGTGCCTGTGTGTATTATTATGTGGCTGGGTGACCCTAGTTGGTCCTCAGACAGAAGGTTTAGGCCGCGCTGGGTGTTTGAACACCAAAGTTTAGACACTGTGTTTGGGAAAAAGTTTTTTTTCTTGTATATATTTCCCATTTCAGGAGTACAAGGAGTACAATCTGTGGCTTGTGTATGTCCTCAGTGGGTGTGGTGGCGTTGTCAGGAGGGCTATCAGGGTGGCTGACAGGGGGTTGCTCAGAGGGGGTGGGATCCCCTGGGCTTGGAGTTCTTCATTTGTCTGTCCTGCTGTGATGTCGACGCTATGATCTGTTCTGCTGTGGTGTCAAGACTTTTGTCGGGAGCTGAGGTGGGCTATTCTGCTGCCTTCTCTGCGGGGGTGGCCACCTCTCTAATGGGTTGTTCTCTGTCACACACCATCCCCCTCACCCTCTCCTCCAGCAGTCTGATCCTCTCCTCTAGTGCTCTGTTGTTCTCCTGCCCCTGCTCTTTCTCCTGTTGATGTTGTCTCACCACAGTCCAGAGTGCAGATATGTCTCTCTCCACCACACGCTTGGGGTGTAGGTATCTTTCTCAAGAGTGAGCTTATCCTGCTGAGATATCCCTTTGATAATGTGAAAGTCCAGCTGAAACTGTTTGGGGTTTCCCTGTACCATTACTGTTCCAGATTTGTACACGTTCACTCTCTCTCCCTCAATTCAATTCAATTCAAAGGGGCTTTACTGGTATGGAAAACATACAAGACAAAGGAGCTGATCGTGGACTACAGGAAAAGGCGGGCCGAACAGGCCCCCATTAACATCGTAGTGGTGCTGTAGTGGTGCGGATCGGGAGTTTCAAGTTCCTTGGTGTCCACATCACCAACGAACTATCATGGTCCAAACACACCAAGACAATCGTGAAGAGGGCACGACAACACCTTTTCCCCCTTAGGAGACTGAAAAGATTTGGCCCGGGTCCCCAGATCCTCAAAAGGTTATACAGCTGCACCGTCGAGAGCATCCTAACCGGTTGCATCATCACCTGCTATGGCAACTGCTCAACATCTGACCGTAAGACGCTACAGAGGGTAGTGCGAACGGTCCAGTACATCACTGGGGCCAAGCTTCCTGCTATCCAGGACCTATATAATAGGTGTAACGGATGTGAAATGGCTAGCTAGTTAGCGGGTACGCGCTAGTAGCGTTTCAATCAGTTACGTCACTTGCTCTGAAACCTACAAGTAGTGTTGCCCCTTGCTCTGCAAGGGCCGCGGCCTTTGTGGAGCGATGGGTAACGATGCTTCGTGGGCGACCGTTGTTGATGTGTGCAGTTATACTGTTACATAGGCAGTGTCAGAGGAAGGCCCAAAAAATTGTCAAAGACTCCAGTCACCCAAGTCATAGACTGTTCTCTCTGCTACCGCACGGCAAGCGGTACCGGAGCACCAAGTCTAGGACAAAAAGGCTCCTTAACAGCTTCTACCCCCAAGCCATAAGACTGCTGAACAATTAATAAAATGGCCACCGGACAATTTACTTTGACCCCCCCCCCCCTCTCCCTTTTGTACACTGTTGCTACTCGCTGTTTATTATCTCTGCATAGTCACTTCACCCCCACCTACATGTACAAATTACCTCAACTAACCTGTACCCCTGCACACTGACTCGGTACCGGTGCCCTCTGTACTCTTCTTGAACTACACTGTTGGTTAAGGGCTTTTAAGTAAGCATTTCACGGTAAAGTCTACACTTGTTGTATTCGGCGCATGTGACGAATAAAGTTTGATTTGATTTGATATGTTTACATTGCCAAAGCAAGTGAAATAAACAACAAACAAAAAGTGAGAAGAAACAAATGTAACAACATCTACAAAAAACGATTAGAAATGAACGGTAAACATTGTGCTCAAAAAAGTTTCAAAAAGATAAAGACATTTCCAGTGTTATATTATCAGCTGTTTTAGCAATGCGCACATAGTTGTAGTGCGAATAGTGCGGGAAGATAAATAAGTATTGGTGGTATTTTCAATGTTGTCTGTGCTCCACTGGTTGCCCTTTTCTCATGGCAACAGGCCACAAATCTTGCTAGTGTGATTGCACATTGTGGTATTTCGCCTACCAGATATAGGAGTTTATCAACGTTTGTGGGTCTGTGTGAAATATGTGTATCTAATGTGGTTATACATTTGGCAGGAGGTTAGGAAGTGCTGCTCAGTTTCACCTCATTTTGTGGACAGTGGGCACATATCCTGTCTTCTCTTGAGAGCCAGGACTGCCTATGGCGACCTCTCTCAATAGCTCTCTCTCTGTCTCTGACTCTAAGTTCAGGATAGGAGATGCCTCGGGCATGACTTCATAGGACAGGTGTTATTTGCTCTGCTCTCTCAAGGCTGTGCAGTTGAATCTTCAAAGGGGGAGATGGGAAAGATTACCGACATAAAAGGTTAGACTTGGCGTCTCTTTCTGTTTGGCCTGGACCTCCTCTCGCCTGGCTGCTGAGCTCTGGTTTACAAATGACTACTTCTGACCAGAGGCCTATGGGCCCTGGTCAAAAGTAGTGCACTATATAGGGAATAGGGTGCCATTTGGGATGCATATGATGCCTGTGTGATGAGCTAGAGGCCCGTTTGCTCACATGGTCCTGGTGGAAATACACACCCTTGTGCAAGAGATTGGTCACACACCTCGCTGTGTACAGTGAAGATTATTATTAGGAAGGAAGGCGGTTGGGGTGGAGTATCTGGGAAGGAAGGTATCCTGATTATAGTGGCTAAGGATTTTGTTGGTTCATTGAACTGTCCCCTAAATATTTTCAATGATAACTGAAGTCTATCAAATTACCATTGAATGTTTCTTGAGGTGGTAGAACTCTACTTTGTTCCCCTCTAACTCAAGCCCTAATCAGACCTGTTTTTGATAGTGTAAACTCACACATGCAGACACACACACATTCACACACATTTGCATGTAAGGAAGTACAAGTCCGGAGGACACGGCAGGTGCGTGCTAGACATTGGTCGCTGCCCGTTTTACCTGAGGCTAAGTAGAGTGGATTCTCTCCCTATCTCGAATGCAGTGAACAGAGCCATAGAATGCATCCCAAATGGCCCCCTATTCCTTATTTTAGTACACTACTTCTGACCAGGGCCTCTGGTAAAAGGTGCTGCACTCTACAGGGAATAGGGTGCCATTTAGGACGCAAAATTACAGTCAGCAGAGAGAGAGAGAGAGAGAGAGAAAATCCTCTACCAGAAAACGGATATCATAGAGAATCCTGTCAGACAACTCTTCCTTTCTCTCATTCTTTCCTTTTCACCTCATCGTTCATTCCCCTCTTTCACTCTTTCCTGTTCCCTGCAATAGATTGTGATGTCTTCTTTCTGTACCTCCATGTTGTTGTGTTCCCTTCCTCAACAATGACAGTGATGTGCGCTGGTCCCTATCAGTTGTGTGTTTATACAGGTCAGTGGAGCGCATGGCTGCATGGTGAGGGCCAGGCTATGGGACCAGACTACAGGGGCCAGGCCAGTTGAGGAGTGTCTTTGCCCAGGTCAGTGAACACCGTGCTGGGGGAGAGACCCAGAGAGAAACACCTGGCTGGCGGTCCCACTCCCCTCTCTCTCTCTCTCTCTCTCTCTCTCTCTCTCTACCCCCACTCCCCCTTCCACCCCTCTCCCCTTCTCCCCTCCTTTCTTCTCCTCTCCTCACTTCCCCCTCTCATCCCCTTCCGTCCTCCCCTCCTGCTCCACCAGCCTCAGCTGCTAACACCGTCAGGCGCCAGGAGGACATCTGCCCACCTCTGGGTAATGGAGCTGTCACTAATGTAGTCCGTTTACGCTTAGCCCAGCTTTGCCATTTATGTCTCTCTCTCTCTCCCTCCTCCTCTCTTCCCCTCATACTTCAATCCTTCCCTCTGAGCGCTGCCTGCTGCTCAAGAACTGTTGAACTGCTGTAACTATGTCAAGCTTTTCTCACCCTCCTCTCACTGCTCATGCCACTGTGCGGTGCAGTATGTGTCGCTTAGGTTAGGTCTAACTTAGGCACTGTGAACTCCTTGAGATATTCTCTTCCGTTTTATGTTATGTTTTATGTTATGCTATCGTTTTTTTTGATTCAGTACTGATGATAAACAACGACTTTCAATTAATGTGACAGCCAAGGGAAATCCAAGTGCACTAAAGGGAATATGGTGCCATTTGGGACGTGTCCTGGGTCAGCAGCAGGCCAGAGACTGGGCTCCTCCACCCAGGAAGACTGGGTGTAGTCATAAATGACAAAAGTACATCTACTTGGCCTTTGGTACTCACATCCATCTATATTTGTTTTATTTAAACTACACTGAACAAAAATATAAATATGCTGAGGAATATTTCTGTCTGTAATAAATACCTTTTGTGTGGAAAAACTTTTGGGCTATGTTGTTTTCAAGTATACTGAACATAAATATAAACACAACACGCAACAATTTCAAAGATTTAGCTGAGTTACAGTTCATATAAGGAAATCAGTCAATTAAAATAAATTAATAAGGTTCTAATCTATGGATTTCACGTGACTGGCCAGGGGCGCAACCATGGGTGGGCCTGGGAGGGCATAGGCCCACCCACTTGGGAGCCAGGCCCACCCATGGCTGCGCCCCTGGCCAGTCATGTGAAATCCATAGATTAGAACCTTATTAATTTATTTTAATTGACTGATTTCCTTATATGAACTGTAACTGAGCTAAATCTTTGAAATTGTTGCGTGTTGCATTTATATTTATGTTCAGTATACTTGAAAACAACATAGCCCAAATGTAGTATGTACAAACAGTATGCATCCACGTACAGCTGGACAAAGCTACACATCATGACATGAGATGTGACAATATAAAAGCTGTGTCCGTGTGAGTGTGACTACTAATCACCAATGAGCCTGAGAGAGGCTTTCATTAAACTGGAGGGCTCTTCAGAGTGCCTAACAGTCTCTCCTTCACACCAAGGCCATGGCAGCCATTGTCTGTATTCTCACATGTAGGCCTGGCAGACATTGAACCATTGTATCTCCTCTGCCATGGTTGTTTTTCTCAGTAAAGTGTCATATCATTATTGTTATTATGAATGATAGCCACTATTTGGATTATCCACATATGTATTCATATGAAAATGAAACGGGAGAGTTTGTGCAATTAAATAAGTGTTGTGTTGTGTTAAATATTCTAGCGATGCTGAGTGTTTTTGGCATGTTGTTGTGCGGTTTATAATACAATAATAACCTTTATGCTATTCTGTCAGACAGCTCAGTGCTCGACTTATCTGGAGAGTGGAGACACTTTAAAGTCAGTGTTGATGAATGGGAAATAAAATCGACAGTGCATGTGGAAGACTGTGTCTGAGAAGATAAAGTAACACACGAGAGAAAAGGAATTCTGCTTTTCTGCTGAATTACAAGTCTCTAGCTGCCATCCTTCGTTAACCTTCATATTTGTGGAAACGTCTGATTATAATGATGAGATACAAGTGGAGGAATGTTGCAGGCATACGGTTCTTACTGTCTATGTTTTATGACATGTTTTATATCAGCAGCTAGAGACTGGGAGAGGAGCGGAGACAGGAGCTCGTGGCTGGTAGAAGGATGCACTGGTAATAAAAGCGCGAAGGTAATGAGTAAATTGCATGTTTCATGGGGGGCTGTATAATATGGTAATTGCTGCAGCAGATCGGGAGGGAAAAAACAGTAATCAAGCCAAGATGATATGGAGGATGGAATGGGATGGGACCAGGCAAAGCTAGGAGGAAAGCCACAAGGCACCATCAAACTGTCTCTCGCTGTGCTTTACTAGCTCACTCCGACTAACAAACAACACTTTTGTCATGCCTCCTCTATCCTCTGCTGTTTTATTTTATTTTGTTTTTCATTACTCCAACAGTGGCTTCCCAGCTAGCACATTTGATTCCTTGGAAGTTGTGGGAATGTACATTTTTGGTTTCCCATTGGTTCTGAGAACGGAAGTGGACATTTTTGCCTGTTCTGGGAATGCACATTTTTAGGTTGCAGGGAGGTTCTGAGGACATAAATCATAGGTTATTTGAAGGTAATTAAATAACGTTCTGAGAACATTCTCGAAAGTTTTGAATGAAATGTAAAGGTTATTTGGAGGTTTTTTAATAACTTCTTTCAATAAGACACTGCTACCTTAGTTTGAGTTAACTGTTTTGATAGTAGTACCACAGAGAGTACACATGGAAATTCATTTGCTTAGGCATTAATCATGCAAGCACATTTCTTTTTTATTGTGGCACGTTGTCAGTGAGATTCGCACATATGGCCTTCTGTTCTCTATCCATAGAATTAGTCCACTGTGCCACCATTTCAAAGGAAACAAGCACTCATTAAGATCAGGTGTGGCCAATTAGTGGGTGCAGCCAACACACCTGAACACACTTAACAAGATAGAGGATAGAAAGAGTGTTGTTGACGCTGAGAAGGGAATGTATATGTTTTTATTAAATAACATTCTTAGAATGTTACTAATGTTTTCTTGCGTTTTTTTAATGGAACGTTTTCTTAATATTCTGAGAGCATGACTTTAAATAGAACCATGAGGAAACCTGCAGAAAACGTTACGCCGAAGTGCCGAAATTCCCACAGAAAAACGTTGTTCCTTAATGTTCTCTGAACGTTCTAAGAACATGACTTCAAATAGAAGCATGAGCAAACCTGAGAAAATGTTATGCTGAAGTCATAAAATTCACACATCAGAATATTGTTTCTTAACGTTCTCTGAACAATTTGAGAACATTTGTTTAAATAGAACCACGAGGAAACCTGCAGAAAACATTATGCTGAATTACTGAAATTCCCACCTAAGAAACATATGGTTCTCAGAATGTTATGTGCTAGCTGGTTATCCGGCACCATTCCCAGAACATTGTGGGAACCCACTGGCAACACAACATCATTTCAACGTGGATAATTGGGTAATATTTGGTTGAGACGTTGATCAATGAGATTACAACCTACATTGAGCGTACAAAACATTAGGAACAGCTTCCTAATTTAGAGTTGCACCCCCTTTTGCCCTCAGAACAGCCTCAATTTGTCAGGGCATGGACTCTACAAGGTGTCGAAAGCATTCCCCAAGGATACCAGCCCATGTTGACTCCAATGCTTCCCACAGTTGTGTCAAGTTGGCTGGTAGTGGAACTCTACTCCGAATAGCTCGTTCCATCTCATCGCACACATGCCCAATTGGATTGAGATCTGGTGACTGGGCCGGCCACTGTAGTAAACTGAATTCACTGTCATGTTCGCGGAACCCATCCTGGCAATCCTAGCCTTGTCCTGCTGAAAAAATCTATTTGTAGATGGATAGACTACTGCCATGAAGGGATATACCTGATTAGCAATGATGTTCAGGTATCCTGTGGCATTGCTCCACTTTTATCATGGGGCCCAATGTGTGTCATGAAAACACACCCCACACCATCACACCACCACCACCAGCCTGCAATGTTGACACGCGGCATGATGGATGCATGTACTCATGTGGTTTTCTCCATACCCTAGTCCTCCCATCAGTGTGAAACAGCAGGAAGAGAGATTCATTAGACCAGGCAATGTTTTTCCAATTCTCCAGTGTCCAGTGTTTTCGTTGCTTAGCTCACTGCAACGGCTTCTTATTTTTTGCTGAAAGAAGTGGAACTCTGTAAGGTAGTCGACTGCCTAACCCCATTCGTGTCAAGGTGCGACGAGTTGTACATTCTTTTACGGGTCTTTCGGCACCAATGTTGAACTAGACTGTCAGTTGACTAACTGTAGCCCGTCTGTTGCTCTGCACTATTCGTGTCAGCCTCCTTTGTCCTCTTTCATCAATGACCTGTTTTTGACCACTGGCCTGGCATAGGGCTGGATGTCCTTTGGGTGGTGGATCATTCTTGATACACACGGGAAACTGTTAAGCATGAAAAACCCAGCAGCATTGCAGTTCTTGACACTCAAACCGGTGCGCCTGATACCTACTACCATACCCCGTTTAAAGACACTCAAATCTTTTGTCTTGCCCATTCACCCTCTGCATGGCATACAGTACAATACACAATCCATGTCTCAGTTGTCTCAAGGCTTAAAAATCCTTATTTAACCTGTCTCCTCCCCTTCATCTACACTAATTGAAGTAGGTGTAACAGGTGACATCAATAAGGGATCATAGCTTTCACCTGGATTCACCTGGTCAGTCTATCATGGAAAGAGCATGTTCCTAATGTTTTGTCAACCCAGTGTATATTCACTCACTCAAAAAGACAGCCAAATAGTTTGTTGAATTTCCAATGTGTTATCATTACGCTTTCAACCACCAAAATGTCACCCAAATGTCTATCACTGCGCTTTCAACCATTTAAAAGTGTGTTAATGTGATTAATGTGTGATCACTGTGCTTCCTCTAATAGCGGAACCAAATTGCAGTTGAGATTACTATGAAAGTACATGGTGCAAGTGATCAATGCTGTTCAAGAATCTGAAGAACAAATTATTACAGCAATATTGTAATGTTCTCCACAGACCTGCTGTGACCTATGCATGCTATCTTAAACATGAGCAGTTTATAAGATTACATGCAAAGACAAAATGTGGCCATGGATGTGTTACTCATTTTAAGGTAGAATGTTACATTAGTTTGTAAGATACACTTAACTTTAGGCTATTTACTGTATAACAAAAGTTAGGTAACACTTTATTTGGATAGTCCATCTGTAGATGCTCTATAGACTATCTACAGACTATCAGTAACATTACAACTAACTATCTTCTAACCCTAACCCTAATCCTAACCTTAACCCTTATCCTAACCCTAAACTTAACCCTTACCCTAGCCCTAACCTTTACCCTTATTACCAATAAGGAATCCCCTATTCCCTTCCCCAATACACGTGTAAATATTGGACTATAAATTGTGCCATCCTTTATTTTGCTTATGCAATTTTTTTTATTCCATTCTAACGAGCCACTTACGTTATGTTCTTTTTCTTATCTTTAATAATTTCTTATATTTGTTGCATTGTCGAGAAGGAACCTGCAAGTAAGCATTTCGTTGGACAATGTATACCATGCGTATCCCATACGACAAATAAAACTTGAAACTTGAACTTATTCTAAACCTAACCCTAACCTTAACCTTAGCAAGCAGTTGCTCATCAACAGATAGATTGTTGATAGTATGACCATCTGTAGAGCATCTACCATCCAACTATCCAAATAAATTGTGATACATAAATGGTATATTGAATTGAATTACGTGCTGCTGTGCATTTTGTTGCTAACCTTACTTTGCTACCTGCCAACTTTACGGTTTTTACTTTTTAATTACCGTTTATATTTTTTGTTTTTGAACTAATCACTGATCATAATCTTGATGTGATTGGCCTGACTGAAACATGGCTTAAGCCTGATGAATTTACTGTGTTAAATGAGGCCTCACCTCCTGGTTACACTAGTGACCATATCCCCTGCGCATCCCGCAAAGGCGGAGGTGTTGCTGACATTTACGATAGCAAATTCAAATTTCTTGGACAAACCAATGATTCCTAGATGCCCTTCCAGACTCCCTCCGCCTACCCAAGGACGTCAGAGTACAAAAATCAGTTAACCACCTAACTGAGGAACTCAATTTAACCTTGCGCAATACCCTAGATGCAGTCGCACCCCTAAAAACAAAAAACATTTGTCATAAGAAACTAGCTCCCTAGTATACAAGAAAATACCCGAGCTCTGAAGCAAGCTTCCAGAGAATTGGAACGGAAATGGCGCTACACCAAACTGGAAGTCTTCCGACTAGCTTGGAAAGACAGTACCGTGCAGTATCGAAGAGCCCTCACTGCTGCTCGATCATCTTATTTTTCCAACTTAATTGAGGAAAATAAGAACAATCCACAAAAATGTTTTGATACTGTCGCAAAGCTAACTAAAAAGCAGCATTCCGCAAGAGAGGATGGCTTTCACTTCAGCAGTAATACATTCATGAACTTCTTTGAGGAAAATATCATGATCATTAGAAAGCAAATTACGGACTCCTCTTTAAATCTGAGTATTCCTCCAAAGCTCAGTTGTCCTGAGTCTGCACAACTCTGCCTGGACCTAGGATCAAGGGAGACACTCAAGTTTTATAGTACTATATCTCTTGACACGTTGATGAAAAATAATCATGGCCTCTAAACCTTCAAGCTGCATACTGGACCCTATTCCAACTAAACTACTGAAAGAGCTGCTTCCTGTGCTTGGCCCTCCTATTTTGAACATAATAAACGTCTCTCTATCCACCAGGTGTGTACCAAACTCACTAAAAGTGGCAGTAATAAAGCCTCTCTTGAAAAAGCTAAACCTTGACCCAGAAAATATAAAAAACGATCGGCCTATATTGAATCTCCCATTCCTCTCAAAACAGTTTGAAAAAGCTGCTGCGCAGCAACTCACTCCCTTCCTGAAGACAAACAATGTATACGAACCGCTTCAGCCTGGTTTTAGACCCCATCATAGCACTGAGACTGCACTTGTTAAGGTGGTAAATGACCTTTTAATGGCGTCAGACCGAGGCTCTGCATCTGTCCTCGTGCTCCTAGACCTGAGTGCTGTTTTTGATACCATCGATCACCACATTCTTTTGGAAAGATATCAGTTTGTCTCTGTGGATGGTTTGTCCTCTGCCAAATCAACTGTCAATTTCGGTGTTCCTCAAGGCTCCGTTTTAGGACCACTATTGTTTTCACTATATATTTTACCTCTTGGTGATGTCATTCGGAAACATAATGTTAACTTTCACTGCTATGCGGATGACACACAGCTGTACATTTCGATGAAACATGGTGAAGCCCCCAAATTGCCCTCGCTGGAAGCCTGTGTTTCAGACATAAGGAAGTGGATGGCTGCAAACGTTCTACTTAAAAAATCGGACAAAACAGAGATGCTTGTTCTAGGTCCCAAGAAACTAAGAGATCTTCTGTTGAATCTGACAATTAATCTTGATGGTTGTACAGTCGTCTCAAATAAAACTGTGAAGGACCTCAGCGTTACTCTGGACCCTGATCTCTCTTTTGATGAACATATCAAGGCTGTTTCAAGGACAGCTTTTTTTCCATCTACGTCACATTGCAAAAATCTGAAACTTTCTGTCCAAAAGTGATGCAGAAAAATGAATCCATGCTTTTGTTACTTCTAGGTTAAACTACTGCAATGCTCTACTTTCTGGCTACCCAGATAAAGCACTAAATAAACTTCAGTTAGTACTAAATATGGCTGCTAGAATCTTGAGTAGAACCAAAAACTTTGATCAAAGTGCTAGCCTCTCTACACTGGGTTCCTGCTAAGGCAAGGGCTGATTTCAAGGTTTTACTGCTAACCTACAAAGCATTACATGGGCTTGCTCCTACCTATCTTTCCGATTTGGTCCTGCCGTACATACCTACACGTATGCTACGGTCACAAGACCCAGGCCTCCTTACTGTCCCTAGGCAAACAGCTGGAGGCAGGGCTTTCTCCTATGGAGCTAAATTTTTATGCAATGGTCTGCCTATCCATGTGAGAGACGCAGACTCGGTCTCAAACTTTAAGTCTTTATTGAAGACTCATCTCTTCAGTAGGTCCTATGATTGAGTGTAGTCTGGCCCAGGAGTGTGAAGGTGAYCGGYAAMMCACTGGAGCAACGAACCGCRCTTYCTGTCTCTGCCTGGCCGGTTCCCCTCTCTCCACTGGGATTCTCTGCCTCTAACCCTATTACAGGGGCTGAGTCACTGGCTTACTGGTGCTCTTCCATGCCGCCACTAGGAGGAGTGTGTCACTTGAGTGGGTTGAGTCACAGATGTGATCTTCCTGTCTGGGTTGGCGCCCCCCTTGGGTTGTGCCGTGGCGGAAATATTTGTGGGCTATACTCAGCCTTGTCTCAGGATGATAAGTTGGTGCTTGAAGATATCCCTCTAGTGGTGTGGGGGCTGTGCTTTGGCAAAGTGGGTGGGGTTATATCCTGCCTGTTTGGCCCTGTCTGGGGGTATCGTTGGACGGGGCCACAGTATCTCCCGACCCCTCCTGTCTCAGCCTCCAGTATTTATGCTGCAGTAGTTTATGTGTCGGGGGGCTAGGGTCAGTCTGTTATATCTGGAGTTTTTCTCCTGTCTTATCCGGTCTCCTGTGTGAATTTAAGTATGCTCTCTCTCTTTTACTCTTTCTTTCTTTCTTTCTCTCTCTCGGAGGACCTGAGCCCTAGGACCATGCCTCAGGACTACCTGGCCTGATGACTCCTTGCTGTCCCCAGTCCACCTGGCCGTGCTGCTGCTCCAGTTTCAACTGTTCTGCCTGCGGCTATGGAACACTGACCTGTTCACCAGACGTGCTACCTGTGCTACCTGAATGATCGGCTATGAAAAGCCAACTGACATTTACTCCTGAGGTGCTGACCTTTTGCACCCTCGACAACCACTGTGATTATTATTATTTGACCCTGCTGGTCATCTATGAACATTTGAACATCTTGGCCATGTTCTGTTATAATCTCCACCCGGCACAGCCAGAAGAGGACTGGCCACCCCTCATAGCCTGGTTCCTCTCAGGGTTTCTTCCTTGGTTCTGGCCTTTCTAGGGAGTTTTTCCTAGCCACCGTGCTTCTACACCTGCATTGCTTGCTGTTTGGGGTTTTAGGCTGGGTTTCTGTACAGCACTTTGTGACATCAGCTGATGTAAGAAGGGCTTTATAAATACATTTGATTGATTGATTGAATTGGGTTTGGTTGACAACTAAACCAAATATCAACATTTAAAGGAGATGTATCTACTGCTTGGATAGGTCCATCTGAGCCACTGGCTTAATCCAGATGGATTCATGAATCCAACATATAATCTGTTAACTTGTCGACAGGTTAATTGGCTATTTATACTATTTCAAAAGTATCTTCTGCTTGGATAGTTCCATCTGTGCCACTGACTTAGTCTGGCTTTTATTCCAGTTTGTATACAAATTAATAATTGATATGTTGGATTCACATCTCCATCTCAACCAACAATCTAAGTTAAAGAATAGGACTAAATCAAATCAAATCAAACTTTAAATGCACTTTAAATAAAGTTAGATCCGATTTGGTCCTACTCTTTATCTTAGATTTTTGGTTGAGATGGAAACATGAATCCTCCATATCAATTAGCCAGACTAAGTCAGTGGTACAGATGGAACTATCCAAGCAGAGCAACTACTTCCTTCAAATGTTGATCTTTTGACAACCAAACACATATTAATATCCCCAAATATCATTATCTTTGAAATCAACTAGAGCTTGAAACGCTAGGCCTATTGTATTGCCTATTATAATTTTATTGGAATTCTGGGTTGAATTGAAACAATAGTTGTTGATGACTTCGCAAATCCTATACAAGCCTAAATAGCATCATTGAAGATATATGAGTGATAAAGTTGTTGATTTTTTTAGGGGGCTCCTGAGTGGTGCAGCAGTCTAAGGCACTGCATCTCAGGGCTAGAAGCATCACTACAGACCCTGGTTTGATCCCGGGCTGTATCACAACAGGCTGTGATCGGGAGTCCCACAGGGCAGCGCACAATTGGCCCAGCGTCATTCGGGTTAGGGGAGGGTTTGGCAAGGGTAGGCCATCATTGTAAAATAAGAATATGTTCTTAACTGACGTGCCTAGTTAAATTAAAAATAAATACAAATTAGGATCCCCAATGGCAATAGCTAGTCTTACTGGGGTCTGACTCATAACAAAAAAGTAATTACTGACAAAAGACTTTACAATTTAAAAACATTAACATGTAGTGTGTGCATCTATTTATAAAGTATGGTCACATTTAATTTGCTTTGTTAAACCTAGCCTTTGGAAGGACTTTGACAGCAACAGTGAATCTATTTCGTTTTTTGGGGTGGAGATCTCTCAAAAATCATTCTCACGATAGTACATTGGTAATAGTCATTGACAAATATCATAGCTAAGCTGGGCTGGGTTTGGTTTAAAGCCTGAATGGGAGTCCAAATGGTAGCTATAGAAAGATCAATGCTCCTGTAGGAAGTGCTGTCCATCTTATATTTTTCTTTTAGTGTATATAACATTGAAGATCTGACGTTGTTTTAAAGTTATAAGTACAACATATTTTATACAAGGCTTGTCTATGTTGTAATTTGGTTACCATTATGATTATGAGGTTGAAATGTCACCCTCAAAAAAAGTTGATTACTTTTTTCAAATCCAATGTATCATCCATGTAGATTCTTTGTAACAATAACGTTAACAAATTATGTTGCAACAACGTTTTCAAAGTTGTGTGCAAAAGAACCATAGGACCACCACGCACTCACCAAGCGTTAAGAAACATAAGGTTCTCAAAACGTTATGTGCTAGCTGGGTTTAAACAAGCTAGGGGGTTATGGATTATTGCCTACTGTGAGCCAAAGCAGTTGCTACTGAGCATCTCAATATTAGCTTTTATTGTTTCCAGCTGCTGGGATGATGAGTGAGTGTCAGAGGAGAGATGCTACATATCCTATGGAGTTTGACACTAATTGCATCTTCCACCCATAATCATTCCAGAGAAACACCCAACTGCTCCCATAGAGAGTCTATGGCTGTGTCCCAAATTACATCCTATTCCCTGCACTACTTTTGACCAGAGGCCTGGGGAATAGAGTGCCATTTGGGAAGTAGTCTAATCTCTTACCACCTTTATTGGATTCCATTCCCCCCGCAACATATCACAATATTAAACAATGTTCTGTCTGTCATTGTCTGAGCCACCGAGTGTCTTGATATCTCCACATCAATATTGCTCAACTAGGCCTACATCTCAATTACTTCCATTGGGTGCACATTGTATTCAGCTCCGATCTACAATACTGAATGTTATTCAAAGGTATACATGACAATGGTGTGTGAAATCATCATCCTCCCTTTACCAGCTTACAGACAGATAGACACGGAGGCAGGCAGGCAGGTAGGCAGACAAGCAGGCAGGAAGGCAGACAGGTGATTATTCTCCTCCTCCTCCTCTTCCGCCAAGAGAAGAAACCATGATATAATGTATATTTAATGTCAGCTATCTACCACTACCACCATGTATGTACTGTATGTATGTATGTACACCTGCTTGTCGAACATCTCATTCCAAAATCATGGGCATTAATATGGAGTTGGTCACCCCTTTGCTGCAATAACAGCCTCCACTCTTCTGGGAAGCCTTTCCACTAGATGTTGAAACATTGCTGCGGGGATTGCTTCCATTCAGCCACAAGAGCATTAGTGAGGTCGGGCACTGATGTTGGGCGATTAGGCCTGGCTCGCTGTCGGCGTTCCAATTCATCCCAAAGATGTTCAATGTCGTTGAGGTCAGGGCTCTGTGCAGGCCAGTTAAGTCCTTCCACACCGATCTCAACAAACCATTTCTGTATGGACCTCACTTTGTGCACGGGGGCATTGTCATGCTGAAACAGGAAAGGGCCTTCCCCAAACTGTTGCCAAAAGGTCGGAAGCACAGAATTGTCTAGAATGTAATTGTGTGCTGTAGCGCTTTCCTTCACTGGAACTAAGGGGCATAGCCCGAACCATGAAAAACAGCCCCAGACCATTATTCCTCCTCCACCATTAGGGCAGATAGCTTTCTCCTGGCATCCCAAACCCAGATTTGTCCGCCAGATGATGAAGCGTGATTCATCACTCCAGAGAACACGGTTCCACTGCTCCAGAGTCCAATGGCGGCGAGCTTTACACCACTCCAGCCAACGCTTGGTATTGCGCATGGTGATCTTAGGCTTGTGTGCAGCTGCTCGGCCATGGAAACCCATTTCATAAAGCTCCAGACGAACAGTTCTTGTGCTGACGTTGCTTCTCGAGGCAGTTTGGAACTCGGTAGTGAGTGTTGCAACCGAGGACAGACGATTTTTAAGCATTATGCACTTCAGCCCGCGCCGGTCCCGTTCTGTGAGCTTATGTGGCCTACCACTTTGCGGCTGAACCATTGTTGATCCTAAACATTTCCACTTCACAATAACAGCACTTACAGTTTTCCCGGTGCAGCTCTAGCTGTGTCGAAATTTCACGAACTAACTTGTTGGAAAGGTGCCATCGTATCATGATACCACGTTGAAAGTCACTGAGCTCTTTGTCAGTACGGGCCATTCTTCTGCCAATGTTTGTCTTTGGAGATTGCATGGCTGTGTGGTCGATTTTATACAACTGTCAGCAACGGATGTGGCTGAAGTAGCCAAATCCACTCATTTGAAGGGGTGTCCAAATACTACTAGTGTCTGTCTGTCTGTATGTAGCTATGTACAGTATGTAAGTGCATTCAGAAAGTATTCATACCATTTAACTTTTCAACATTTTGTTGTATTACAAAGTGGAATTCAAATGTATTTAATTTTAAAAAATTTGGTGAAAGAGATACACAAATTCTCAAAGTGGAAGAACAATTCTAACATTTGTAAAAAAAAAAAAAAAACACTAATACTGTATGTCTTGACTCAATAAGTATTTAACTCCCTGAGTCAGTACATGTTAGAATGTGTGAGTCTTAGAGGTCAGTCTTTCTGGGTAAATCTCTAAGAGCTTTGCACACCTGGGTTGTACAATATTTGGACATTATTCTTTTTAAAATCATTGTTGGACAGCCATTTGTAAGTCTTGCCATAGATTTTCAAGCCGATATAAATCCTAACTGTAACTAGGCCACTCAGGAACATTCAATGTTGTCTTGGTAAGCAACTCCAGTGTATATTTGGCCTTGTGTTTCGGGTTATTGTCCTGCTGAAAGGTGAATTTGTCTACTAGTGTCTGTTGGAATGCAGACTGAACCAGGTTTTACTCTAGGATTTGTGTATGTGTTTGGCTTTTTTCTGTTTATTTTTTATCAACAACAAAAACAACTCCATAGTCCTTGCAGATGACAAGCATACCGATGACATGATACAGCCACCACCATGCTTGAAAATATGAAGAGTGGTACTCAGTGATGTGATATGTTGGATTTGCCCCAAACACAACACTTTGTATTCAGGACATGAAGATAATTTCTTTGCCACAGTTTTTGCAGTTTTACTTTAGAGCCTTAATGCAAACAGGATGCATGTTTTGGAATAGTTTTATTCTGTACAGGCTTCCTTCTTTTCACTCTGTCAATTAGGTTAGTATTGTGGAGTAATTACAATGTTGTTGATCCGTCCTCAGTTATATCCTATCACAGTCATTAAACTCTGTAACTGTTTTAAAGTTACCATTGGCCTCATGGTGAAATCCCTGTGTGGTTTCCTTCCTCTCCGGCAACTGAGTTAGAAAGGACGCCTGTATCTTTAGTGACTGGGTGTATTGATACACGATCCACAGTGTAATTAATAACTTCACCATGCTCAAAGGGATATTAAATGTCTGCTTTTTTTATACCGATCTACCAATAGGTGCCCTTCTTTGTGAGGCATTGGAAAACCTCCCTGGTCTATGTGGTTGAATCTGTGTTTGAAATTCACTGCTCTCCTGAGGAATCTTATAGATAATTGTGTACGTGGGGTACAGTGATGAGGTAGTCATTAAACGCTATTGAACAGAGTGAGTCCATGCAATTTATTATGTGACTTGTTAAGCACATTTTAACTCCTGAACTTGTTTAGGCTTGCCATAACAAGGGGGTTGAATAGTTATTGACTCAATACATTATAGCTTTTCATTTTTTATTAATTAGAAAAAAAAATCTAAACATTAATTTAACACATAATTCCACTTTCACATTATGTGGTATTGTGTGTAGGCCACTGACAAAAAAACTCAAATCAATTTTAAATTCAGGCTGTAATCATTTCTAAAGGCACTGTATGTCATCTTGTTTCCATAAGGTCACTTATGGAAACAAGATATCTATTTTCAGAAATGTTGGTAAATTCGCTTTTATTGTTTAAAGAACTTCTGATTTGTGTGTTTTCCACCATCTAGTCATGGCATGGGGTTGTTCAATAACAGATATTTGTTTGAAATGTAACACTTTTTTGGGGGGGGGGGGGAGCAAAACGCTATATATCCGCCTCACTCTCAGAGGAATAAGTTGTACTGCTATGTTTTACATTTAGTCAAATGTGATAAACAACTACATTTCTTTTCAAATAAATAACTGTACAAATGAAAAAACTGTACAAATTATACATATGTGACATATAATTTGTTGTAAGTTAAAAAAAAATCTATACAGTTATAGGAGGTCTGTATGTAAATATTAACATTTTAAATTTGAGTCCTTTAGCAGATGCTCTTATCCAGAGCGACTTACAGTTACACGGAACCCAAACCGGCTGCGCGCGTTCGCCATCGTGCACTATTGCGCATATATTTATTTTGTCCCCGTACACCAAATGCGATCATGACACGCAGGTTAAAATATCAAAACAAACTCTGAACCAATGATATTCATTTGGGGACAGGTCGAAAAGCATTAAACATGTATGGCAATTTAGCTAGTTAGCATGCACTTGCTAGCTAATTTGTTCTATTTAGCTAGCTTGCTGTTGCTAGCTAATTTGTCCTGGGATATAAACATTGAGTTGTTATTTTACCTGAAATGCACAAGGTCCTCTACTCCGACAATTAATCCACACATAAAACGGCCAACCGAATCGTTTCTAGTCATCTCTCCTCCTTCCAGGCTTTTTCATCTTTGAACTTATATGGTGATTTGCATCTACACTTTCATAGTATTACCACGACAACCGGCAAAACATTTAGTCTTTCAATCACACACGTGGGTATAACCAATGAGGAGATGGCACGTGGGTACCTGCTTCTATAAACCAATGAGGAGATGGGAGAGGCAGGACTTGCAGCGCGATCTGCATCAGAAATAGAAAGGAGTTCTATTTTAGCCCTTGGCATCGCAGACGCTCGTTGGCACGCACGAGCAGTGTGGGTGCAATAATCGAATAACATGGATTTCTACATTTATTTTGCGACGTGCACGTGACGTGTCCGGTCTGGTCAGCATGTTAGTGCATTCATCTAATGTTATCTTTTTACTGCAGTGGGCTAAATATGGGTCACACAGAGTGTTTCTTGGTAGTCTTAAACAAATCTATAGTGCATTCGGAAAGTATTCAGACATCTTGACTTTTTCCACATTTTGTTACATTACAGCCATATTCTAAAATGTATTACATTGTTTTTTCCCCTCATCAATCTACACACAATACCTCATAATGACAACGTAAAAACGGGTTTTTAAACATTTTTGTAAAATAAAAAACTGAAATACCACATTTTCATAAGTATTCAGACCCTTTACTCAGTACGTTGTTGAAGCGCCTTTGTCAGCGATTACAGCCTCGAGTCTTCTTGGGTATGACGCTACAAGCTCGGCACATCCTTGCAGATCCTCTCAAGCTCTGTCAGGTTGGATGGGGATTATTGCTGTACAGCTATTTTCATATCTCTCCAGAGATATTAGATGGGATTCAAGTCCAGGCTATGGCTGGGCCACTCAAGGACATTCAGAGACTTGTCCCGAAGCAACTCCTGCGTTGTCTTGGCTGTGTGCTTAGGGTTGTTGTCCTGTTGGAAGATGAACCTTCGCCCCAGTCTGAGGTCCTGAGCGCTCTGGAGCAGGTTTTCATCAAGGATCTCTCTGTACTTTGCTCCGTTCATCTTTCCCTCGATCGTGACTAGTTTCCCAGTCCCTGCCACTGAAAAACATCCCCACAGCATGATGCTGCCACCACCATGCTTAACCGTAGGGATGGTGCCAAGTTTCCTTCAGACGTGACGCTTGGCATTTAGGCCAAAAGGTTCCGTCTTGGTTTCATCAGACCAGAGAATCATGGTCTGAGTCCTTTAGGTGCCTTTTGGCAAACTCCAAGTGGGTTGTCATGTGCCTTTTATTGAGGAGTGGCTTCTGTCTCCCGTCTCCACAGAGGAAGTCTGTCAGAGGGACCTCCCTGACCAAGGCCCTTCCCCACTGATTGCTCAGTATGGCCTGGCGGTCAACTCTAAGAAGAGTCTTGGTGGTTCCAAACTTCTTCCATTTAAGAATGAGCAATCCAAGATGGCGTAGCAGTCAGATGTCTTTCTCTTTGTCCTGTCGTGTCCCTTGTATATATCTTTTTACATATTTTTCTTCGCATATCTTTTAAAAATATTTTCCTAAACCTCATCTTCTAAATACTCTCCTGCAACCCTGGGATGCATGGATCTGCTTTTTTTCCAAAGTATTTCTATTTACTTCGGGAACATCTGGAATCCCTCAACTGAAGCTAGCCAGCTAACTACCTACCAGCTATCAGTTAGCAAACCATTACTAGCGGTCATCAGCTAACCTTTAGCTCGGAAAGCTCTTGCCAGTTCGAACAACGTGACTCAAACCAGAGCATAACGGACCTATTTCTCTCCATATCCCCGGATTCCTACCGCAAACTCTGAACATTTTCATCTGGATCTTCYCAACTAGRTAACRGCAATCCRYGGTGACCACTCCMGGCTAGCYTTTCCATCCCGGAGCAAGCACCAATTAGCCTGAAGCTAGCCCGGCCAGGGCTCCTGTGCTACCACCGAAGCCCACTCCTGGGCTACAATATCCGGACCCCTTCTACTGCCGGTACGGGTCACGGAACCCCGCCAATCCTCTACGACTGGAATACCGACATAATCTGCCTGAGGACTCCAACAGGCCCCTCAGGCGCTACACCCGCTGAAGGCCCATTCTGCTAACCTGCTAGGGCTACTAGCTACCTAGAGCTACCTGGAACCCTACTAATTCCACGGCTGGTCTATCGACGTCACCGCACGAAGAGGCAAAAAGAGACTTACCCCCATTGCGACGTCCCCCAAAGGCTAACTTGCTAGCCCCGGTCTGCTAACTGCTAGCCTGCCTGCCCCGGTTTGCTAACTGCTAGCTTGCCTGCCCCAGTCTGCTAACTGCTAGCCCCTGCTAACTGCTTGCTTGCTAACCCAGTCCTCTAACTGCTAGCTTGCCAGCCCCGGTCTGCTAACTGCTAGCTTGTTTAGCCCCGGCCTACTAACTGTTAGCTTGTTAGCATCGGCCTGCTAACTGTCTGAATCGCCGTGTCCCCAGTCAGCCCAACCACTCACCTGACTCATATGTTCACTTGGCTACGCATGCCTATGTCTAATATCAATATGCCTCGTCCACTACTGTCCTGGTTAGTGATTACTTTATTATTTCACTGTAGAACCTCTATCCCTGCTCAATATGCCTTAACCAACCATGTTGTTCCACCTCCTACATATGCGATAACATCACCTGGTTTAAACGTCTCTGGAGACTACATCTCTCTCATCATTACTCAATGCCTAGGTTTACCTCCAATGTACTCACATCCTACCTTACGTTTGTCTGTACACTATGCCTTGAATCTATGCTATCGAGCCCAGAAACCTGCTCCTTTTACTCTCTGTTCCGAACGTGATAGACGGGCAGTTCGTATAGCATTTAGCCGTACCCTTATCCTACTTCTCCTCTGTTCCTCTGGTGATGTAGAGGTTAATCCAGGTCCTGCAGTGCCTAGCCCCACTCCCACTCCCCAGGTGCTCTCATTTGTTGACTTCTGTAACCGTAAAAGCCTTGGTTTCATGCATGTTAACATTCTGCTAACACCTCTGCTGTTTTCAATCAAGATCTCAGCGATCACTGCCTCATTGCCTGCATCCGTAATGGGTCTGTGACCAAACGACCACCCCTCATAACTATCAAACGCTCCCTAAAACACTTCTGCGAGCAGGCCTTTCTAATCGACCTGGCCGGGGTATCCTGGAATGACATTGACCTCATCCCGTCAGTAGAGGATGCCTGGCTATTCTTTAAAAGTGCCTTCCTCACCATCTTAAATAAGCATGCCCCATTCAAACAATGTAGAACTAGGAGTAGATATAGTCCTTGGTTCACTCCAGACCTGTCTGCCCTTGACCAGCACAAAAACATCCTGTGGCGTTCTGCACTAGCATCGAATAGCCCCCGTGATATGCAACTTTTCAGGGAAGTTAGGAACAAATATACACAGGCAGTTAGGAAAGCTAAGGCTAGCTTTTTCAAACAGAAATTTGCATCCTGTAGTACTAACTCAAAAAAGTTCTGGGACACTGTAAAGTCCATGGAGAATAAGAGCACCTCCTCCCAGCTGCCCACTGCTCTGAGTCTAGGAAACACTGTCACCACCGATAAATCCACTATAATTGAGAATTTCAATAAGCATTTCTCTACGGCTGGCCATGCTTTCCACCTGGCTACCCCTACCCCGGTCAACTGCCCGGCACCCTCCACAGCAACCCGCCAAAGCCCCCACCATTTCTCCTTCACTCAAATCCGGATAGCTGATGTTCTGAAAGAGTCGCAAAATCTGGACCCCTACAAATCAGCCGGGCTAGACAATCTGGACCCTCTCTTTCTAAAATTATCTGCCGAAATTGTTGCAACCCCTATTACTAGCCTGTTCAACCTCTCTTTCGTATCGTCTGAGATTCCCAAAGATTGGAAAGCTGCCGCGGTCATCCCCCTCTTCAAAGCGGGTGACACTCTAGACCCAAACTGCTACAGACCTATATCTATCCTACCCTGTCTTTCTAAGATCTTCGAAAGCCAAGTGAACAAACAGATTACCGACCATTTCGAATCCCACCGTACCTTCTCCGCTATGCAATCTGGTTTCAGAGCTGGTCATGGGTGCACCTCAGCCACGCTCAAGGTCCTAAACGACATCATAACCGCCATTGATAAGAGACATTACTGCGAAGCCGTATTCATCGACCTGGCCAAGGCTTTCGACTCTGTCAATCACCACATTCTTATTGGCAGACTCGACAGCCTTGGTTTTTCAAATGATTGCCTCGCCTGGTTRACRAACTACTTCTCTGATYGAGTTCAGTGTGTCAAATCGGAGGGCCTGTTGTCCGGACCTCTGGCAGTCTCTATGGGGGTGCCACAGGGTTCAATCCTCAGGCCGACTCTCTTCTCTGTATACATCAATGATGTTGCTCTTGCTGCTGGTGATTCTCTGATACACCTCTACGCAGACGACACCATTCTGTATACTTCTGGCCCCTCTTTGGACACTGTGTTAACGAACCTCCAGACGAGCTTCAATGCCATACAACTCTCCTTCCGTGGCCTCCAACTGCTCTTAAACGCAAGTAAAACTAAATGCATGCTATTCAACCGATCACTGCCCGCACCTGCTCGCCCGTCCAGCATCACTACTCTGGACGGCTCTGACTTAGAATACGTGGACAACTACAAATACCTAGGTGTCTGGTTAGACTGTAAACTCTCCTTACAGACTCACATTAAGCATCTCCAATCCAAAATTAAATCGAGAATCGGCTTCCTATATGACAACAAAGCATCCTTCACTCATGCTGCCAAACATACCCTCGTAAAACTGACCATCCTACCGATCCTCGACTTCGGTGATGTCATCTATAAAATAGCCTCCAACACTCTACTCAACAAACTGGATGCAGTCTATCACAGTGCCATCCGTTTTGTCACCAAAGCCCCATACACTACCCACCATTGCGACCTGTACGCTCTCGTTGGTTGGCCCTCGCTTCATACTCGTCGCCAAACCCACTGGCTACAGGTTATCTACAAGTCACTGCTAGGTAAAGCCCCGCCTTATCTCAGCTCACTGTTCACCATAGCAGCACCCACTCATAGCACGCGCTCCAGCAGGTATATCTCACTGGTCACCCCCAAAGCCAATTCCTCCTTTGGTCGTCTTTCCTTCCAGGTCTCTGCTGCCAATGACTGGAACGAACTGCAAAAATCTCTGAAGCTGGAAACACTTATCTCTCTCACTAGCTTTAAGTAGCAGCTGTCAGAGCAGCCCACAGATTACTGCACCTGTACATAGCCCATCTATAATTTAGCCCAAACAACTACCTCTTCCCCTACTGTATTTATTTATTTATTTTGCTCCTTTGCACCCCATTATTTCTATTTCTACTTTGCACATTCTTCCACTGCAAATCTACCATTCCAGTGTTTTACTTGCTATATTGTATTTACCTCGCCACCATGGCCTTTTTTTGCCTTTACCTCCCTTATCTCACCTCATTTGCTTACATTGTATATAGACTTATTTTTCTACTGTATTATTGACTGTATGTTTTGTTTATTCCATGTGTAACTCTGTGTTGAATTGCTATGCTTTATCTTGGCCAGTTCGCAGTTGCAAATGAGAACTTGTTCTCAACTAGCCTACCTGGTTAAATAAAGGTGATTTTTTAATTTTTTTTAAAGAATGATGGAGGCCACTGTGTTCTTGGGGACCTTCAACACTGCAGACATTTTTTGGTACCCTTCCACAGATCTGTGCCTCGACACAATCCTGTCTCGGATCTCAACAAACAATTCCTTCTACCTCATGGTTTGCTTTTTGCTCTGACATGCACTGTCAACTGTGGGACCTTATATAAACAGGTGTGCGCCTTTCCAAATCATGTCCAATCAATTGAATTTACCAGAAAAAATATACATCTCAAGGATGATCAATGGAAGCAGGATGCACCTGAGACTCAATTTCGAGTCTCATAGCAAAGGGTCTGAATACTATTTCTGTTTTTATTTTTAATACATTTATAAAAAACCTGTGTTTGCTTTGTCATTATGATGTATTGTGTGTAGATTGATATGAATTTTATTTATTTTTGAATCCATTTAGGAATAAGGCTGTAACGTACCTCAAATGTGCTGGTTGATAAAACACCTGTATTTATGGGAAACATGTTTAAAAAGGTTATTTTGTTTTAAAATGATGTTGTAAATTGGAATGGTAGAGTTATGTATTTCATGGAGTTATCGGAATTGTATGGGAAGGTCTGCTCAATCCAAGAATACAACCAATAGCATTACCCCAAAAAATGGAGGAGGCAGGTGGCAGCGGGAGGGCTTAGAGAACTGGTCTGTCTGCACAATATAAAGCATCAAAACTGGCGGAGGAACAAAAATAGCATAAATAGGAAAGTATACCAGTTTCATTTGAGGACCAGGTGTTTGACAGCTGTGCCATACATATTGCAAAATAGCTGGGAAGAGATCATTGATGTACTGATTCCATGGCCAACAGGTGTATGAGTTGATAGAGGTTTTGTTTAATGTTTCGGTGGGGGGGGGGGGGGGGGGCTGTTGGGGGGTCTCGGATTGTTGAGGGCAGCTCTCGGGAGCTGTGGGTGGGGGGGACTTGGATGGTTGGTGGCCTGGTGGTTGGAGGTGGGCTGTCGACGTGTCGTAGTTAAAGCTTGGTCGCAAATGGGTCGTCCAAATGGACAATACCCCAAGCATACTTCCAAAGTTGTGGCAAATGGCTTAAGGACAAAAAAGTAAAGGTTTTGGAGTGGCCATCACAAAGCCCTGACCTCAATCCATAGAACATTTGTGGGCAGAACTGAAAAAGCTTGTGCGAGCAAGGAGGCCTACAAGCCTGACTAAGTTACACCAGCTCTGTCAGGGGAATGGGCCAAAATTCACCAAACTTATTGTGGGAAGCTTGTGGAAGGCTACCCGAAACATTTGACCCAAGTTAAACAATTTAAAGGCAATGCTACCAAATACTATCAAATACTAATTGACTGTATGTAAACTTCTGACCCACTTGGAATGTGATGAAAGAAATTAAAGCTGAAATAAATCATTCTCTCTACAATTATTCTGACATTTCACATTCTTAAAATATAGTGGTGATCCTAACTGACCCAAGACAGGGAATTTTTACTAGGATTAAATGTCAGGAATTGTGAAAAACTGAGTTTAAATTTATTTGGCTAAGGTGTATGTAAACATCCGACTTCAACTGTATCACTACGAATAAAGTGACTAAGCAACAAGATAGATAATAAACAGCAGCAAAAAAAGTTTGTGCCAAAAGGGTCAATGCAGATAGTTAAATAGTTAACCAAATAGCTACCCGAACCAGCTATTAAGCAGTCTTATGGCTTGGGGGTAGAAGCTGTTCAGGGTCCTGTTGGTTCCAGACTTGGTGTATCGGTACCGCTTGCCTTGCGGTAGCAGGGAGAGCAGTCTATGACCTGGGTGGCTGGAGTGGACTATACAGTATAGAGAATAGGGTGCCATTTGGGACACTTTCCCCCCGCCCTTCCTCTATAGGCTGTTACACCACCAGATTATCTATGACAATGTTCAGACAGTTCCCTTTCCGCTGCAAAGCCTTATCGACCCAAACCCTCTGTTTGTCTCCAGTATCTTAGGCTGATAGTTGAGGTAGTTTCTTGCACGCTCCTGTGGCACTAAAGAACTGTATGACAGAGGCGTTGTCAGCGTGGGACAGATTTTATATGATGCTCAGTGGTTAAATTGAGCTAGATCTGTGGACATGTTAGGGTCAGAGTAACTTTTAGGGTTAGGGTTGAGCCGGGGTGTGGACATAGAGTTAGGGTTAGGGTTGTGGCTAGGGTTAAGATTGAACCGATGTGTGGACATAGAGTTAGGGTTAGGGTTGGGGCTAGGGTTAAGGTTGAACCGATGTGTGGACTTAGGGTTTGGGTTGTGACTAGGGTTAAGGTTGAACCGATGTGTCGAAATGAAGCTAGGGTTAGGGTTGTCATCACTGAGCGTGCCTCCAATCAGCTGTGTGTCATAGGGCGTTACAGTGAGGAAAAAGGAAATGGGAATGGATAGGATAAGACGTGTCCTGTTGTGCTGCTGTTGTGCTGAGATTTTACAGTAGGAGCCTGTCTCTTTAAAACTCTGGTGGCCTTTCTCCCCTCTCTTTGTGTCTGTGTGTGTCTCCGTGTCACTCTGTCTCTCTCTCTCTCTGGTAAGTGGTAGCTCAAAGATTGGTCTTGCTGCTGCATAATCATGGGGACATCCCAAATGGCACCCTATGCAGTGCACTGCTTTTGACCATTTTGACCAGGGCCCATAGGGCTCTGGCCAAAAATAGTGAATTATATGTGGAATTGGGTGCCGTTTGGGATGCACCCTGGGCACCAATGCACCCTGGGCACCACCTGTATTAACTCCCTGAATGGTGTCTAGACACATTAAGGACTGATCTAAAATCGCTGTGTTAAGGCTCTCGGGAGGACACAGTCAATGTATTGTGAGGTTCTCTTATCTCAGCTCTATTAGTTAGCCTTTTGACTGTCAGACACAGCAAGTTAGAATGCTCGGTTTATCAGTTACTTTGCTGGCTTATTTTGTACCACTTTGGCGGAGAGGACACTGAGATTTCCCCACTCTTAATAAATCCTTTAATGTTTTAGATTATACTATCTACAGTACATCAACAATATTGTGTTGGTGCCAACATTTGTTCTAGCTTGCCAAAATGTACCTTCTTGTGCCTCAAAGGCATAGACATTACACTCAGGACAATTACAAACCAAATTACTGTCCAATGGAGAATCCCTACTTTATGTTTAATATCTGACTGAGAGATGTCATTTCTCTCTGACATCTACCCTGTACTGTATGTGCTGTGCTGACTTGAATATCCTCAGGCTTGGAAAAGCTGTAAAAGATTTACATTTTGATCCCCTCGAGTAATGGCCACTTCCCACTGTCAATCATGTCAGCCTTTTCCATTACAAAGGACAGAATCGGTGAGGATTTGCAGAGGGTGCAATTCTATTCTGCAATTTCACTGTGGAACTATATATTCTGTCAGTCTCCCTAGGGAGAGGTTGAGAAGCCACCTCAGTAATAACACTCCTGTACTTAATGGCACAATAGCCTGAGCAGCTATGGCTGAGAGACAGAGAGATAGAGGGCGAGAGAGATGAGTGGTATGTAGTTGATGGCTGATGGGTTTGATGGGGTGATGGAGGAGAGGAGATGGGTCTGATGGGGTGATGCTCAGCTGGGGGATCTGATGAGGGAAAATGGGTGAGTCTCTCTCTCAGTCAATGTGGGTCATACAGCCGCCAGTGAAATAGAGAGAGTGAGAGAGCGAGAGCGAGAGAGGAATTGTAATCTGATAGTTGGAAAGAAAGGTGGAGGAAGGACGGAGATGACTGGAGGGAACACACTCGAAAACAGGTATGTCACACTGTATGCATGTGTACGATGTGTACAAATGTAAAAGTTGTGTTGGGCTGTGTTTTTCTGTCTTCTCACCTTTCCTTTGGGTGTGGTCTGAATAAAGTTTGAAGTCTGGTTGGCTTTTCCAAGTACCAGTAGGGGAGAAGGGGGTATGTTAAGCAATTCTTTACATTCAGCATCACTACGTCAAGGGAAATATAGAATTCCTTCTAACAAAGATATCTACTTCCGGGTTGGAGCGAGTAGTCGCATTCCGCTTCGCTCCACAGGTAGTATTACATTTCATTTCATTTCATTACAGTACAACGGTTTGATTTGTTTGATCTTAGCTAGCTACATAGCCGTCTTTGTATCAAAGATAATTGTGTAGTTTAGAGTAATTATCGAGGTTCGCTAGCCAGCTAGCTAGCTATTTTCGTCCTTCTAACGTAACGTAACGTAGTCAACACTGCTAGCTAGCCAGCTAGCCAGCTAGCCACCGAATAGCAGCACTGTAGAAACTATTACATTACAACGGAACAACGGAACGACTTGATAGGTAGTGTTAGCTAGCTACATAGTTTCTTTGCTGTACTTTCGATCGTAAAAGATAATTGTCTAGTAAAGTTAGACTAAAATATCGATGTTAGGCTAGCCAGCTAGTTTTCTTTCATGCCGACCTGCCGTTCTACCTTACCTAAGTCAACACTGCTAGCTAGCCAACTAATCTACCCGACATAGCACGCACTGTAGAAAACATATTACATTACAACGGAAAACAACTTGATTAGCTTTAGTGTTAGCTAGCTACATAGTTGTCTTTGCTGTTCTTTGTATCCAAAGATAATTGTGTAGTTATAAAGTAATTATTCGAGGTTACACATAGCCAGCTACCCTTTCAAACAAAGTCAACAACAGCAGCCACTGCTAGCTAGCCTACTTACACCAGCCAGTACTATATCAATTTTTGTCAATAAGATTTTTTGCAACGTAAAGCTTAACTTCTGAACATTCGAAGACGTGTAGTCCACTTGTCATTCCAATCTCCTTTGCATTAGCCTAGACCTTTCTGTAGCCTGTCAACTATGTGTCTGTCTATCCCTCTCTCTCTTCCTCTCTCCACAGACCATACAAACGCTTCACACACCGCGTGGCCGCTGCCACTCTAACCTGTGGTCCCAGCGCGCACGACCTCCACGTGGAGTTCCAGGTCTCCGGCAGCCTCTGAACTGCCGATCTGCCGCCAACAAGGCAGAAGTTCATCTCAGCCTATGCTTCTCCAGTCCCTCGACTTCTTGGCACTGACAAACAAAAAACATGGATTACCACTTGATAACACTGCACTCCTACTGACTCTCTCCTCGTCTGCCCACGTTTTCTCTGCACACCCCGAGAGCTTCTGGTCAGCGGAGGTTGTTGGACTGGATCCTCATCTTCCCAAGTGGACATTCTCTCTTTCTCCCTGACCCATCTGTCTATAGCCTCCTTTGAATTCCATGCTGTCACAGTTACCAGCCTTCAAGCTTAACATCCTTATCATTATACGCCCTCACAGGTTCCTTGGAGAGTTCATCAATGAGCTTGACGCCTGATAAGTTCCTTTCCTGAGGATGGCTCACCTCTCACAGTTCTGGTGACTTTAACCTCCCCACGTCTACCTTTGACTCATTCCTCTCTGCCTCCTTCTTTCCACTCCTCTCCTCTTTTGACCTCACCCTTCTCACTTTCCCCCCCTACTCACAAGGCAGGCAATACGCTTGACCTCATCTTTACTAGATGCTGTTCTTCTCACTAATCTCATTGCAACTCCCCTCTCAAGTCTCCGACCACTACCTTGTATCTTTTCCTCTCGCTCTCATCACAACACTTCCCACAACTGCCCTACTTGGATGGTATCGCGCCGTCCAACCTACGCTCTCTCTCCCCCGCACTCTCTCCTCTTCCATCCTATCATCTCTTCCCTCTGCTCAAACTTCTCCAACCTATCTCCTGATTCTGCCTGCTCAACCCTCCTCTCCTCCCTTTCTGCATCCTATTACTCTCTATGTCCCTATCTCACGGCGCTCGTCCTCCCCTCCTGCTCCGTGGCTCGACGACTCATTGCGACTCACAGAACAGGCTCCGGCAGCGAGCGAAATGAGGAAACTCCCCCCTGCGGACCTGGCATCCTTTCACTCCCTCCTCTCACATTCTCCTCTTCTGTCTCTGCTGCTAAAGCCACTTTCTACCACTCTAAACCCAAGCATCTGCCTCTAACCCAGAAGCTCTTTGCCACCTCCTCCCTCCTGAATCCTCCTTCCCCCTCCTCCCCCCTCCCTCTCTGCGGATGACTTCGTCAACCATTTTGAAAAGAAGGTCGACGACATCCGATCCTCGTTTGCTAAGTCAAACGACACCGCTGGTTCTGCTCACACTGCCTACCCTGTGCTTGACACTCTTTCTCCCTCTCTCTCCAGATGAAATCTCGCTCTTTGTGACGGCCCCGCCAACAACCTGCCCGCTTGACACCTATCCCTCTCTCTTCTCCAGACCATTCCGAGACCTTCTCCTTACTCACTCGCTCATCAACTCATCCTTGACCGCTGTGCTACGTCCCTTCCGTCTTCAAGAGAGCGGAGAGTTGCACCCCTTGTTCTGAAAAAACCTTACACTCATGCCCTCCGATGTCAACAACTACAGACCAGTTATCTTCTTTCTTTTCTCTCCAAAACTCTTGAACGTGCCGTCCTTTGGCAGCTCTCCTGCTATCTCTCTCAGAATGACTTCTTGATCCAAATCAGTCAGGTTTCAAGACTAGTCATTCACTGAGACTCCTCTTCTCTGTGTCACGGAGCGCTCCGACATGCTAAAGCTAACTCTCTCTCCTCTCTCTCATCCTTCTAGACTATCGGCTGCCTTTGATACTGTGAACCATCAGATCCTCCTCTCCACCTCTCGAGTTGGGCATCTCCGGCGGCCCACGCTTGGATTGCGTCCTACCTGACAGGTCGCTCCTACCAGGTGGCGTGGCGAGAATCTGTCTCCGCACCACGTGCTCTCACCACTTGGTGTCCCCAGGGCTCTGTTCTAGGCCCTCTCCTTATTCTCGCTATACACCAAGTCACTTGGCTCTTGTCATATCCTCACATGGTCTCTCCTATCATTTGCTATGCAGACGACACACAATTAATCTTCTCCTTTCCCCCTTCTGATAACCAGGTGGCAATCGCATCTCTGCATGTCTGGCAGACATATCAGTGTGATGACGGATCACCACCTCAAGCTGAACCTCGGCAAGACGGAGCTGCTCTTCCTCCCGGGAAGGACTGCCCGTTCCATGATCTCGCATCACGGTTGACAACTCCATTGTGTCTTCCTCCCAGAGTGCTAAGAACCTTAGCGTGATCCTGAACAACACCCTGTCGTCTCAACTAACATCAAGGCGGTGACCCGTTCCTGTAGGTTCATGCTCTACAACATTCGCAGAGTACGACCCTGCCTCACACAGGAAGCGGCGCAGGTCCTAATCCAGGCACTTGTCATCTCCCGTCTGATTACTGCAACTTGCTGTTGGCTGGGCTCCCTGCCTGTGCCATTAAACCCCTACAACTCATCCAGAACGCCGCAGCCCGTCTGGTGTTCAACCTTCCCAAGTTCTCTCACGTCACCCCGCTCCTCCGCTCTCTCCACTTGGCTTCCAGTTGAAGCTCGCATCCGCTACAAGACCATTGCTTGCCTACGGAGCTGTGAGGGGAACGGCACCTCCGTACCTTCAGGCTCTGATCAGACCTAACACCAAACAAGGGCACTGCGTTCATCCACCTCTGGCCTGCTCGCCTCGCTACCTCTGAGGAAGTACAGTTCCCGCTCAGCCCAGTCAAAACTGTTCGCTGCTCTGGCACCCCAATGGTGGAACAAACTCCCTCACGACGCCAGGTCAGCGGATCAATCACCACCTTCCGAGACACCTGAAACCCCACCCTTTAAGGAATACCTAGGATAGATAAAGTAATCCTTCTAACCCCCCCCCCCCCTTAAAAGAGTTAGATGCACTATTGTAAAGGTTGTTCCACTGGATATCATAAGGTGAATGCACCAATTTGTAAGTCGCTCTGGATAAGAGCGTCTGCTAAATGACTTAAATGTAAATGTAAATGTACATACAGTGCATTCGGAAAGTATTCAGACCCCTTGACTTTTTCCACATTTTGTTAGGTTACAGCCTTCTTCTAAAATGTGTTAAATGTTTTTTTCCCCTCATCAATCTACACACAATACCCCATAATGACAAAGCAAAAACTGTTTTTTAAAATACCTTTGCTGTGTGCTTAGAGTTGTTGTCCTGTTGGAAGGTAAACCTTCGCCCCAGTCTGAGGTCCTGAGCACTCTGGAGCAGGTTTTCATCAATGATCTCTCTGTACTTTGCTCTGTTCATCTTTGCCTCGATCCTGACTTGTCTCCCAGTCCCTGCCACTGTAAAACATCTCCACAGCATGAAGCTGCCACCACCATGCTTCACCGTAGGGATGGTGCCAGGTTTCCTCCAGACGTGATGCTGGGTATTCAGGTCAAATAGTTCAATCTTGGTTTCATCAGACCAGAGAATTTGTTTCTCATGCTCCGAGAGTCTTCTGGCAAACTCCAAGCGGGCTGTCGTGTGCCTTTTACTGAGGAGTGGCTTCCGTCTGGACACTACCATAAAGGCCTGATTGGTGGAGTGCTGCAGAGATGGTTGTCCTTCTGGAAGCGTCTCCCATCTCCACAGAGGAACTTTAGAGCTCTGTTAGAGTGACCATCGGGTTCTTGGTCACCTCCCTGACCAAGGCCATTCTCCCCCGATTGCTCAGTTTGGCCGGGCAGCCAGCACTAGGAAGAGTCTTGGTGGTTCCAAACTTCTTCCATTTAATAATGATGGAGGCCATCTTGGGGACATTCAATGCTGCAGGAATTTTTAGGTACCTTTCTCCAGATCTGTGCCTTGTCACAATCCTGTCTCGGAGCTCTACGGACAATTACTTCGACCTCATGGCTTGGTTTTTGCTCTGACATGCATTGTCAACTGTGGGATCTTATATAGACAGGTGTGTGCCTTTCCAAATCATGTCCAATCAATTTAATTTACCACAGGTGGACTCCAATCGTTGTAGAAACATCTCAAGGACGATTAATGGAAACAGGATGCACCTGAGCTCAATAAGGGCTCCCGAGTGACGCAGCGGTCTAAGGCACTGCCTATCAGTGCTAGAGGCATCACTACAGTCCCTGGTTTGATTCCAGGCTGTATCACAACCGGCCATGATTGGGATTCCCATAGGGATGCTCACAATTGGCCCAGCATCGTTAGGGTTAGCCTGGGGTAGGCCATCATTGTAAAGAATAATGTTTTCTTTACTGACTTGCCTAGTTAAATAAAGGTTAAAAAATATAAATAAAACCTGAGGTCAATTTCGAGTCTCATGCAAATAAGTTTATTTATTTAATATAAATTTGCTAACATTTCTTAAACCTGTTTTCGCTTTGTCATTATTGGGTATTGTGTGTGATTGCTGAGGATTACATGAGGGGTTGGTAACCAAGTACACACTGAAATGGAGTAAGGCAGGTATGGGGGGCAGGTAGCATAGTGGTTGGAGTGTTGGACTAGTAACCGAAAGGTTGCAAGCTCGAATCCCTGAGCTGATAAGGTTAAAATCTATTGTTCTGCCCCTGAACAAGGCAGTTAACCCACTGTTCCTAGGCTGTCATTGAAAATAAGAATTGGTTCTTAACTGACTTACCTAGTAAAATAAATGAAAAAATACTTTGAGGGATGAATGCATGAGTGAGTTCTGAGGGTATTTGGCACAGGCCATATACCAACTCCAGTTGTGTGGAGAGGCAGGACATTTTTGGCGGAGGTACTTACCTATTTCTTGGTTCAGGCATTCCGTCATGCCCGTTGGTCTGGGGATACCCGGAGGAGATCCTGAGGGCGACCCCCAGTCGGTCACAGAAGACTCGCCACACCCGGAAGACAAACTGGGGCCCGCGGTCAGAGACGATGTCCTCCGGAATCCCATACAGACGGAACACCTGCTGGAACATACACATAGTCAATTTTAGTATGAGGCTGTAACGTAACAAAATGTGGAAAAAGTCAACGGGTCTGAATACATTCCGAAGGCACTGTATATTTCAGGATGTTGTGTATCCCTGGAAATAGTCAGAATGAATGTAAACAAAACAGTTTTGAAAACATAGTGTAGCTTGTCAAAAAAAGTGGGTATGGGGTAAGTTAAACATAGGTACAGGGTAAGTTTAGCTGCCTTGCGGTAAGTGGCTGATGGTGTCCTTTGACAGTAGGTGATGGTGCTGGTAGGTCAAAGTTTAATTCCTGGAATGGTGGTGTGGTATATTGTATGTCTTAAATTTGTGCCTACTTTCAGATATAGATCTCTCTCCTCAATATCACTTACCCTTCCTTTTCTTGACCAGTTTCCTGGACAGGGATGTTGTTTTGACGTGCCAATTCGTAGGACGTTTTCTGCATTAGATGCACATCGAAGCCCAATTTTTTTACTTATTTTTTATTTTACCTTTATTTAACCAGGTAGGCCAGTTGAGAACAAGTTCTCATTTACAACTGCGACATGGCCAAGACAAGGCAAAGCAGTGTGACAAAAACAACAACACAGTGTCACACATGGGATAAACAAACGTACAGTCAATAACACAATAAGTAAGGAGGTAAGACAATAAATAGGCCACAGTGGCGAAGTAATTACAATTTAGCAATTAAACACTGGAGTGATAGATGTGCAGATGAGGATGTGCAAGTAGAAATACTGGTGTGCAAAAGAGCAGAAAAAACAAAAAAACTAATATGGGGATGAGGGGGGTAGTAGGTTGGATGGGCTATTTACAGATGGGCTGTGTACAGCTGCAGCGATCGGTAAGCTGCTCTGACAGCCGATGCTTGAAGTTAGTGAGGGAGATATGTCTCCAACTTCAGTGATTTTTGCAATTTGTTCGAGTCATTGGCAGCAGAGAACTGGAAAGAAAGGCGGCCAAAGGAGGTGTTGGCTTTGAGGATGACCAGTGAAATATACCTGCTGGAGCGCGTGCTACAGGTGGGTGTTGCTATGGTGACCAGTGAGCTGAGAGAAGGCGGAGCCTTACCTAGCAAAGACATACAGATGACCTGGAGCCAGTGGGTTAGGCGGCGAATATGTAGCGAGGACCAGCCAACGAGAGCATACAGGTCGCAATGGTGGGTAGTATATGGGGCTTTGGTGACAAAACGGATGGCACTGTGATAGACTGCATCCAATTTGATGAGTAGAGTGTTGGAGGCTATTTTGTAAAAGACATCGGCAAGGATCGGCAGGATAGTCAGTTTTACGAGGGTATGTTTAGCAGCATGAGTGAAGGAAGGTTTGTTTCGAAATAGGAAGCCGATTCTAGATTTAATATTGGATTGGAGATGCTTAATATGAGTCTGGCCAAACACCTAGGTATTTATAGTTGTCCACATATTCTAAGTCAGAACCGTCCAGAGTAGTGATGCTAGGCGGGCGGGCGGGTGCGGGCAGCGATTGGTTGAAGAGCATGCATTTAGTTTTACTAGCATTTAAGAGCAGTTGGAGGCCACAGAAGGAGTGTTGTATGGCATCGAAGCTCGTTTGGAGGTTTTCTAACACAGTGTCCAAAGAAGGGCCAGATGTATACAGAATGGTGTCGTCTGCGTAGAGATGGATCAAAGAATCACCCGCAACAAGAGTGACATTATTGATATATACAGAGAAAAGAGTCGGCCTGAGAATTGAACCCTGTGGCACCCCCATAGACACTGCCAGAGGTCCGGACAACGGGCCCCCCGATTTGACACACTGAACTCTCTCTGAGAAGTAGTTGGTGAACCAGGCGAGGCAGTCAGAGAAACCAAGGCTGTTGCGTCTGCTGATAAGAATACAGTGATTGACAGAGTGGAAAGCCTTGGCCAGGTAGATGAAGATGGCTGCACAGTACTGTTTTTTATCGATGCTGGTTATGATATCGTTTAGGACCTTGAGCGTGGCTGAGGTACACCCGTGACCAGCTCGGAAACTGGATTGCATAGCAGAGAAGGTACGGTGGGATTCAAGATGGTCGATGATCTGTTTGTTCACTTGGCTTTTGAAGACTTTAGAAAGGCAGGGCAGGATGGATATAGGTCTATAACAGTTTGGATCTAGAGTGTCTCCCCTTTTGAAGAGGGGGATGACTGCGGCCGCTTTCCAATCTTTAGGAATCTCAGACGATACGAAAGAGAGGTTGAACAGACTAGTAATAGGGGTTGCGACAATGGCGGCAGATCATTTTAAGAAGAGAGGGTCCAGATTGTCAAGCCCAGCTGATTTGTAGGGATCCAGATTCTGCAGCTCTTTCAGGACATCAGCTATCTGGATTTGGGTGAAGGAGAAGCGGGGGGGGGGCTTGGTCCAGTTACTGCCGGGGTGTGCAGAGCTGTTGGCCGGGGCTGGGGTAGCCAGGTGGAAAGCGTGGTCAGCCGTAGAGAAATGCTTCTTGAAATTCTCGATTATTGTGGATTTATCGGTGGTGACAGTGTTTCCTAGCTTCAGTGCAGTGGGCAGCTGAGAGGAGGTGCTCTTATTCTCCATGGACTTTACAGTGTCCCAAAACTTTTTGGAATTAGTGTTGATGGATTCAAATTTCTGTTAAAAAAAAGTTTGCCTTTGCTTTCCTAACTGACTGTGTATTGGTTCCTGACTTCCCTGAAAAGTTGCATATCGCGGGGACTATTCGAAGCTAGTACAGTGCGCCACAGGATGTTTTTCTGCTGGTCAAGGGCAGTCAAGTCTGGAGTGAACCAAGGGCTATATTTGTTCTTAGTTCTGAATATTTTGAAAGGGGCGTGCTTATTTAAGATGGTGAGGAATGCACTTTTGAAGAACAACTAGGAATCCTCTACTGACGGGATGAGGTCAATGTCCTTCCAGGATACCCGGGCCAGGTCGATTAGAAAGGCCTGCTTGCAGAAGTGTTTTAGGGAGCGTTTGACAGTGATGAGGGGTGGTCGTTTGACCGCGAACCCATAACGGACGCAGGCAATGAGGCTGTGATCTCTGAGATACTGGTTGAAACCAGCAGAGGTGTATTTAGAGGACAAGTTGGTCAGGATGATATCTATGAGGGTGCCAATGTTTACGGATTTGAGGTTGTATCTGGTAGGTTCCTTGATAATTTGTGTGAGATTGAGGGCATTTATCTTAGATTGTAGGGTGGCCGGGGTGTTAAGCATATCCCAGTTTAGGTCACCTAACAGTATGAACTCTGATGATAGATAGGGGGCAATCAATTAACATATGGTGTCCAGGGCACAGCTGGGAGCTGAGGGGGGTCTATAACAAGCGGCAACAGTGAGAGACTTATTTCTGGAGAGATGGATTCTTAAAAGTAGTAACTTGAACTGTTCGGGCATAGACCTGGATAGGAGAACAGAACTCTGCAGGCAATCTCTACAGTAGATTGCAACTCGCCCCTTTAGCAGTTCTTTTTAAATTTTTTGAAATAATTTCATCCCCTTTTCTCCCCAATTTTCGTGGTATCCAATCGCTAGTAATTACTATCTTGTCTCATCGCTACAACTCCCGGGAGAGACGAAGGTCGAAAGCCATGCGTCCTCGGAAGCACAACCCAACCAAGCCGCACTGCTTCTTAACACAGCGCGCCTCCAACCCGGAAGCAGCCAGCCGCACCAATGTGTCGGAGAAACACCGTGCACCTGGCCCCCTCGGTTAGCGCGCACTGCGACTGGCCCGCCACAGGAGTCGCTGGAGCGCGATGAGACAAGGATATCCCTACCGGCCAAACCCTCCCTAACCCGGACGACGCTATGCCAATTGTGCGTCGCCCCACGGACCTCCGGTCCGCGCCGGCTGCGACAGAGCCTGGGCGCGAACCCAGAGACTCTGGTGGCGCAGCTAGCACTGCGATGCAGTGCCCTAGACCACTGCGCCACCCGGGAGGCCCGGCAGTTCTATCTTGTCGGAAAATTGTTGTAATTGGGATGGATATTTCAGAATTTTTGGTGGCCTTCCTAAGCCATGATTCAGACACAGCTAGGACATCAGGGTTGGTGGAGTGGGCTTCTGATGTGAACATGCATAAACCAAGGCTTTTCCGATTACAGAAGTCAACAAATGAGAGCGCCTGGGGACACACAGGGCCTGGGTTAACCTCTACATCCCCAGAGGAACAGAGGAGGAGTAGGATAGGGTACGGCTAAATGCTATAAGAACTGGTTGTCTAATGCGTTCAGAACAGAGAGTAAGAGGAGCAAACTTCTGGGCGTGGTAGGATAGCTTCAGGCATAATGCACAGACAAGAGCATGGTAGGGTGCGAGTACAGTGGAGGTAAACCTAGGCATTGGGTGACGATGAGAGAGGCGGCATTCTCTGGAAGCGCCAGTTAAGCTAGGTGCGGTCTCCGTGGGGGGTGGGGCAAGGGAGCTAACCAAGGCATGTAGAGTGGGACTAGGGGCTCCGCAGTAAAACAAAACAATGAGACTACCCTAAACAACAGTATACAAGGCATTTTGACATTAGAGGGAGGCAATAGCAATCACAGGTGTTGATTGGGAGGGCAAAGACAACAACGGGTAAACAGCTAAGGCAACA
>NC_036854.1:18189681-18237349 GCF_002910315.2 Salvelinus sp. IW2-2015 | reverse complement strand
AACAACAGTATACAAGGCATTTTGACATTAGAGGGAGGCATAAAGCAATCACAGGTGTTGATTGGGAGGGCAAAGACAACAACGGGTAAACGCTAAGGCAACAACAACGGGTAAATGGTAATGAATGGGCAGAGAGGGTCAGCTAGCTACACACAGGGTCTGAGTTTAAGGCTGGGGCCGACAGATAAACAAAATGAAGTACCGTGTTAATGAACAGTCCAGTAGGCATCAGCTGTGTAGCCGAGTGATCATAGGGTCCAATAAGCAGCAAATAGACAAACAGGAGGAGCCGCTCGGCAGTTGTCACTACGCTAAGCGAGCGGGAGACACGGCGCTCAGAGAGCTAGCAGGCCGGGGCTAGTAGCTGGGTCTTCACTGATATCAACGACGCAGAGGCCAGTTGAGAGCACATCAAATCAAATCAAATGTATTATATATAGCCTTCTTACATCAGCTGATAGTGTATCTCAAAGTGCTGTACAGAAACCCAGCCTAAACCCCAAACAGCAAGCAATGCAGGTGTAGAAGCACGGTGGCTAGGAAAAATCCCTAGAAAAGGCCAGAATCTAGGAAGAAACCTAGAGGGAACCAGGCTATGAGGGGGGCCAGTCCTCTTCTGGCTGTGCCGGGTGGAGATTATAACAGACATGGCCAAGATGTTCAAATGTTCATAAATGACCAGCATGGTCAAATAATAATAATCACAGTAGTTGTCGAGGGTGCAAAAGGTCAGCACCTCAGGAGTAAATGTCAGTTGGCTTTTCATAGCCGATCATTGAGAGTATCTCTACCGCTCCTGCTGTCTCTAGAGAGTTGTTAAAGCAGGTCTGGGACTGGTCAACGTCCGGTGGACAGGTCAGGGTTCCATAGCCACAGGCAGAACAGTTGAAACTGGAGCAGCAGCACGGCCAGGTGGACTGGGGACAGCAAGGAGTCATCAGGCCAGGTAGTCCTGAGGCATGGTCCTAGGGCTCAGGTCCTCCGAGAGAGAGAAAGAAAGAAAGAGAGAAGAGAGAGAGAATTAGAGCGCATACTTAAATTCACACAGGACATGGATAAGACAGGAGAATAACTCCAGATATAACTGACTAAGCCTAGCCCCCGACACATAAATTACTGCAGCATAAATACTGGAGGCTGAGACAGGAGGGGCTCAGGAGACACTGTGGCCCCATCCGATGACACCCCCGGACAGGGCCAAACAGGCAGGATATAACCCCACCCACTTTGCCAAAGCACAGCCCCCACACCACTAGAGGGAATAATCTCACCACCAACTTACCATCCTGAGACAAGGCCGAGTATAGCCCACAAAGATCTCCGCCACGGCACAACCCAAGGGGGGGGGGGGGCGCCAACCCACACAGGAAGACCACGTCAGTGACTCAACCCACTCAAGTGACGCACCTCTCCTAGGGACGGCATGGAAGAGCACCTTTAAGCCAGTGACTCAGCCCCTGTAATAGGGTTAGAGGCAGAGAATCCTAGTGGAGAGAGGGGAACCGGCCAGGCAGAGACAGCAAGGGCGGTTCGTTGCTCCAGTGAATTCCCGTTCACCTTCACACTCCTGGGCCAGACTACACTCAATCATAGGACCTACTGAAGAGATGAGTCTTCAATAAAGACTTAAAGGTTAAGACCGAGTCTGCATCTCTCACATGGGTAGGCAGACCATCCCATAAAAATTGAGCTCTATAGGAGAAAGCCCTACCACCAGCTGTTTGCTTAGAAATTCTAGGGACAATTAGGAGGCCTGCGTCTTGTGACCGTAGCGTACTTGGAGGTATGTACGGCAGGACCAAATCGTAAAGATAGGTAGGAGCAAGCCCATGTAATGCTTTGTAGGTTAACAGTAAAACCTTGAAATCAGCCCTTGCCTAAACACGAACCCAGTGTAGAGAGGCTAGCACTGGAGTAATATGATCAATTTTTGGGGTTCTAGTCAGGATTCTAGCAGCCGTATTTAGCACTAACTGAAGTTTATTTAGTGCTTTATCCGGGTAGCCGGAAAGTTGAGCATTGCAGTAGTCTAACCTAGAAGTAACAAAAGCATGGATACATTTTTCTGCATCATTTTGGACAGAAAATCTCGGACTTCTGCAATGTTACGTAGATGGAAAAAAGCTGTCATTGTAACAGTCTTGATATGTTCATCAAAAGAGAGATCAGGGTCCAGAGTAACGCCGAGGTTCTTCACAGTTATATTTGAGACGACTGTACAACCATCAAGATTAATTGTCAGATTTTACAGAAGATCTCTTTGTTTCTTGGGACCTAGAACAAGCATCTCTGTTTTGTCCGAGTTTAAAAGTAGGATGTTTGCAGCCATCCACTTCCTTATGTCTGAAACACAGGCTTCCAGCGAGGGCAATTTTGGGGCTTAACCATGTTTCATCGAAATGTACAGCTGTGTGTCATCTGCATAGCAGTGAAAGTTAACATTATGTTTTCGAATGACATCCCCAAGAGGTAAAATATATAGTGAAAACAATAGTGGTCCTAAAACGGAACTTTGAGGAACACCGAAATTTACAGTTGATTTGTCAGAGGACAAACCATCCACAGATACAAACTGATATCTTTCCGACAGATAAGATCTAAACCAGGCCAGAACTTGCCCATTTAGACCAATTTGGGTTTCCAATCTCTCCAAAAGAATGTGGTGATCGATGGTATCAAAAGCAGCACTAAGGTCTAGGAGCACGAGGACAGATGCAGAGCCTCAGTCTGACGCCATTAAAAGGTAATTTACCACCTTCACATGTGCAGTCTCAGTGCTATGATGAGGTCTAAAACCAGACTGAAGCATTTCGTATACATTGTTTGTCTTCAGGAAGGCAGTGAGTTTCCCAAAAAATTGAGAGGAATGGGAGATTCGATACAGGTCGATAGTTTTTTATATTTTCTGGGTCAAGGTTTAGCTTTTTCAAGAGAGGCTTTATTACTGCTACTTTTAGTGAGTTTGGTACACATCCGGTGGATAGAGAGCCGTTTATTATGTTCAACAAAGGAGGGCCAAGCACAGGAAGCAGCTCTTTCAGTAGTTTAGTTGGAATAGGGTCCAGTATGCAGCTTGAAGGTTTAGAGGCCATGATTATTTTCATCATTGTGTCAAGAGACACAGTACTAAAACACTTGAGTGTCTCCCTTGATCCTAGGTCCAGGCAGAGTTGTGCAGACTCAGGACAACTGAGCTTTGGAGGAATACGCAGATTTAAAGAGGAGTCCGTAATTTGCTTTCTAATGATCATGATCTTTTCCTCAAAGAAGTTCATGAATTTATCACTGCTGAAGTGAAAGCCATCCTCTCTTGGGGAATGCTGCTTTTTAGTTAGCTTTGCGACAGTATCAAAAATACATTTTGGATTGTTCTTCTTTTTCCTCAATTAAGTTGGAAAAATAGGATGATCACGCAGCAGTGAGGGCTTTTCGATACTGCACGGTACTGTCTTTCCAAGCTAGTCGGAAGACTTCCAGTTTGGTGTAGCGCCATTTCCGTTCCAATTTTCTGGAAGCTTGCTTCAGAGCTCGGGTATTTTCTGTATACCACGGAGCTAGTTTCTTATGACAAATGTTTTGAGTTTTTAGGGGTGCGACTTCATCCAGGGTATTGCTCAAGGTTAAATTGAGTTCCTCAGTTAGGTGGTTAACTGATATTTGTCCTCTGTCGTCCTTGGGTAGGCAGAGGGAGTCTCGAAGGGTATCAAGGAATCTTTTGGTTGTCTGAGAATTTATAGCATGACTTTTGATGATCCTTGGTTGGGGTCTGAGCAGATTATTTGTTGCGATTGCAAACGTAATAAAATGGTGGTCCGATAGTCCAGGATTATGAGGAAAAACATTAAGATCCACAACATTTATTCCATGGGACAAAACTAGGTCCAGAGTATGACTGTGGCAGTGAGTAGGTCCGGAGACATGTTGGACAAAACCCACTGAGTCGATGATGGCTCTGAAAACCTTTTTGGAGTGGGTCTGTGGACTTCCATGTGAATATTAAAGTCACCAAAAATTTGAATATTATCTGCTATGACTACAAGGTCCGATAGGAATTCAGGGAACTCAGTGAGGAACGTTGTATATGGCCCAGGAGGCCTGTAAACAGTAGCTATAAAAAGTGATTGAGTAGGCTGCATAGATTTCATGACTAGAAGCTCAAAAGATGAAAACGTCGGGGTTGTTTTTGTAAATTTAAATTTGCTATCGTAAATGTTAGCAACACCTCCGCCTTTGCGGGATGCGCGGGGGATATGGTCACTAGTGTAACGAGGAGATGAGCCCTCATATAACACAGTAAATTCATCAGGCTTAAGCCATGTTTCAGTCAGGCCAATCACATCAAGATTATGATCAGTGATTAGTTCATTGACTATAACTGCCTTGGAAGTGAGGGATCTAACATTAAGTAGCCCTGTGAGATGTGAGGTATCACAATCTCTTTCAATAATGGCAGGAATGGAGGAAGTCTTAATTCTAGTGAGATTGCTAAGGCGAACAACGCCATGTTTAGTTTTGCCCAACCTAGGTTGAGGCACAGACACGGTCTCAATGGGGATAGCTGAGCTGACTACACTGACTGTGCTAGTGGCAGACTCCACTAAGCTGGCAGGCTGGCTAACAGCGTGCTGCCTGGCCTGCACCCTATCTCATTGTGGAGCTAGGGGAGTTAGCCCTGTCTATGCTCGTAGATAAGATGAGAGCACCCCTCCAGCTAGGATGGAGTCCGTCACTCCTCAACAGGCCAGGCTTGGTCCTGTTTGTGGGTGAGTCCCAGAAAGAGGGCCAATTATCTACAAATTCTATCTTTTGGGAGAGGCAGAAAACAGTTTTCAGCCAGCGATTGAGTTGTGAGACTCTGCTGTAGAGCTCATTACTCCCCCTAACTGGGAGGGGGCCAGAGACAATTACTCGATGCCGACACATCTTTCTAGCTGATTTACACGCTGAAGCTATGTTGCGCTTGGTGACCTCTGACTGTTTCATCCTAACATCGTTGGTGCCGACATGGATAACAATATCCCTATATTCTCTACACTCGCCAGTTTTAGCTTTAGCCAGCACCATCTTCAGATTAGCCTTAACGTCGATAGCCCTGCCCCCTGGTAAACAGTGTATGATCGCTGGATGATTTGTTTTAAGTCTAATACTGCGGGTAATGGAGTCGCCAATGACTAGGGTTTTCAATTTGTCAGAGCTAATGGTGGGAGGCTTCGGCGTCTCATACCGTAACGGGAAGAGTAGAGACCAGAGAAGGGTCGGCCTCTGACGCCGACTCGCTGCTTAATGGGGAGGACCGGTTGAAAGGTTCTGTCGGCTGAATGAGACACCGGTTGAGCATTCCTACAGCATTTCCCTCCAGAAGCCATGAGAAAGTTGTCCGGCTGCGGGGACCGTGCGAGGGGATTTATACTACTATCTGTCCTTACTGGTGGCACAGACGGCGTTTCATCCTTTCCTACACTGAAATTACCCTTGCCTATCGATTGCGTCTGAAGCTGGGCTTGCAGCACAGCTATCCTCGCCGTAAGGCGATCGTTCTCCTGTATATTATGAGTACAGCGCCTGCAATTAGGCATTGCATCATGTTAATGGCATCATGTTAATGTTACTACTTAGCTTTGGCTGGTGGAGGTCCTGACGAACCATGTCCAGATAAAGCGTCCGGAGTGAAAAAGTTGAATGAAAAAAGTTGAGTGAGGGAAAAACAAAAAATATAAACGGTAATTAAAAAGTAAAAACCGTAAAGTTGTCAGGTAGCAAAGTAAGGTTAGCAACAAAACGTACAGCAGCACGTAAACAAGTCTGCAAGTTGTGACCGGAAATGATACGTGACACGTGACAAGATGCCGAATTACGTCAGCAGACCAGTAGTGATGGATCGGCGGAGCTCCGTGTCGACAAATGGTCCAGGCCAATTGGCAAGAGAGGTGTTGTAGTTGGTGTATTTTGTTTGCTAGCCGGGAGAACGGGCCTAGCTCGAGGCTAACTGGGGCTTGCTTCTGGACAAGGGTGTTAGCTACGATAGCCACTCAGTAGCAGCTAGCTAGCTGCAATGATCCGGTGTATTGGTCTAGAGCTTGCGGTAGGAATCCGGTGATGTAGTGGGGGAAAAAAGCAGTCCGATATGTTCCGGGCTGATATCGCGCTGTGCAGACTGGTGGATGTTATCCGGGCTATCCGGGCTAAAGCGGCTGGTGTCTGTGCTAAAGGTAAAGACTGCTAGCAGTGGCTAACAATGACTAAATAGTTAGTAGCTAAGTAGCTGGCTGGCTTCTGAAGGCTAGCTTCTGATGGAGGTTCCGGTTACAAGGTCTAAAAGAAATAGCAGATCCGTACCACATTGGGTGAGGCGGGTTGCAGGAAGGTATATTTAATTCAAAAAAAGAGATTGAAATGTATACAGAAAAAAAGAAAAAGCTGAATATTTACACGGAACAATGACGGGACAAAAACAAACATGTCTTGCTGCTACGCCATCTTCGATCGATGAAACAGGTCCGTGAGATTCTTGAGATGTATAGCAAGCTCAGACTTCATGCCATCAGATAAGACCTTGTGTGCCTCTGCTACGCTATCACAGCCTCTTTTTTACACAGGTACAGTACATGTTCATTTTATTTTTTGTCAATGTACCTCTTCAGTGTTATTCAGTCTGTTTTTTCATCCCTTGCTGCTGCTCGAATGGACTTCTTCCCTTTGCTCACTTCCTTGGCCGCTCTCTCAAGAACTTCAAGGGGTTCCAGACCACTGCTTGTTTTACGTGTGTATACAAGGGGCTGCTCTGTAACAATACAAATCTTGAGTTCATATGCATGACAGAACTGTCATTGCGCACACCTGATTGTATTTGTATATATGTGCCCTTTGTTCCCCATGGTGCTGTCGACTATTGTTACTATGTCCATTGGTGCGTGTGAGTACCTGTGCTGTGTGTTTTGGGCTTTCGTGCCGTTGTGGATTGCGTAGATGATTACAGGTCTTGTCCCGTGTGGTAATCATCGTGCCCATGTGTAATTTCTTCAAGGTACTCTTTTGTTTGGGTTTCAACCCTGTGTTTTTGTTACGTGTTTGCTTGGTCTTCGTCTCATAGAAAAAATACTATGCATATTGGGCCTGATTCAGACTTGCACGCCTTTCCAAAGCACTTCTCAGTAGCTGCTGTTCAGACTTACCTTATACAGGTTCGTAACGGGCTTTGCAGGCGTGGTTCCCTCTCGCATGCTGATTAAATTTAGTTCAACTGCTGAAAACCCTCACACTTGCTTGACAACAGATTTCCTGGAGTTTTCATTCAATAGGGCTTTCAGCACATTTATCGAAAGCCATCCCTTTAAATTTGGTGTAACTTTAATTCAAATTTTCTCGGCTCACTGGAGTATATTGAGAGAACGGTTCAGAATATTAGGTCTCACTGAAAAAAGCCATGTAAATACATGCATATTTATTTGTCTCCTTTTCAGAACCAATTGATAGATTTAAAAACACTCTTATCTTGTATATTATTTAGGGTTAGGAAAGTATTTATGAATAATACAAAAACAGAGGTATGGAGAGCCTTCACGCCCAAAATATCCCACTGGACAAAAACAGGTTAAATCAATGTTATTTCCACGTCATTTCAACTCCCAAAATAAATGTGATGACGTTGAATCAACGTGGAAAACTGACTAGAAATCAAGTCCGAATACCTCTTCTCCGCCGGTGGCGTCTTGCAGCAGCCTTTGGGATAAGTTCAATTGCCTTGGGGGGTACGAACAAAGGATCCAATTCAGGAAAGTGGTATTCCTGGTCGTAATGCTGGTGAGTTACCGTCGCTCTGATATCCAAAAGGTATTTCTGTCTGTATGTAATAGCTCAAAAAATGTTCTGGGCTAAAATTGAACCAACAGGATCCTGAACAGCTTCTACCCCCGAGCCATAAGATCGCTAAATAGTTAGAAGATGGCACATAAAAGCATTAAAAACACTCATATGGTCCTCTGTGTGCAAACATCACAATCTGAAATCTTATTTCTACCCTCGTTGAGGTTTCTTGGACCCATCTGTTCAAATATTGTCATTTTTATTTGGCCATGTAACGACAATATAAAATCCAATCACAATGGAATGTTCTTGTCTACAATCACTTCACAAAACATACAATCTTGAAACAGATGAATAATTCCGTAACTGCAAGGTTGGAATTTTGATAGTCACGAGCATTCACCAGAAAACATAATTGATATTGATTTTAAAAAGCTGAGGGAAATAGCGGAATAGCTAAAGGCAAATGAAGGACAAATGAATAATAAATAAGAAAAAATCCAATTCCATTCAAATCCCATTGCAGGGATGTAATTACGGCAAGAGCCTGACTGTTGAATGAGGTCAATCAGTGCATTGGTTGATATCTGACGTGGGTTGCTGTTCTGCTCTATAGTTATACTGATCAACAGAAGTAAACGGCAGTGGTAATATACTGTTCTGAGGAGAATGGGTTGTATAAGAAGAACCAATGCCAAACATTTAAACATTGATTTGAAAATAACAATGTTTTAACCTTTAATATTTATATTTATGTAGTATTGTGTTGTCTCTCTTGTCGTGATGTGTGTTTTGTCCTATATTTATATATTTTTTTATATTTAAAATTTTTAATCTCAGCCCCGTCCCCGTAGGATGGGCCATTGCCTTTTGGTAGGCCGTCATTGTAAATAAGAATTTGTTCTTAACTGACTTGCCTAGTTAAATAAAGGTTAAATAAATAAATAAAAATAATAATATACAGTAGTTTGTTTCACCATATGTAGACAGTAAAGGAATGAATGAATTATATTATGTTCATACACTGGTTTTAAAAATTCGACATTATTAAATTGCAGAAAGCTTTTCCCTATTCATGCAACATGGAATTGTTTAGTTCCATTACACTAATATGGTGTTTTTTGAGTGACTTGTTAAATGGTTGTTTCCTATTCATCTCCTGAGTAGCATGGGATCCATTTGCTCACTGTTGGGGAAAATGTTATGCATGTAAAAAGCATCTCTGACAGAGCAAAGTACAATGTCATTAGGATAACTGATGGTTTTTGAACACTCGATGACACATAAGTTCAGGCTTTTATCCATTGTTTTGGCACTGCTTGTTGTCAAGGCCTCTGGGAGATAATGCATTATGTTCAGATACGCAATTATGTTTCATTATAAACACGCACTCCATAACCAAACCAATGACCAAAACAATTAACAAGGAAAACGACAACAAAAACATGGAGTCTCAACAACATGATGGATAGCTAAGAAAGTGTCTGTCTGAAAATGTCTAAATTGCCCCTGGGAAAGTGCCATCAGTCTTACAGTTGAGGCGTGACTGCTGAGAGGCCCAGAGGAGCTGTATTTTTCTTGCCATCCGCTTCAAAATATGACAAGACAAGTGGGGCCCACCATTGGGGTGGGTGTCTGTCTGTCTAAAAACACAGAGAGAGAGAGAGAGAGAGAGAGAGAGAGAGAGAGAGAGAGAGAGAGAGGAGGATGGGTGAGAGAGAGAAACAGAGATAGAGAGTCAAATCAAATCAAATCAAATCACATTTGTCACATGCTCTGAATACAACAGGTGTAGACCTTCCTGTGAACTGCTTACTTACAAGTCCTTAACCAGCAATGCAGTTCAAGAAAGAGTTAAGAAAATATTTACTAAAAAAACTAAAGTAAAAATAGTAACATTAAAAATAAAAAGTAACCCAATAAAAATAACAATAACGAGGCTATATACAGCGGGTGCTCGTACCGAGTCAATGTGCGGGGGTACAGGTTAGTCTAGTTATTTTGTACATGTAGGTAGGGGTAAAGTGACTATGCATAGATAATAAACAGTGAGTAGCAGCAGTGTAAAAACAAGGGGGGCATGTCGATGTAAATAGTCCAGGTGGCCATTTGATAAATTTTTCATCAGTCTTATGGCTTGGGGGTAGAAGCTGTTAAGGAGCCTTTTGGTCCTAGACTTGGCGCTCCGGTACCACTTGCCGTGCGGTAGCAGAGAGAACAGTCTATGACTTGAGTGACTGGAGTCTTTGACATTTTTTGGGGCCTTCCTCTGACACTGCCTAGAATATAGGTCCTGGATGGTAGGAAGCTTTGGTCCAGTGATGTAGTGGGCCGTTCGCACTACCCTCTGTAGTGCCTTACGGTCAGATGCCGAGCAGTTGCCATAACAGGTGGTGATGCAACCCGTCAGGATGCTCTCGAGGGTGCAGATGTAGAACTTTTTGAGGATCTGGAGACCCATGCCAAATCTTTTCAGTCTCCTGATGGGGAAAAGGTGTTGTCGTGCCCTCTTCACAACTGTCTTGGTGTGTTTGGACCATGATAGTTTATTAGTGATGTGGACAACTTGAAACTCTCGACTCGCTCCACTACAATGTTAATAAGGGGGCCTGTTCGGCCCGCCTTTTCCTGTAGTCCACGATCAGCTCCTTTGTCTTGCTCAAATTGAGGGAGAAGTTGTTGTCCTGGCACCACACTGCCAAGTCTCTAACCTCCTCCCTATAGGCTGTCTCATTGTTGTCGGTGATCAGGCCTACCACTGTTGTGTTGTCAGCAAACTTAATGATGGTGTTGGAGTCGTGTTTGGCCACGCAGTCGTGGGTGAACAGGGAATACAGGAGGGGACTGAGTCTGTGTTTATCTGTTTTGCTTACGATAAGTGGCACCAAAGAACATGCAGGAAATAGAGCAAAAACACAACAGCAGTGCTGGCTAGCTGAAAGGACAGACAGATCGAGAGCCGGTTAAGATGCAAAGTGTCTGAGTTGATCCCGCTGCGGCTATTGTTGTGCAGGTGCAGTAGATCGATGTAGGTAAATGTCATACTCCTTTGCCATGGGAGCAGAGACACCTGTGAGTTAGAACAAACCTGAGGTGATGCACTCCCTGGACCCGGGGGACAAGACATTTAGAGGCAGTATCGTTAGTGAACATATATAATAGCTAATTGATGAAAGAAAAAATGAAAGAGTCTGACTTTGAGGGTCTGAAAGGTTGTCTTGATTGTTTTTTGACTTATATTGATATCAATTAAACCCCATCTGTTGTGATAGTCTATTTTTTGTCCTTTACGGGTATAGAAGATCTTTCTTTCTAAAATGACTTTTTGTTAAGACAGATATCCATGCATACTTAGCGTTTTTTTAAGCAGGGGAGAAAAAAAACTTCTAAGCAGCAGGAGTGTCTTGGTGTCTGAGAGCTATAGAAAGGGCTATTCCATTGAAAGAGGCTGAGCTAGAAAAGTGAAGGCGTCTTATGATGTAACAGAAGTGGTTCAATGAACCATGCTCACATGCTCACATGACCTTGCCTAAGACCTGAAGACTTGTGTTAGCTCCCCAAGCGAATGCCTTAGCTTTAGCTCAGAGAGCTAACACAGTTCTATGGCGTGTAGGAGTCTCGAGTTTGAACCCAGTCAATCCCACATACAGGGATTGACTGGGAAATACAAAATCGATCGTGCATGCTATATAGACCTTTTTAGGATATGAACAATTATTTTATCTAACAAAAAGACACTTCATTGTATCTCTGGGACCCTTTGGATGATAAATCAGAGCAAGATTTCAGAATGTAAGTACACATTTCATCTTCAGAGGTAAATATATCAAACCTATCGAGGTGAAAAAAGTGTTTTGTTGTTACTAGCTCTCCTTAAACAATAGCATGGCATTTTTTACAGTAATAGCTACTGTAAATTGGACAGTGCAGTTATATTAACAATAATTTAAGCTTTCAGCCGCAATAAGACACTTATATGTACCGACATTTGTTGTTTCTCTAAAATCTGCGATCTTGACATAAGGCGCTGCATGATTTATAACTGTCCCGTTAACGGGATGCTGATCCCTAAGAAATACGACCCCGTTCAGGCTTGTGTTTAATGTCTATCCCCTGCCATTAATTGTCTGTTTTAAGGCTGTCTACTGTTTTATCAGTCTAATTATGCCATATGTTAATAGGCAGGGACCCGTGAAGGGTATCTCTCTCTACAGACACAATTATATATATTTTTTATCAGATAGCAACCGATTAGGCTGAAGAATGGGGTCACTTGAGTTTTGCATCACAGTGACTTTATGAATTGGGAGGGTTCAAGTAGAATAAAGAGCACAGTGTTGAATTGAATCATGATCTTAGGGGTCAGTAAAGGAGCATGATGAACGATCAGTGCTTAGGATGGAGGAGGGGTGGACGGGAGGAGAGAGAGAGAGGTGGAGGGGAGGAGAGAGAGGGGAGTATGAAGGCACCAGTGTGGCCTCATCTCCTCTCCAGATTCTGGCTAGACTGAGTGGAGCCGCTGTCTCTCCTCTGGCTCCGCTGGCCCGGGGAGCTCCAGGTGTGAAGCCTCACATTGATCCCCAGTTGTTATTCATGTAATCTCTGGCAGCACGGTCGTAAAGCATTTCACACTTGTCATGTTTCGACTCCAGGGTTGGCTTTGGGTCAGTGCAGAGTGTTGCTAGATGAGAGGAGAGAGAGAAGGGTGCTGCGCGAGAAGGAACGGGAGCATAATTTGCTAAAGTGCCATTTCCTGCTGCTTTGCGTTGTCTGTTTCCATTAGCGTAATGAGAACATAAATATGTCTCTTCTTTTTCTCATAAAGAAAACAGTTGGCTGGCACAATGAGCCCCCGTTTTCAGAGTCGGCAGGATCTGCATATGACTGCGTTGTTCCATGGCACAACCAGAGGACTTTTTCCTTGAGGTGACAGTGGCTGTTTTGTGAGATGTTTTTTTGTACAAGCAGTGCAGTAAATGTCCAATGCTCTATTGGAGGAACACTTTTGGTTTATGCTATCAAGTCCATTGATACCAACACGTTTAACAAAGGAAACGATTGTAGATGGGTTTAATCCCATATCTCATTATAAAAACATATGCTGATCGTGGTTATTAGTCAAATAAAAATTCATCCTAAATCTGGATTTTATTTGTAATAAAGTTATGACATTCCTCTCTCTTGCTGGAATGACTCAGTTTTGGGCAGTGGTGTACTTAAGTACTTAAGTAAAAATACTTTAAAGGACTACTTAAGTAGATTTCTTGGGTATCTGCATTTTACTTTACTATTTATACTTTTGACAACTTTTACTTTTACTTGACTACATTCCTAAAGAAAATAATGTACTTTTACGCCATAATTCTTTTTTTTACTTTTTGTGGTATCCAATTGGTAGTTACAGTCTTGTCTCATCGCTGCAACTCCCGTACAGACTCGGGAGAGGCGAAGGTCGAGAGCCGTGCGTCCTCCGAAACACAATCCAACCAATCCGCACCTGCTTCTTGACACAATGACCACTTAACCCGGAAGCCAGCCGCACCAATGTGTCGGAGGAAACACCATACACCTGGCTACCGTGTCAGCAAACCCTTCCCTAACCCGGACGACACTGGGGCAATTGCGCGCCGCCCCATGGGTCTCCCGGTCACGGCCGGCTGCGACAGAGCCTGGACTCGAACCCAGAATCTCTAGTGGCACAGCTAACACTGCGATGCAATTACATTTACTTTTGATACTTAAGTATATTTAGAACCAAATACTTTTAGACTTTTACTTGAGTAACTTTCCATTAAGTTATCTATACTTTTACTCAAGTATGACAATATGGTACTTTTTCCACCACTGGTTTTGGGTCAGTAGAGTTGCAACAACAGTTTTAAGGGGCTTAGATAACAAACTGTTAAAATATCTAACCGAGAGAGACCATATCCCAGTACGACTGATGGCTCTGTTAGCTGGTACAATCTTGGCAATACACTTGAATAAAATGTTGTCACTACAATGTGGATTCTTATATCATGTGTCCCGAATGGCACCCTATTTCCACTGGTCAAACGTAGTGCACTACAGTACATATAGGGCATTGGATGCCATTTCATACACACATTGGTAATACAACTGGAATACAAACTATATCACTGAAATATGTATTCTTATGCACGTTCACCGCAGTTCTATGTGTTTATACAGAACTTATATAGAGAGAGGGAGCATAGCGGTGCTGATATATCACAATTTCCTGGAGCCAGGACTAAATTATTCCCAGCCGTAACCGCAAAAAGATTGTCCTTACAGTCAGTGGGAGCCAGTCTATTGCTACAATGAGTGGCCTGTGGCTTTTGGACTCCAGAGTTTGTAACCGTTTGGTAGGAATCTATGCAAGCCTAAATATCTTATATTGAGTGATAATGCACTTAAAAAACACAAATGTTGTATTTTTGTACGAAGCTAAATTATCTGTCATTGGCAGATGTTTTTAAAGATATACTTAAATGAAGCCTTTTTATTTAGGTTAAAATAAAACCAATTATCCGCCAATGACATGAGACTATTTAGCTCGATACACAAAAACTAGAAACATACTAACTTTGAGTGAATTGTCACTCAATATAAGATATTTAGGCTTGCTTAGATTTCACTTTTTACAGTGAATACCATAGAGATACCAGCACTGCACAAATCCTCCACCAACTATCAACTGATAAAAGTGTCATCAATATCATATTAGATGTTCTTGTCATCCAACAATGGACCCCGTAAAAGTTAAACAGCATGTGACTAATGCTGTCATTTATTATATGACTTCATGAAACATCTGATGAATCTTCTGTTCTTTTTTCTAACTGGAATTGATCTAATTACGTTTTAAATTAATAATTGGCTACAGTCTCCAGGTAACTAGTCTGTGCAATGCAATTGTACATCATGGACAGGGAAAATAAAATAAAGCCACATTCAGAGCAACATAAATCAGTTAGGCCTAATCCTCACAATAATACAGACCTAAACTGAAAATGGATCCATGCCAACAGGCAGGCAGGCTGATGGGCAGGACAGGTAGACAGACAGACAGGCAGACAGGCAGTAGGCAGACCAGGCAGGGCCATGGGCTGCAGATCAAATGGGCCTGGGAGAGAGGGCAGATGTTGCACTGGATGGCTGTGTGGCGGGCTAGGCAGGCCCCGGGCAAGAAGCAGCACCAGCTGGGGAGAGCAGAGCCGAGCAGAGCTGAGCAGAGCCCAGCAGAGCCCAGGACCTAGCTGGCTGGCTGGAGTAGTTAGCTCTCCTCTGGCTGGGTTGTCTCCAAGGCCCCTGCCCTCGCCTCGCCCAGCCCAGGTACCCAGCCATCTCGCCTGGGGATGGATGGAAGGGGGGATGGAGGGTGGGATGAAAGGCAGCTTCACAGATGTCACCCCTGCTGGGGTTCACTGGCCCAGCCAGGAAATGTCATGTTCGGCATCTGGTGTGAAGAACCGACTGCATTGCACCTCCTCTTCCCTCCCCTCTTTACCCCCTCTATGTGTCCTCTCCTAAAACACAGTCCAACAGACTCGCTTATAAAGACACACATAGACACTGACTGACATGCATAACGAGCACATGGACCAGCATACACAAATGGTTTGTTTTTCATTCGCGTGAGTAAAAAAAACCGACTTTACCCATGTATCCCGATGGCTGATCATGGCTTGCGTTGCTATCACGGGAGTCCCCCAGTGAGTGCATTGGATCGCCATACAACACGGAGTGAAACTAAATCCTACTCCTGCATATGACCAAGATTTGGGCCGTAGGACATAGGACCAGGACATGTCTAACACCTGAAGAAGTATGACTTGTCACTGTAGCACCAAAAGCACTACTTTGACATGGCATAGGGGGCTGTTCGACGCGTGTGGCGTGTGTCTCAGGGAAGTTAGAGAGGAGTTTGTGGTGTAGTTTAGTGTAGAGTAGTGTCATAGAGGGAATTCATGATTTATCAGTACTGTAGCAAAGTGTAGCCTAATATAGTGTAACCGAATGTAGTGTAGTGTAGCATAGCATTGAGTAGTGTTGTGTAGGTCGTAGAGGAGAAGCAGGGCTCATCATTAGAGTGGCAGCTGCTCAGGCCAGATACTCCACCATGCGTCTCACCCACAGGGAGAGAGAGAGACAGCATCTGTCTGCCTTTCCCCACGGACACAAACCTCCTGCTACTGTACCAGCCATACCAGCCGAGCGAATTCAGCCTGAAATGGTAACAAGGTCACCTTTACCATCCCCCCGCCTACCTCCTCACCCTGTTCAGTCTATTGCTATTATCTGAATCTGAAATCTGTTGCTTTGTAGAGCAGCAAGTGTTATGTAGTAAATAAACTCAGCAACATCCCCTTTTCAGAACCCCTTCTTTCAAAGATAATTTGTAAAAATCAAAATAACTTCACCAAAAGAAAGATGCACGTCTGGGACCTGTTGAATCAGAGGGTGAGGGCTAGGGCCATTCCCCCCAGAAATGTCTGGGAACTTGCAGGTGCCTTGGTGGAAGAGTGGGGTAACATCTCACAGCAAGAACTGGAAAATCTGGTGCAGTCCATGAGGAGGAGATGCACTGCAGTACTTAATGCAGCTGGTGGCCACACCAGATACTGACTGTTACTTTTGATTTTGACACCCCTTTGTTCAGGGACACATTATTCAATTTCTGTCATTCACATGTCTGTGGAACTTGTTCAGTTTATGTCTCAGTTGTTGAATCTTGTTATGTTCATACAAATATTTACACGTTAAGTTTGCTGAAAATAAACGCAGTTGACAGTGAGAGAACATTTCTTTAGTTAACACAGAACTAAAATCATTTAAAAAATACGTGCAAATCCAATAATTGTATCCTTAAAAAAAAAACTTTACTTTTAATACAGTACTTTTATTGTACGCAGATCACATTCTGTCGGTTTCTCTCTCTGACAGACTGATGGGGTGTGAGAGGATGTTTTGTCTTTGATACTCAGCTCTTAACTACGTGCCTGTGTTCTGTGCAGTTCTGCTACTCTAAAGAGGACAGCATCAGAGATGAGACGAGATGCGCATCTCTCTCTCTCTCTGCTGAGTCTCCCTTGAGTCCCCATCTGTTAGTGCCACAGCGGCACCAGCCTGCATAGCATTCAGACAGAGGAGAAAGAGAGACAGCTGGACTCAGGAACTAAACTCTTTCATGTTAGCTTCTGTTCATGTAGAGGTAAAGTCATACAGATCTAAAACATTTCACATTTCCAACAGTGAACAATTGCTTTGCAAAAAACTAAAAGAGACATCAGATGTTTTTTGAAGGAAAATCCAAGAGAATTATGCAGTGGATGTGAAATATCTCACCGACAACCTCAGAATGAGTATTAGTTGAGAGCCACATACTGTAGCCAGTGTGCACAGAAACACACGGTGTGGGGTTTGGCAGCTCATAGGCACAGTGAATCACAGAGGGGCTCGCCGTGGGCAGAGGGGATGAGGTTATGAGGTGGGGAGGATGGAGAATGAAGGGACCAGTGAGGCTGCATGGCTCCATCTGGAGCCGGGGCTGGTAATTATGGGTAAGAGAAGCGCCCTCAGCTTGGTACCATCTGCCAGGGGGCCGACTGAAGGAGTCTGGGGGAGGCTAGGCGGAGGCTGGGGGAGAATGGGGGACACAGTATGGGTGAGGCAGGGGGTGGCAGGGGGCAGCTGGGGGAGGCATTTGGAAGGCAGGGGGGGGAAGATGGAGACTGAGCTGCGTTACTGGGGCCCAGAGGAGGCTGAGATCGGGGCTCTGACAGGAGGACCAGCACCTGCCTTAGGGCCTTAGGGCCAGGCCCTCTCTACACTGCCTCAGACCAGCCAGCGGGAAACACGGGCCACCACACCAGGCCATCACCAGCAGCTGGACTAGGGGCTGCAACACAGTGTGAAGGTGCTGTAGGAGTGGGATTGACTATGTGACACTATACACTTTGACCTATTCACAATATTATTTTTGAAAATTGATGAATGAGAGACCTGCTTCCCAGAGAGCGATTTACAGTGTGTTTGACTACCTGTCTGTTCAGGTCAAGGCGTACTTTGTTTTGTTACACATGATTGACAATAGTGATACAGCCTATAACTGTACATGTGTTAAGCTTAATTTATACTTCACATGACCGATCACATGACCGATCCTACGAATTTACATCAAACTTATAATTGAGCTATACATGTTGCAGGATTGCCATTTTCCGTAGCTAATTTTTCAAATCAATTTTTATTTGTAACATGCGCCGAATACAACAGGTGTAGACCTTATAGTGAAATGCTTACTTACAAGCCCTTAACCCACAATGCAGTTTTAAGACAAATACATAAACAAATAAGAAATAAAAGTAACAAATAATTCAAGAGCAGCAGTAAAATAACAATAGCGAGGTTATATACAGGGGTACCTGTACAGAATCAATGTGCGGGGGCACCGGTTAGTCGAGGTAATTGAGGTAATATGTACATGTAGGTAAAGTTATTAAAGTGACTATGCATAGATAATAACAGAGTAGCAGCACCGTAAAAGAGGGGCGGCAATGCAAATGGTAGCCATTTGATTAGATGTTCAGGAGTCTTATGGCTTGGGGGTAGAAGCTGTTTAGAAGCCTCTTGGACCTAGACTTGGCGCTCCTGTACCGCTTACCGTGCGGTAGCAGAGAGAACTGTCTATGACTAGGGTGGCTGGAGTCTTTGACAATTTTTAGGGCCTTCCTCTGACACTGCCTGGTATAGAGGTCCTGGATGGCAGGAAGCTTGGCCCAGTGATGTAGTGGGCCATACGCACTACCCTCTGTAGTGCCTTGCGGTCGGAGGCCGAGCAGTTGCCATCCCAGGCAGTGATGCAACCCATCAGGATGCTCTCAATGGTGCAGCTGTAAAACCTTTTGAGGATCTGAGGACCCATGCCAAATCTTTTCAGTCTCCTGATGGGGAAAAGGTTTTGTCGTGCCCTCTTCATGACTGTCTTGGTGTGCTTGGACCATGTTAGTTTGTTGGTGATGTGGACACCAAGGAACATGAAGCTCTCAACCCTCTCCACCACAGCCCCGTCGATGTTAATGGGGGTGTGCTCGGTCTTCCTTTTCCTGTAGTCCACAATCATCTTCTTTGTCTTGATCATGTTGAGGGAGAGGTTGTTGTCCTGGCACCACACGGCCAGGTCTTTGACCTCCTCCCAATAGGCTGTCTCGTCATTGTCGGTGATCAGGCCTACCACTGTTGTGTCATCGGCAAACTTCATGATGGTGTTGGAGTCGTGCCTGGCCGTGCAGTCATGAGTGAACAAGGAGTACAGGAGGGGACTGAGCACGCACCCCTGAGGGTCCCCCGTGTTAGGATCAGCGTGGCAGATGTGTTGCTACCTACCCTTACCACCTGGAGGCAGCACGTAAGGAAGTCCAGGATCCAGTTGCAGAGGGAGGTGTTTAGCATAGTGACCTTAGCTTAGTGATGAGCTTTGAGGGCACTATGGTGTTGAACGCTGAGCTATAGTCAATGAATAGCATTCTCACATAGGTGTTCCTTTTGTCCAGGTGTGAAAGGGATTGCAATAGAGATTGCATCATCTGTGGATCTGTTGGGGTGGTATGCAAATTGGAGTGGGTCTAGGGTTTCTGGGATAATGGTGTTGATGTGAGCCGTGACCAGCCTTTCAAAGCACTTCATGGTTACAGTTGTGAGTGCTACGGGGTGGTAGTCATTTAGGCAAGTTACCTTAGTGTTCTTGGGCACAGGGACTATGGTGGTCTGCTTGAAACATGTTGGTATTACAGACTCAGACAGGGAGGGGTTTAAAATGTCAGTGAAGACACTTGCCAGTTGGTCAGCACATGCTCGGAGTACACGTCCTGGTAATCCGTCTGGAACTGCGGCCTTGTGAATGTTGACCTATTTAAAGGTCTTACTCACATCGACTGCGGAGAGCATGATCACATAGTCGACCGGAACAGCTGATGCTCTCATGCATGTTTCGGTGTTACTTGCCTCGAAACGAGCATAGAAGTCATTTAGCCCATCTGGTAGGCTTGTGTCACGGGGCTGCTCTCGGTTGTGCTTCCCTTCGTGGTCTGTAATAGTTTGTAAGCTCTGCCACATCCATCGAGCGTCGGAGCCAGTGTAGTACGATTTAATCTTAGTCTTATATTGACGCTTTGCCTGTTTGAAGGTTCGTCAGAGGGCATAGCGGGATTTCTTATAAGTATTAGGGTTAGAGTCCCACTCCTTAAAAGTGGCAGTTATACCCTTTAGCTTAGCGTAGCCTGTAATGTTGCCTGTAATCCATGGCTTCTGGTTGGGGTATGTACGTACAGTCACTGTGGTGACGACGTCATCAATGCACTTATTGATGAAGCCAGTGACTGATGTGGTGTACTCCTCAATGCCATCGGAAGAATCCCGGAACATATTCCAGTCTGTGCTAGCAAAACAGTCCTGTAGCTTAGCATCTGCTTCATCTGACCACTTTTTTTATTGACCAAGTCACTGGTGCTTTCTGCTTTCATTTTTTGCTTGTAAAGCAGGAATCGGGAGGATAGAATTATGGTCAGATTTGCCAAATGGAGGGAGAGAGAGAACCTTGTGTGCATCTCTGTGTGTGGAGTAAATGTGGTCTAGAGTTTTTTCCCTCTGGCTGCACATTTAACATGCTGGTAGAAATGAGGTAAAACGTATTTAAGTTTCCCTGCATTAAAGTCCAAGTCCCCGGCCACTAGGAGCGCCGCCTCTGGATGAGCGTTTTCCTGTTTGCTTATGGCCGTATACAGCTCATTGAGTGCGGTCTTAGTGCCAGCATCGGTTTGTGGTGGTAAATAGACAGCTATGAAGATTATAGATGAAAAATCTCTCGGTAAATAGTGGGATCTACAGCTTGTCATAAGATACTCTACCTCAGGCGAGTTAAACCTTGAGACTTCCTTAGAAATCATGTACCAGCTGTTGTTTACAAATATACATAGACCGCCACCCCTTGTCTTACCAGAAGCTGCTGTTCTATCCTGCCGATACAGTGTATAACCCGCCAGCTGTATGTTATTTATGTCGTCATGTCGCCACGACTCGGTGAAACATAAGATATTACAGTTTTTAATGTCCCGTTGGTAGGATATACGTGGTTGTAATTCGTCCACTTTATTATCCAGCGATTGTATGTTGGCCAATAGTACCGATGGCAAAGGCAGATTAGCCACTCGTCGTTGGATCCTTACAAGGCACCCCGATCTCCTTCCGCGATACCTCCGTCTCTTTCTCCTGCGAATGACGGGGATCAGGGTCTGTTCGGGTGTCTGGAGTAAATCCCTCTCGTCCGATTCATTAAAGAACAATTATTTGTCCAGTTCAAGGTGAGTAATCGCTGTTCTGATGTCCAGAAGCACTTTTCGGTCATAAGAGATGGTAGCAGCAACATTATGTACAAAATAAGTTACAAACAATGCGAAAAAACAAACAAAATTGCACGGTTGGTTAAGAACCCATAAAACGGCAGCCACCCCCTCCGGATCCATCTTCTTCTCTAATTGTAGTTCTTTAAATAAACCAACAGTATGAATATGGTAATTTAATTGACAACCTTTATTCTCGTTAGTACACTCTTAGAAAAAGTGTTACAAAATAGTTTTTCGGCTGTCCCCATTGGAGAACCCCTTTTGGTTCCAGGTAGAACCCTTTGGTTCCAGGTAGAACTTTTTTGAGTTCCATGTAGAACCCTTTCTATAGAGGGTTCTACATGGAACTCAAAAAAGTTCTACCTGGAACCAAAGGGTTCTACCTGGAACAGTCGAAAGAACCCTTGTAGGTTCTATATAGCACCTTTTTTTCTAAGAGTGTACTACGTAACTACATTTTAAATCCTACATGAGGTTAGGGAACCACCTCCACATCAATTGTCCAAATCTTTACTTTTGTTATAGTGTTGTTTAGTGTGTGTTATTTGAGCGCAGCTATTTGTTTCCTAAGACAAAATCCTGCCTCCATCTCTGCCCATGTGGGTTTTCTAATCCGGCTGGTTCAACAGATTGGCAGAATACAAAATGCAGCAAGGGGCTCTGTAGTGGAGATAAAATGCTCTGCTTTGATCCCTACTCACTTTGTTCCCCCCCCCCCCACCCCCACCCCTCGCACATGTGCTTGTCAGAGTCTATGACAGTCAATGGCCCAGTTGTACCTCTGGCTGCTTGAACTCAGGCCAAGCCAGGGTTGTACTGGCAGGCTGTCCAGTAGCTCCCTCCAGCAGCTCACCTGGGGATATGAACGAAGTCCCTCAGGTCCAGCTCTCTGCTCTCTCCTGCTGTTCTGCTGTGAATGTTGTGACGGTTTAGTTGGAGGAGATTCTGCACATGGATGAAAGGATGAAAGCGAGAGATATTCTGTAAGCAGATTTTTTGTGAAAAACGAAGAGTAAACAGGCAAAACAGATACTCTTTATACTGACACAAAGTTAGCGTCCATGTGAGCAATTGGGCACAGTATTTAATGCTGTGGTTTTACGAATCCTAGATTTAGAATGCCCCCTTGTGGCCGTAAAATAGTATTTCAGCTCCCTACTCACAATCCTCAAAATTCCAGTCAGTAGCCTACATTGAAATCGAGACGCAATAATCGCATCACTCCTTTGTACCAGCATTGTCTGCAACATCTCTAGTAAGATAACAACATGCAATCTAGCCTCTGATGGTGTGTTCTGTTGTTCTGTGTGGACCGGAGTGAACATGGCAGTGCTGCTGTATTCCTGTGTGGTGTGTGGCCCAGGCCCAGACAGATGGCTGAGGTGGTCGGTGGAGAGGCACATGAATTGATTAGGCTTGGTGGTGAACTGTTGCCATGTGAGGCAGCTGCCCACCTGCCCCAGCGGGTTCCCGTGCCAGGCCATGCGTGGTCCAGGGCGGCAGCACCAGATGCTGCACCCTGTGCCCCCTTTGCCCATGCCCGGTTTAGACCACACGCACCAGATGTTGCCACTTCCTGACTTGGTCTGGGGGAGCCTGTTTGTATCAAGAGGTCTGGAGAGGGTTTGGTGTCCTCTTCAGATGACTGACTTTAAAGGCGCAGATGCTGGTGGTCTGTCTGTTTACTTTTCAGATGTGGTTATTTCCCAGGTATTAACTTCAGTCATACTTTACTCCAAGTGGTGATAATGTCGTTTTCATCAAGCATGCATTACAATGTTTGTGAAATATAGTCTTACTGTACATTATTTGTAGTCCCCCTGTATATTGTGCCCCCCACTCTATGAATTATATTAGAGATGACTGCACTGAAACATAATCTTATCCTGTACAGTGCAGATAGCTCATCTCACGTTTCATTTTCTATAATGCCCTGCGGTCTCTCTATGTGAGACATGTATGGGAATGACTACCCCCTACACATGCGCAGGCATTCAAATACGTGTGTTGTGTATTGTGTCAAACGTTTAACTAAAAGGTTTTGTAAATAGAGTATTTATCGCTACAGAAATACTCAGGCGTGATCAAGCTGGAACTGCGCTCTGTCCAGTCTGTCCATCGGCAGAAGCAAAAGCTAAAGGGTGACGAAAGGTTCAGCAGGGTCTATCTAGGATGCAATGGCCTCATCTGGTCCTGATGATGGTAGCAGGGGCCGGGAGTCGGGAAGGATGGATAGAGGAGGACTGAGACTCACGTGGCCAGCCAGTAAGTGCCGACCAGTTTACTCTTGTTCAGTGGAACGTTAAAGGTTGGACGGATTTGAACTGTGAGCTAAGACAATTGACTTTATTTTCACTGAATCCTGACATTGTATTCCCGAATGAGACACATCTAACAGGTCAGTATTCAATTTAAATGGACGGGTACACTTGGTTTTGACATAATAGAAAAATGCATGTAAGAGAGCATGAAGGTGAGTTAAAAGTGTAGTTGGACTTTTGTTTAGAAACAAGATACTTGAGTCTTATAAAGTAAATGTGACGGACAAATCAGTGGATTCCATAATGGGACTGAGCATCGAATTTCAGAAAATATTGGTTTGTTATTTTCTCTTCTTATTTGCCTCCTGACGGCTCTACATGGGAACGGGATTCTAGTTCTTTCTCTAGCCACCTGCTGCCTCAAATGTACACTTTTTCTGGGGATGATGCTATTTACCTCTGTGGAGATTTAAATAATTTTAAACCAAAGAAAGATACAGGAATTTATGATTTGTCTAATGAAGTTTTGAAGTCACCTAAATTGCTCCAAAATAGTATTTGAACTCTTTCAGGCTTGTTTTCAGAATGGCATTATTCCATCTGTATGGTACAAATCCATAATCAAGCCCAATCCCATTGAACATAGAGGGATAAGTCTTATTAGCACTCTATGTAAATTGTATTCTTGCATTCTAAATAACAGGCTGTCTGGTCAGATTGCTGATGAAGAGAATGGCTATAGGAAAGCCAAAGTGTCACGCCTGTTCCTGCTCCCTCTCTCTGGCATTCGAGGGCACCAGGCTGCTCTTCATTACGCAGACCTGTCACCATCATTACGTGCTTCAGCGCTCATTGGACTCACTTGGACTCCTTCACGTTGTTGATTGCCCCCTCTATATCTGTCTGTTCTTCAGTTTTGTTCCCCATGTCAGCATTATTGTCGTAATGTCGTTTTGTTCCCCCCCTTCCAGACACTGTTCTTGTTTTGTTTGATGTCTGTTTTCCATTAAATGTTTACTCCCTGTACTTGCTTCTCGTCTCCAGCATCGGTCCTTACACAGAGTGTGTATATCAGTGCCTTCAGAAAGTATTTAGACCCCTTTACTTTTTCCACATTTTGTTAGATTACAGCCTTATTCTAAAATCAAGAAAATATTGTTTTCCCCTTATCAGTCTATGCACAATACCCCATAATGACAAAGCAAAAACTGTTTTTTAGAAAAAAATCTAATTTATAGAAAAATAAATATCACATAACATAAGCATTCAGACCCTTTACTCAGTACTTTGTTGAAGCACCTTTGGCAGCAATTACAGCCTTAAGTCTTCTTGGGTATGACGCTACAAGCTTGGCACACCTGTTTCTGCCATTTTTCTCTGCAGATCCTCTCAAGCTATGTCAGGTTGGATGGGGAGCGTTTGCTGCACAGCTATTTTCAGGTCTTTCCAGAGGTTTTTGATCGGGTTCAAGTCCGGGCTCTGGCTGAGCCACTCATGGACATTCAGAGACTTGTCCCGAAGCCACTCCTGCATTGTCTTGGCTGTGTGCTTAGGGTTGTTGTCCTGTTGGAAGATGAAACTTTGCCCCAGTCTGAGGTCCTGAGTGCTTTGTTCATCTTTGCCTAGATCCCGATTAGTCTCCCAGTCCCTGCTGCTGAAAAAAAAAACACAGCATGCCACTGCCACCACCATGCTTCACCGTAGGGATAGTGCCAGGTTCCTCCAGACATGATGCTTCGCATCCAGGCCAAATAGTTCAATCTTGGTTTAATCCGACCAGAGAATCTTGTTTCTCGTGGTCTGAGAGTTTTTAGGTGCCCTTTGGCGAACTCCAAGTGGGCTGTCATGTACCTTTTGCTGAGGAGTGGCTTCCGCCTGGCCACTTTATCATAAAGGCCTGATTGGTGGAGTACTGCAGAAATGGTTGTCCTTCTGGGATGTTCTCCCATCTCCACAGAGGAACTCTGGAGCTAGAGTTTCCAACCCCTTACGGTGTAAAGCAGAGAGACATACTCTCGCCCATTTTATTTGCTCTATCCCTACAAATCAAACATGCTAAACTTCATATTGAAGTTGCGGATATATTACTGCGCATCTTGTTGAACGCTGATTAAATAGTTCTCCTTCCTAAAACCGAAGATGGCCTCCAGAATATGTTGAATATTGTTAATTTCTCGTGTACTAAATGGAGACTAGTGATACATCAATAGAAGAACCAGATTGTTCATTTCAGAAAGAAGGGCGTGCAGAGAAGTGCACAGAACTTTTGTTTTGGTACAACTAGTGCTGTGGCAGTCAGCCGGTGATTGTCAAGCAAATAACCGCCGGTCTCATGGTAAATGGCCTGTCAATTAACATAAACATGTTTAGCATCTCCTGGCTTCCACGCATAGCCTACAAGCCACTGATGCAGACCTTTGCAACATCTACATTTTAAAAAGTGGAATAAATCCATTTAATATAGCCTACACCATCACAATAAATATATTATTTATTTTCGACAGGTCTAAAGAAACATGATATGAACAAAATGTAGTCTATTTCAGAGGAACAGAATAGCATACTCTGAGTTGTCCTTATGTTAGGCCCTCATCTGGCTATGCCATATGAATGTGGGCTACACTAGTTAATTTAGCAGACAAGATTGGCTTAGAATTCCGTGGCATTATTTCACATTATTTTATAGTATGAAGAAAACAATTGAATAGAGCTGAATAAAATAGAAAGGATATTTTCTCCGAACGATTTCCGAGGGAGTGAGCACATGCAGCTATTCTGTGTTGAGCGGTTAAAGAAACCGGTCCTCCTATGTGTTTAGAGTTATTTATGCAACTTCAGTATTGATACAAATGTTGGGCTAAATTTTTAAAACATTCTTAGGCTGCATGATGCAACTGTAATGATGATTTGAAAAAAGTTGCATGAAAGGCATGAGCTCTGCTTTGTTTCTTGTGCAGGCTGCATCAGTCTCTCATTCAAAATTTGACAAACACTTAATAATATTCTCACAAGCCTCAAATTTCCCAGCGGCATTCCCCTTGCCTTTTGCGGCAAAGTGGCCGTTGTGCCCTTGGGATGACTATAATAGTTATAATTCCCTTCTCCCGGCTGCCAATCGCCATGATCCGAAACACCTCTCACTCACATGGCTCTCTCAGATATCGCACTTCTTATTAGCCAATGCCCGTCACGTGATCAGGTCCTTCTCACCTGCACCTCAACTCCAGAGTAGGCTACAAGTGAAGACAGACACAGCGGGGACGCAACTGCGTGCATCCTTCTTATCAAATTCCGAGGCACATATCGAAGATGTTAGAAGAATTGTCCACATTTACTTTTCCTCAGCCAACAAGATGAGTAGGCCTAACGAACAGGAAAAGCACTAGCCTATGTCAATGGACTATCCCCCATAGTACAAAACATACTCTGGGACAATTGTGGGATGCGATAGATCCAAAATTAATACAACCACTAGCATCATTTTTTTTTTTAAAGCAATGAAGCTGATGCAACAGATCAGCATGTTTAGCTTAAAATGTTGATACTATTAAGCTATTTTTCACATTATAAGCGCAGCAATGCGCACACGACAGGAGGCTATAAGCGCAAATGTTCCAAAATGGGGGTATGCCAGTTAGGCTCTACACCGGTTGTAAAGCGGATTAATTTGCTTAATTTTAAGAAGTTATTTGGCCACTTTAGTTGTGATACACACCTTATCAAAACATATAGGCCTATGGGCTAGGCTACATGAGGTGTGTGACTGTGATTAGAAAAAGTCCCCCAAAAAAGGCATGTGCAGTAAGGCAAGAAACTGCACATGCAGAGGCTTGAATTCCGTTTCAGACAGAGCGTGTTTGAGATCTCTCTGTTTGTTCACAATGCCTGGAGTAGAAGGAGAAAACTTTTTGTATAGTGTAGCTAGATGGCAGCTGTACTCATCATGATTATTGTATGCATATAGTTTGTGTAATTTGTCAAATGTTATTTTCTTCTGTAGTGTCTTGTATGCCCATGTGGGCTGAGCACCGGTAGGTGTATGACACTTAAATAAATCATATCAATCAATCATATAGGCTCTCTGTCAATACGACAGTCTTAGCTGAGGTTGGTTGTATTGAGTCCTATGTAAAGCCCTGTCGCTTATTTACTGGTGAAGAATCTCACACTACCTCCCCTGACAATGCTAATCACCTCAGCTAACAAACCTCTCAAATCCACTACCGAGGCCTTTAATTGAGCTTCTCAGGGACAGTGAAAAAGTATATTTGTCATATTATTACATACAGTATGTCACGTCTGTAATGTTTATAGTATTGTATTTACAGTACATACATTTGTATTCTTAAGAATATAGATTTGGAGGGTCCTGGTTCCTCTCTAGGTTTCTTCCTAGGTTTTGGCCTTTCTAGGGAGTTTTTCCTAGCCACCGTGCTTCTACACCTGCATTGCTTGCTGTTTGGGGTTTTAGGCTGGGTTTCTGTACAGCACTTCGAGATATTAGCTGATGTACGAAGGGCTATATAAAATAAACTTGATTTGATTTGATTTATTCTCATTGTTTATCGTTTATTGACAGTACATATGAGAAAAGACTGATGAAAAAACACACCCTCTGAGTTGTGCAGGTACAGTAAATGGTATGGTTATCAGTCTGCTACTTCCCTGAACACTGAAGAGTTAAATATCTAATCAAATAAAGCCTCCGGGTCTAACTTCTCACCCCTCAGTAGACAAGTAGATTTGGGATTTTTAGGCCTACACCAAGGCTGCGTCCCAAATGGCACCCTATTCCCTATATCGTGTGTCACAGGTGTGGAGAATGCTTGATTCATTGAGTGATGTGATTGGCTCCCTGTTTTTCTGTCCCTTTTTAACCCTTATTTCCTTTGTTTGAGGTGCAGGCATCCAGGGAAAGACGCATTTGAGAGGGAAGCAACGTTTATGTGGCAGCTGTGGCAAAGCGCCTCTGAAGCCTTTAGTATTTTATTGGGATCGCCAATTGGGTCTAAACAGGAAACGAAACAACACATAACATACATAACATAATATACATGTCACCACATAATAGTGATGGGAAACGAAGCTTCCTGAAGAATTGATGCTTTCCAGTCAATTGTGTCAAATAGGTTCATTACTCAAGGTTTTAATCAACAGTGGCACATGCTGGTCAAAGTATTTTACAGCAGGCAAATTATTATAGATGACGGCCCACGTGCATTAGCCTTTTTGTCTTCTACCGAAACCAATGCCAAGCCAATCAGGTGGTTGTTCGACGAAACAAAGCGTCGGACATCATCGATCACCTCATGATAAAGTGATACAGGCATCGGCACACTGCTTCAAAGAAAACTGCTGAACAATTTCGACGCATGCCTCAGAGCTCTGGTATCCAACGTAACATCCTTACTATATAATACTGCATACAGAATCTCCTGCCTCTGCCTCACACTTCAGAAAGAGGAGATTGCTCCTGCCCTATGCGACACTCTGGCTCGCACTGGCTCGCTTAGATGAGCCTTGGATTGTGGTCCCGTGTGGCTCAGTTGGTAGAGCATGGCGCTTGCAACGCCAGGGTTGTGGGTTCATTCCCCACGGGGGGACCAGGATGAATATGTATGAACTTTCCAATTTGTAAGTCGCTCTGGATAAGAGCGTCTGCTAAATGACTTAAATGTAAATCTAAGGCCACCCACTTACATAATACAATAGAACATTTATAAAAATGGCTGTGTCTTCACAGTCCCTGTTGTGCTGTGAGGTGTTCTTTCATGGGGTTTTATTGCTAGCTTGAGTCACCTGGGGTGGCAGAGATTTCCTTGTAGTCATGGCTCTATTTAACACTGTGTGTTTCCCAGCCTCTACCTGGTGACTGTGCAGAGACCTCTGATTGCATGTCTTGTGTGGTACCGATGAGTGTAGAAAATAAGTACCGACTGTTTGAACAGACTGTTCGTTACCTTCAATACCTTGCAATCAGAGGTCTCTTCACAAGACCAATAGTCAATCTCTCCTCAACTTTGAGCCAGGAGAGATTGACTTGCATGTTACTGACATGTACCGCTCTGTTCTATACCAACGTCAATTTACCTATGTCACTCTTTGCGACATCTGACATCACACAACTGTGTGCGACAAAGCTAGGGCCTGTGGGACCTGTCTGGTCGACTGAGATGTCACGAGAGCAGAGAAATGCCTTATCATGGACAGACCTCTTACCAACCATTGAGTCTATATGTTTTGACCATGACAGCTTGCTATCTAGGGTTACACCCAGTAGTTTAGTCTCCACCTGCTCAATCGCCACATTATTCAACAATTGACCTAAATGAGGTTTAACATTGACTGAGTGATTTGTGCCAAAAAACGATGCTTTTAATTATTGAGATATTTAGCACCAGCCTATTGCTAGTTACCCATTCTAAAACTGACTGGAGCTCTATGTTAAGGGTGTCAGTTATTTATTTTACTGTCATAGCTGACGTGTATACTGTTGAGTCGTGAGTGTACAGTGCATTTATAAAGTATTCAGACCCCTTGACTTTTTCCACATGTTGTTACATTAGTCTTTATTCTAAAATATATTTAAAAAAAAATGCTCATCAATCTACACACTATAGCCCAATAATGACAATAAGCGAAAATAGATTTTTGGAAATTTTTGCAAATTGATTACCAATAAAAAAACTGAAATACATTATTTAGTATTCAGACCCTTTGTTATGAGACTCAAAATTGAGCTCAGGTGCATCCTGTTTCCATTGATTATCCTTGAGATGTCTCTACAACTTGATTGGAGCCCACCTGTGGTAAATTAAACTGATTGGACATGATTTAGAAAGGCACACACCTGTCTATCTAAAGTCCCACAGTTGATAGTGCATGTCAGTGTAAAAACCAAGCCATGAGGTTGAAGGAATTGTCTGTAGAGCTCCAAGACAGTATTGTGTCGAGGCACAGATCTGCAGAAGGGTACCAAAACATTTCAGCAGCATTGAATGTCCTTCAGAACTCAGTGGCCTCCATCATTCTTAAATGGAAGAAGCTTGGAACCACCAAGACTCTTCCTAGAGCTGATTGGGGGGGAAGGGCCTTGATTGGGGAGGTGACCAAGAACCCGATGGTCACTCTGACAAAGCTCTAGAGTTCCTCTGTGGAGAAAGGAGAACCTTCCGGAAGGACAACCATCTCTACAGCACTCCACCATCCAGGCCTTTATGGTAGAGTGGCCAGACGGAAGCCACAACTCAGTAAAAGGCACATGACAGCCAGCCAGTGTCATACCCAAGAAGACTCAAGGCTGTAATCGCTGCATAAAAAAACATTATGGGGTTTTGGCAGTAGATTGATGATGTAACCTAAAATACTTTGACTGTACATACTTTTTCCACACTGTACATAGACACCCAGGCTTTATTCAGTCAGGAGAAGGTCATTAGTAAAAACAGAAAGCAATAATGGCCCAAGTCAGCTGCCCTGCAGTACACCACACAACTGAATTTAGTTTAGTTACGTGATTTCACAATTTACTGTATGTTTGCTCGTCTGCTGTGTTGGCAGACTTATTTGCCTTTGTCTCATCCCTCTCAGCCATACAGTTTTTCAAAAAATCTATCCATGTGGCTGTCTAACAGTGGATTTCCTGATGGGCGTATGCCAATCAGTAATCGGAAGAAGCAGTTTCATAAATGCTTCAAGTGCAGCATTAGGATGTTCTGCATTACACACAGACTAACAAATGTTTTTTACACCTTTGACATAGGAATCATTGCAAAACCTCTTGTATTATACACAATTTTAGATCCAGTCTTTGGAACTTTGGTTCTTCTAGATATGGCTATTATATTATGATCACTACATCCGCTTCAGAGCAGATTTCTGCAGCATTAGTAAAGATATGATCAATACACGTGGATTTACTTCCTGTTCTGTATGCAAATACCGTGGTAGGTTGCCCATTCTCAAAGAACCTGTGTTGCCTATGGCAGATCTGTTATTCAGAACACCCTTTCCTCTTGGTGTAAACCTAGGGTGGTGTAGTCAGATCTATGGTACTGTGCTGACTTTAGTCACAGCCCCTCTCGGCAAGGGTGTGTGACACATGCACTACCTTTGACCAGAGCCCTATGGGGTGCCATTTGGAACTAATTTACTCACTCAAAGCACAACCAAGAATCACTGCTACCAGAACAAGCAAAATGTTATTTTTTTATTCACAATATAAAAGTGGCATTACAAACAAATGTACAGAATGTAAACATCTGAACAGGAACCAAACTCATGTATTTTTGTATTTGTATTTATTTACTCTTCCTGGGGTCCAGCAAAATTAAGGTAGCTATGCAATTTGAAATACATTACATTCACATCACATTAAGTGTGCTCTCAGGCCCCTACTCTACTACCGCAGATCTACAACACAAAAGCCATGTGTACATGTGTGTATAGTGCGTATGTTATCGTGTGTGTGTGTATGCATGTGTCTGGGCCTGTGTTTGGGTTGCTTCACAGGCATTTTATGGCACCTTGGCTACATCAACAAGTACATTGTCTAATATAAGGGAAGTTGAACTCATTAAGGGGTAAAGGGTTTCACTGCTAGAATAATGGACAGAGGTTGAACTGCTACAGAAGGGGTTATTTGGTGGACATTAAAGCGTGCTACCAGGGTTGGGGTCAATTCGTTTATCAATTCAGTCAATCCAGGAAGTAAACTGAAATTCCAATTTCAAATGTTTCCCATAGAGAAGCATTGAGACAAGTTGAAATTGGAAATGTTTACTTCCTAAATTGATTGAAATGAAACTGACCCCAACCCTGCTTGCTACATCTCGGCTGCCTGTATGCTGTTTATTCTACTGTGTTTGATAGAAATACTGAGAGATCAATGTTGCAACATGATTCAATGCTAAAGGTTTACAAATAGTCTTCTTCTGGAGAACGAGAGTCAATTCTAAGTGTTGGCAAGGTTGACTTAGAGTAGAATATACAACATCCTCAACCATACAGTAGACGTTCAACCTGTAGGTTATGCTGAACAACATTCACATCTTTCATCAAATCAAATGTTATTGGTCACATACACACGATCTGCTGCCAATGACTGGAACGAACTACAAAAATCTCTGAAACTGGAAACACTCATCTCCCTCACTAGCTTTAAGCACCAGCTGTCAGAGCAGCTCACAGATCACTGCACATAGCCCATCTATAAATAGCCCAAACAACTACCTCTTCCCCTACTGTATTTATTTTGCTCCTTTGCACCCCAGTATTTCTACTTTGCACACTCATCTACTGTCAAATCTACCATTCCAGTTTTAATTGCTATATTGTATTTACTTCGCCACATGGCCTATTTATTGCCTTCACCTCCCTTATCTCACCTCATTTGCTCAGATTGTATATAGACTTATTTTTCTACTGTATTATTGACTGTATGTTTGTTTACTCCATGTGTAACTCTGTGTTGTTGTATGTGTTCGAACTGCTTTGCTTTATCTTGGCCAGGTCGCAGTTGTAAATGAGAACTTGTTCTCAACTTGCCTACCTGGTTAAATAAAGGTGAAATAAAACATTTAAATGAGCAGATGTTATGCGGGTGTAGCGAAATGCTTGTAGCTCCGACAGTGCAGTAATATCGAACAAGGAATATCTAACAAATTACACAACATATACCCAATACACAGAAGTAGGAATGAATTAAGACTATATACATATGGACGAGCGATTTCAGAGCGGAACAGACTAAGATACAGTAGAATAGTATAGAATACAGCATATACATATGAGATGAGTAATGCCAGATATGTAAACCTTGCCAGATATGTAAAGTGACTAGTGTTCCATTCCTTAAAGTGGCCAGTGATTTCTAGTGTATGCCTATATACAACAAGCCTGATGGCCTTGAGATGGAAGCTGTTTTTCAGTCTCTTGGTTCCAGCTTTGATCTCACCTTCTGGATGATAGCGGCTCAGGTGGGTAATGTCCTTGATGATCGTTTTGGTCTTCTGTGACATCGGGTGCACAATTACTTCCCAGCGAGTCTATAATACCAAACAAAACGCTCATAATATAGTCTAGGGATGTTGTGAGTCCTCAGAGGTTAAGCTTAAATGATACAAACTGAACATCTACAATCATTGTTTATGTTCTTATATAAATAGAAGTACTTCAAATCTATTAAAAATACTTTATCTGTGCCTGTTTGAGCTTACCTGGCTTAATAAACCAATAGAAAATTCCCAAAACTGAAAACCAGGCAGACTCAAGCAAATGCTCAAAGTATTTTTGTATCGATTTTTCAAAGTATATGAAAACCAGGTCTTAATATAAAACTGAAGAGTGAGGGAAGGCAGAAGGGGTTGGTAAATAAATAACCCCCAAAAACATCCTTATAAACCTGGAGGAGACACTTCCACATACTGTGGCTGATAGCCAAGGCTGTTCCCTCCAAATATACCAAACTTCTATTTGCAGTCTCCCAAAACAAGCGCCAAGATAGCTGTACAAGACAAAACAAAAACCTTAACCTTGAACCCGACACACATACATGATCCCATATTGAGAATATCTTCCAAGCCCTCTGAAGTAACAACCAACATTGACTGGTGCTGTGTTCTGTTCTCTCCTCTGCAGGCTCAGCCCTTCGTAACACATGGAACATCACAACAGAACCACAGAGTGAGTGCCCTCTCAACCAATCATGCTGGCTGTATTCCTCATCCACCTGCGCTGCTCTGCCCCAGCAACCAATCCCTAAGAGTCCTCTGGGCAGGTGGGAGGGACAAAAAACCCATACGGTGTGGATGACTAACCATTCACCAACAGGCCTGGTGCCCCTGTCTGTCAGGTAAGCTGGCATGACTGTACCCAGGGTGGGGTTGGTTAGGTTGACAGAGGGTCGTCATCCCCTTTACTGCATTTACACTTGCAGCACAGAATGAAGGATGAGGAGGAGGAAGGGAGACGCCAACAGCAGGAGCAGCACGAAGCCAGCGAATATCCCCACCACCCGGAGAGAGATGTGGAAGTGTGCTTTTACTATATACCCTCTTCAACCCCAATATACCCTCTTCAACCCCAATATACCCTCTTCAACCCCAATGAGCAACCAAATGTATCTAAGACCTTTTTAGATCACTAGTTGTAAGATGGGATTCATAATGTGCTTGTATTAACCCAAACATGACAGAGATATCAGAGAGAAGGGATGTACAGTACAGTGGTGCACCAACACAACATGTATTCAATCTCTCGTTTGCCTGAGCAGTAGTACACTGACTATCCACAAGGGGGGAGTAGTTCCCCAAACATAAAATGTACAGTGAGACAGGGCTGGCGTCCACAGTGTTTATGACACTGAATCATCCTTTTGCTTTTTCCTCTTTGACGTCACAGATATATGCATACATCACTTAGTGGCCATGACAATAAACAACATCATTGTGTTGAGTCTAATGGGAGCAGAGCTTTCAACAACCCCTTTAAAATATTGATGAAGCAGTTAGGGCATCCCTATAGTGGCGTTAAACCTAGGTAAGACCTACAGAGGAACTAGTGGGGACAGATATATTCACACACTTAATACTATTTTTTAAATGTTCATCCATATTTTGTCTGAGACTTTCTCCTAGACCTCCTTCCGTGACAGACATAACTTTAAACTTCAAACCTGGATTTTTTGGATGGATTTTTTAAATGTCACTTAGTACCCATTTGTGGTAATAATTTTTAATTTTTCTTTTCAATGACATACAGGTCCTCATTTTCAAAGTACCTGTAACTCTACTATAGGACATATAGTAGATACTGCTGCCACAGCTAGCCCGTGTGACTGACTGGGTTCTAACCTGGGACTCCAGCATACCAAAAGCCTGTGTTAACCCGCTGAGCTAAAGTCAACAAATGTGTCATTTTTACAATACAGTACCTGTGTCCGGTGCCAGACAACTGAAGCTCTGGAGAGGCCCAGTTTGTTTTAGCACGGCCCTTTGTCATAGTGGATCAGGAGGAGGTCATCCTGGAGAGAGAGAAGGAATCACTATCAGGGTTAAATCCTGGATTAAATGTGTTAAGTCATGGTTAAATGTGTTAAGTCATGGTTAAATGTGTTAAGTCATGGTTAAATGTGTGGGCAGATCCACTGGAAAAATTGACATTGGCCAAGATATATACATGTACTGTATGTAAGTAAGTTTATATAAAATCAGATTCTTTAAAAAAATATATACATTGCATCATATGTGGCATGTGCTTTATAAACTCTGTTGCCTGGTCACTTTGTGCAGGTCCCAAACAATTCAATAGATCACTAGAGTGTTAGTATTAGTGTTTTCTATTGCAGGCTCAGGAAGTACCAGCAGAAGGGTGTGTGTGTGTGTCTGTTCAGTGTTGGTTGGTTGGTTAACTCACTTCAAGAGCCCCCTGGCAGTACCAACAGAAGGTACACTTACAGTTCCTGCACATCATCCGAGCACATCCCTTGTCCCTCTCGATGTACACCTTACATTTGGGACAGAGCTTGACGGGCGCTCTTGTCGAAGGAACTGAAAGACAAGAGACAATGAACGTCAAGGTGGGACGTACATAGACCAGTACATACTGCACTGTCAAGAACAACAAGAGCAATAAGAACAGCTAAAAATCACTGCGTCATTGAGTCTTTATTGGGCTGTGTTATTGAGCACATTCAGATAGAACCGTCACTCAGTTTCGAAACGTTTTCTTCCTACTGAACCTACCCCGTGTAGTCCTCCTGAGTGTTGATGAAATCAGTAGACGACAGAAGGAGTGTTGTGCTATCCAGTGTTGTGTTGTGTTGTAGCCTACCTGTAAAAGCCTACCTGGTCGCCCCAGGTAGGAAGGTGTAATAGTGTATTGGTCAGGGGTTGGAACCAAAATTGTTCTGTTCCAAGCAGAACCCCTATTTCGTTCGTTCTGTTCCGGCGTTCCAGCCAGAAAGTTCTGAAACGGTTCAACCAACCCCCCCAAAAAATACACAGTTCATATATACTCTATATATAGTTCCTTGTCATAAAAAAATGTTACCTGTGAAATCAATGTTTTTACATTTAGCTCATTCATTTACTTCACCAATTCGCGCAGAAGCGACCTAAATTTCTCGGGTGGGGAGGGAGCGAGAGAGAGAGGGGTGGACATAGAGGGGGCTTGGTTTGAAGCGCTGAACATCATGACATGCATTGGAATGCATTTAGGTTATTACTAGCTTTACACTTCACAGAATAACAGAATTATATTCTAGACATTAGGAATATTTTTGTCATGAAAAATAATATCATTAACCGGGTTCTCAAGATTTGAAAATAAAGGTTCTATTCAAGAACAGAAGAGATCACTTTCGGGTTTTCTGATCTGTTCCCTGAACCGGTTCCAACCCCTGGTATTGGTGTGATAGTGTACAGTGTTAGTGTATAGGTATGTATAGTGTACAGGTGTGTTGCAGTAATATCCTACCTGGTCTCTTCGGGTCAGAAGTTGTTGTCCTGGCAGGCATGTTCTTTATACCAGCTGTTCCGGCAGGCCGAGCAGAACTCCAGCCTGCACACAAAGAACTGGACCAGCTGTGGCAACTCCATCTCCACCTCCTTCAGCTGGTCCATTGCCTGGCACGACGAGGACGGGCACCAGGTCCGGCATTGGGTCCAACAGCAACTCTGTGGACCACACAGGGACAGGACTGTATTCATTACGTAGCAAAACGTTTTCCAATGGAAAACTAAAATGAGGATTTCTTATTGGATAAGTTCAGGTAATCCCTCCACCTTCAGTCAAATTTCCTTGTTCTCCCATCACACAGGGACAGAGCTGCCTGGCATCATAGAAATAGAATTATCGGTACACTCAATATGGCCGCCGGCCCACTCATCACAGAACATACTAGTCATTCTATATCTATGGCTGGGACCTCATACCTCAATGGGGGAACGTAACACCCAATACAAGTAGAACAAGACTACTAGCACAGCTTTGAAATACTTTTTCAATTCACAATCTTTGGCATCTTAATAAAAGCTATTCTGAGAGACAGTATGATTCTTTGTCCTGGTTTGATCTCTTTGATCACGATTATGCTAAATCATCTTGTAACTCTTCTGTGGACAGGAGTCAAAATAAAAGCCTCACTCATCCGGTAGAGGATACATAACAACTGCTGTGGGTGTGTGTGTGTGTGTCGCTCCACTGAAATTAGAAAGTGCTCATCCACCATTATTCATGAGCCAGATGTCTTGGGATTGTTTTTCTGAGGATGTCGCCAATTAAATCCAACACAACTCCAGTCAAACTGAATTTGATTAGTTAAGATGGAGAGAAAACCCTGCCAGCCCATCACTGTCTCTTCTTCTCTCTGAGAGCCTTATACCTTTTAAGAGAGGTTAAGGCAGGCCTAAAAGGTGGAAGGGGAAAGCTGAATAAACAGTCAAGTGTCTCCATTCTCTCTACTTCTACAGCCTTTGTACGGTAAGGGTTAAGGTTCAAGGGTCACTGGGTCAGCAATCACGGCTGTGACCTGTCCAGTGTCCACTCTCAGTCTCTTCTCTCTGAGAGTCTTCTATAATGTTTCAGAGGTTAAGATAGGTCTACAGTGAAGGAAGGAGGGAGTCACATTGATGAATAACCAGTGACTCCTCTCATCTCTCTCAGCTTGTCAATCAAGCAATCAAATGTATTTATAAAGCCCTTTTTACATCAGCAGATGTCACAAAGTGTTTATACAGAAAGCCAGCCTAAAACCCCAAAGACCAAACAATGCAGATGTAGAAGCACGGTGGCTCCCTAGAAAGGCAGGAACCTAGGAAGAAACCGAGGATGTTGCCTGTCGTCCACTCACTTCTCTCAAACTGCAGCCTCCTGTACCTCTGCATGCTCCCTGCTGCCACCACGCATTCCATCTGCAAAAGAGAGAAATGCATAGAGACAAACACAGATATGGATGAAGTCTCTCATCACCCTGCTTTATGGCTTCAAGCATCTGTACTCCTGAGCTGTTGAAGACCCATACAGGCTGTATGGGAATGGAGTCAAATAGCTACAGTACATGGGGATCTCAGTGGCGGTGTCCCAAATGGCACCCTATTCCCTATTTAGTGCACTACTTTTGACCAGGGCCCACAGGTCCATATATCACTCTGGTCTGGTCAAAAGACTCTGGTCAAAAGTAGTGCACTACGTATGGAAAAGGGTGCTGTTTGGGCTCTTGTCAAAAGTAGTGTACTATAAAAACAAAAATAGTGAAATACACAACGCTGGAACGTAGGCATCTAGGATTAGGAATTAGAATACTAGAATGGACCTGAACCTTCTTACGACAGTAAATTCTTGCAGTATAAAACTAGCTGAATTTAAATTTGAAAGTTAGCTTACTAGCTAGTTCCAAATTGTTTACTGGTAGTAACCGTAACATGGCTACTGAGGCAGGCTAGCAGCCTACATAAAAATCAGAGAACGGAATAATCCATTTTAAAAACACAGAATTCAGAGGGAGTCAATCTGGCCACTGAGGCAGGCTAGAGAGTCAACACGGTGAGTTTGGACATACTCCATTTGAGACTCGGGGGACTCGGCATTAACTCACATTTGAGTCCGAGTTGAGCTCAAATGGGAAAACTTCAAGGGTGTATAGACTACTTTAATTGAAAAGCAAATCTATAAAAATAAATAAATAAGTATAATGTTAAATATTCTGTAGGTTGAATGACTCGTTTTCAGCTGATCCCATTCCTGACTTGAACCCCATGTAAAGCGATGTGCTCGACAATACGTCTTCTTGTTTATCTTCCTGCCTGCAGACCCTTAACCTCCCAGACTGTCTCCACCTTCCACCAACATGCGCCAAATACTCACTGTTCACAGCCAGAAACATGTGGGTGACAACAGTTATCACTCATAATAACGTATTAATTGTTGAACAACAATTACAGTCCATCCATTCTGGTTTACAATACATGTTTTACTATCCACTGGTAGTAAGTATAATGTAAAACAACATTCTATAGGTTGAATGATCAGTGTTTGTTTCCAGCTGAACCCATTTCTCACTTGAACCCCATGTCAAGTGACGTGCTCTACAAGACACGTCTTATGTTTTGTCTCTCCACCCTCAGCCTCTCTGATGGACTGTCTCCACCTTCCACCACCGTGCACCAAATACTCCAAATGTAAATCTGAAGGCTGGCACCGTGAGCCTAAGCTGGTGTGGCTGGACAGTAAAGGAGAGTCTCAAATGTGAAAACTGTTCAAGGGTGTGTAGACATTCAACCATTGATTATTTAAGAAAAAAAGTTATTAATGCTCGTTGAGCTTCGTTGAACTGTTCTTCCCCTTTCAGAACAAAACATAGGCCTGTTTAACTGAAAACAAACACTGTATAGCCTATAATTGTAATATAATAGATGGCCAGTCCTGGCATCCATAGCTCTGATGTTTATGGTTAGTGCTATCTGGATTCCTTGGAATGTATCTACCCTAACCCATACCTTATTTTTTTAATTACATTTTTTAATTTTACCTTTATTTATACAGGTTTTTTCTCATTGAGATAATATTTATTTTCCAAGAGAGACCTGGTCCAATAGCAGCAGGGGGAACAACGTTTCAGACAAAACAACTTACATACACTAACACGACGTTAAAAACAAAACTATAAACACACATACAGTACAACAATTACATATTACATTGAAAACACAAACGTCTTGACTAAAAACAGCTGGCCTAAAAACAATTACACTCTTCTGTGATATATACATCGATCAAGTGTTTAAACTCCACCAGCTAAACTAGATCATCACATTTTAAAATGTTCAGGAGGGAATTCCAGGACCACGGTGCTAAGTAACTAAAACTATTTCTACCATGACCTGTTCTAATTTTTGGTACTGTTAGAAGCAAATCAGAATGCGACCGTAATTGATATTTATTTACTGACCTGACTAAAAAAGAACAGAGATAAAATGGCATTTTTACCCAATATGGCCTTATAAATCAGTGTATTCCAGTGTTTAAGCCTACGCAAGGGCAATGACGACCAGCCAACAGCGCTGTAGAGATCACAATGCTGTGTTAGACGTTTCTGATTTGTAATGAACCTGAGGGCTGCATGATACACTGAATCAAGTGCTCTCGGGGTTGTGGCTGAGGCCTGCATATATATAACATCACTAAAATCTAAAACCGACAGTAATGTACATCGTACCAGCTCCTTCCTGGCCTCAAAAGAAAAACAAGCCTTATGCCGGTAATAAAATCCTATTTTCAGCTTGAGCTTCCTTATACATAACCAAATCCTTTACCTAAACTTTAACCATTTTAAAATGTCGTCTTCAATGTCAACTGACCAATAAACATTAACGTGGGTGTGGTCTGGCATATAAATCAGACACGGATATTTGTATTGTACACAAATATGGTTCACATCTTCCAAACCCCGTCAAGACTCAACATAGGCATGCACATTCAGCTTGACCACACGGTGGTGCTACAACAGACACATATTTCTCTCTCGATCTGTTTGACTCCATGTTGAAATTTAAAAACCTCTGTGGTTGCTGAGTTGACGTGCTTCCTATTTGAGGTCTGGATTGTGAAATGAAGATATCACCCTGATGTGTTATCACATTAATACACAGATAAGCGATGAATGGCTGGGATGGAGGGAATCTTACATTTGGAGGCAGCAGGCCCATGATGACTGTAGACTACCAGGCTGTCACCTGCTGTAGAACAGGATGCTTTACAGCACTGAGAGGCCAACACACATTATGTTCAGCTCTCATTTTTAATTCAATTTATCAACGTCTCCATAGTCAAATGAATGAATGCTGTGTGTGTGTACAGATGACGGCTGCCCTCCTTAGGCATATTGGAATACATTATTATGGGACTCATGTCTTCCAGTAAAGTCATTATTCACTTTGCAAAGGAAACAGACTCGCCGACAGAATGAATGGGAACACAGAACAGTGAGAATGAAATAGCAACACATAACGGTGTAAATGCAACATATTCTAATGGCTGGAGGGAAACACGGGCTAAACACTGGCTTGTTGGAGGACAAAGTGTTACTTGGGATAATTAGACTTTTTATATCACCTTTTTAAACATGCATCAGGCCTGCCTTTATATTCCTAGACAAATTCAGTGTTATGACTAAGACACTTCCTTTGCCTAAAGTGGCTGTTGCTATTTTATAAAATTTGACTTCAGGTGTATCACTATTGGAACAAGGGGAAACAGTGAGCAATGGAAATTGATTGAAAATTGCAACCCATCCACGCCTGGGCTACAATACTGCCAGCAAAGTATTTCCAAAGCCAACTAACATTTAGTACCATCTGAGTAAGCAGTGTTAACTTAATCTTGGTTAACCAAGAACAAAAATATTGCGTAATTTGTGAGAGAGCACAAGAGATCTTTGATTTCCTTAGCAGAAGTCCAGAGAGATAAGAGAACACCACTGGCTCCTGAATCTAGATCCATCTGGCCTGTCAGAAAAGTGAAATGTACTATAGGTCTCCTCAATTAGTGTCTATAATTGGATTACAACAAGAAGCAGCACACAGCCTTCAAAAGAGGAGAGGAATAGAGAAGGAGAGTAATCCACTTTGCTTGACCAGCAGAGCTCAACAAAGGAAGCAGCACTGAGACAATTACACAGAACAAGATAATCTCTCAGATCCAGCCTGGCTTGGATACTGGCAGTAGGGAAAGAATACTAGTAACAACTTTGACACATAGGGAGACACATTTTACATGACATTTGAGTCATTTAGAAAACAGACTTACAGGGACAATTCAGGTTAAGGTCCTTGCTCAAGGGCACAGACAGTTTTTTCACCTAGTTGGCTCAAGGATTCGAACCAGCAACCTTTCGGTTACTGGCCCAACACTCTTAACCGCTAGGCTACCTGCCACCCCGCTAGAGAGAGAGGTAGGGAGAAGGAGTGAGAGAGAGAGAAACTAACTAGCAAAACCGAAAAAATGACCCTTACCAAACTCTTAACCCTGACCCTAAACTTAACCTAATTTTATTTTATTATAAATTCTGAGATGAAATATCAGTTTGGGTGTCAGGCGTGTCAGTCACACAGAAGAACAGCTCTTGACTTTTTGTAACTTTTTGGTTGTTAAGAGTGAGATGGACACAATGAAATGAGCAACAAAAAAAAAGTAATAAAATTGTACAACTGAAGATAAACCCAAGAGGAAAAGAGTGCGAGTTAAAAGAGCAATCTTAATCGTGCTAGATAGCTAAATTCACATGTCTGTTAGCTTACTAGCTAATTCCAACTGTTACTGGTGGTAACTATAGCAACATGGCTACTGAGGCAGGCTAATAGCCCCAGCAGACCCCCCCCCCCCCTTAAAAAATAATAATTCAAGCCTAAATAAAATCAGAGAACGGAATAATACATTTTAGAACACAGAATTCAGAGGGAGAACCAACCTGCTGAGAGGAGCAGGAGAGAGTAGGGCAGCCTGGTCAGCAGAGTCGTTCCCAAACTCCTGCATCACCATCTCCCCTCCACAGGATAGACTTTTATCCCCGTACCATCCAGAAAATCAATGCTGACATCACAAGAGGGTGTGCCCTACTCCAGAATGTGCACGTTGCTCACCACTCAACAATCACAGAGGAACAGGAGAACTCCGTAGGAGTGAGATTAAACAGCTCCTCCAGTACATCTGCACTAAACTGCACACAAATTTACTTGTTCAATTAATACAACTAAATAAAAGAGAACAAAATGTTTGCTGTTATCCATTGTTTATCTCACTCAACAATTTAGTAGTTACTGTATTTTTGTAACATGAAATCGCTATCATTTAACAAGTGGGAGATTCAGGGCCTGAACTCATCAACCTAAATTAAAAAATAATCTGAAAGATGTTGATGTCATCATTCTGCAGGAGACATGGTGTAAAGGCATCCGCATGCTTCCCAGCCGAAACAGTTCAGAACAGTTTAACACAACATTTTGGTTTTTGTTCCACACCAAAAAAATTCTTGAGACAAGCCGAAGTAGGTAGCCGAAGTCTACGGCTATTCGTCTGTGATTGGTCAACAGCAGGGACTCTTCAGTCGTCTTTGTGGTCATTCAACGAGAGACGACTCGTTTTCAAGCAATTTTTTTTCCATTTAGACATACTGCACCAAACATCTTAGTTTGCAATACAAAATGGTGACATATGTACAACTCATTTTAAAAACTCTACCATACTGTTTAAATTGATGCAAACACAGGACAAATGGCAAATTCATGAGAGGTTGAATGGATTGGAAAAAGCTAGAAAAGGACAATAAAAATCTGAGCAAGAGCTCTATAAGAAACTTCAGGCCCTCCAATTTAAAAAAGCACGCAAAGCGGATTGCATCCTAAATGAGATGCTCAAATTCACTTGTAGGTTATTTCCCTGACATCTGGAACCAAGGACTCATAACCCAAATCTTTAAGAACGGAGAAAAATTGGACCCTAACATGCTGACCACACAGCCCGCGTCGCAAAATAAATGTACACATACATATTCAATCATTGCATCCATACTGCTTGTCTGCGTAACAATGCGCTAAAATAAAACTTGGTTCTATTTGTGACGCATCGCAAGTCCCACCTCCCCCATCTCCTCATTGGTTTTTAGGAGCATATACCCACGTAGGTGATTGAAAGATGAACTGAGGTCCACACTCCAGTCCAGTTGGTGGTGGTAAGGCACCTTGAAGATGGTTGCCAACCGCCATATGAAGTCCAAAGAAGAAGAAGCCTGACGGAGGAGAGATTACCAGAAACTAAGTCGGTTTGGTTCAGAGTTCGTTTTGATATTTCAACCTGCGTGTCCTGATCGTGTCTGGTGTGGGTGGACAAAAAGCAACATGTGTGCGCCCGGTTCTCTCACGACCTCTACAAGCCAGAATGCTGAACAAAATGATACTTTCCAGGTTATCTGTGTTGTTGGTCCTTTTGCAGGTATGAATCTGAGACAAAATATCCACAGAGTATTATTATCAACCAGTCTTTCAGTATGCTGGTCTGTATATTGTTTGTATTTCTAATACTGATGCAATACACACGTGACAAACACTTGCACAATATGGCAGAGCCTAAACGAACGGCAAACACTTCCAGCTGATTGCGAGGAAACATGCTTTGGTCAACCACATTTGGTTACATTCGGCTATCGTTTACATATTGGGCATCACGGATGCGTCAACAGATTCAAAATACACAGACAGAACCTACCGGCGCCGCAAAAAGTTGGGTAAACAATACTTTCCTGTGGATACCCCATCTCCTACAGCCAAAAAGACCAACAGCATGTACAACCGGTACATGCTGTTGGTCAACATTCTGTCTTGTAGAGAATATTGCATATCTATCTTTTTTTTACCAATATCTGTGAAGTAACCATGGTAACAATCGTATGTTTATGTAACGGTACAACTTGAAACCGTCCCCTCGCCCCAACACGGGCGCGAACCAGGGACCCTCTGCACACATCAACAACTGACACCCACGAAGCGTCGTTACCCATCGCTCCACAAAAGCCGCGGCCCTTGCAGAGCAAGGGGCAACACTACTTCTAGGTTTCAGAGCAAGTGACGTAACTGATTGAAACGCTATTAGCGCGTACCCGCTAACTAGCTAGCCATTTCACATCCGTTACATTTAGGCAAGAATAACCCCTAGTGTGGTGGCCTTATCTATATCTGATATTCAAATGTTGACATGATAAACAACCATTATTTAAAGATGCACTATGTAGAAATCCCTCCGCCATTTCCTGGTTGATACAATTCTAATAGATTTGCCTAATTTCAGTTTTTGTGACAAAACAAGCAAGTATACTGTAGAGAATCACTGTACCATTTAAACTGCTGTGAAATATATTTTCCATAACCCAAAATATTGTATTTTCAGCTGTTTGAAGCTGGTGTACAAAACTGAAGGTGAAAGAATACAAAAACAAAACTTAAGCACTGGACGGGTTAAATGCAGAAGACACATTTCAGTTGAACTGACTAGGTATCCCCTTTCCCTCAATGACAACAGCAATAGGCTTACATTACATCCATTATGGAACAAGAAAAAAACATTAGGCTACATTCCGTTAATGCAAACCCGGTGAGACTGTCTCAAACATGCAAACCTATTCTGTAACATTTACATTGTAACAACATGTTATGTATCCAGGTTTACCTTGGATTCAGACTTTCGTTTGTCAATTTTCTTGAGGAATAACATGAGCCTTGTTTTCCATCCAGACTATCCCTTCAAACGTCCTTTAATCGTTGCATTTTGGCCCAATTATTATTTACATCACATTGAAATACTATCTCGTATTCAAAATAGTAATAGAAAGCTCCAGTGGTTGATGCGCTTATCAAAATCAGCTGTTCTGTGTGAGTCTGGAAAGACGCCACTTGCATGCGTTTAGAGAGTTGAGAACTAGTATTCTGCAAGCAGCACCAAAGATGACGTCAATTTAGTATAGTAATGACGAATCCTTCAAAATAAAAGGCCGCATTTCAAAACATTGCTATGTGGATAACTAACTTAAACGATATTACATTTTAAATCAATGTCCATTTTTATTGTGCTTACAAGCAAATGCAAGACGGACTTTATGGAAAAGTCATTTTTTTGTTTTAAATACAATGTTCAGAACATTGGGCTTAGGAGAAAAAAAAACTATTATACATGCCGAAGTAAAAGTGGGGTTGGGATTACACAGTAGGGTCTGTAGAATCTATATATATGGTGGTTTAAATACCCAGCAGCACTTTCTACCCCACCTACCAATATGTATAGGGCCTTATAGTGTATTGCATTGGGACCAATGGGTGGAGTAGAAAGTGCTGCTGGGTATTTAACCCTTACTTTGGCAAAAATAATAGTTTTTCTCTATAAGCCAATAAGTCACTCATATACAGTGTATTGCATTGCAGAGAATGGGGTGGGTGGAGTAAGGAGTCACAAGCACTCTTTAATAAACCTGTTGGTCATCACAAGAGACCATTTATGTTTCGCAAACTGTTGAGTAATTGTAATTACGTGTATCTGTATTTTATTTAAAGTGTATTTCTTTAAATATAGCCTACACAGCAGCTTTCAACACACCAGTATGTGTGTAAACTTTCAAAAATAATGGTGGTATAGATGATACAATTTTGAAAATAAAAGTGTGTCAAGTTATCCATTTATTTATTCAAAGGCAGTTGCAATACTTTGAAAAACAATTGTTTTGCACCATAGTGCTACAAAAACAATTGATACAAAGTTTAGTATGTCTTTGTAGGGGGACTCTTTTATATAAATATATATACATATATATATATATATATATATATATATATATATATATATATATATATATATATATATATATAAAATCTCCGATCATTTGCCTGCATAATATCCTGCTGCTAGCATAATGGTAATGGTGCATCATGAATAGGGTTTCCCTGAATATAAATTAGGTAATTCTTTCCAGTGATTGGATGGAAAAACCCCTAAAACAATTAACGTAACACTACTGCCACCTGCCGTTTGGATTGGGTCATATTGTAATGACCTGACTAGATCATAAATGAACAATTGTCCAGACAGAGGCTTGAGTTTGCGAATTGACGGTTTATTAAACCAACTTTACACAGGCTACTGTTTGGGCCGTAGCACACGCCAAATAGATGACAGATAACCCACAAGCCAATCGTGACCTTCTCTTGTGAAGCCCAGACGTAAGAGAGAGAGAACAAAGGCTGAACCTGGTCTTAACTTCCAATGCTCCACCCTCCTGCCCAACCCCCCTCCACGCCACTCCGCCAACCACCAGGATGCCCGGCATCAGAACATTCCAGGCATTCCCGTGATTGGCAGATAGCAGGTTGATTGACATGTCGGACCCCGCGAACACTGGGTACTGGTCAGTACAACACAACCACCTCCTAGCCTAACACATAACACACAGCTGTCTGTGCGGGTCGCTACACAGCCCCCCCACCACAAAGTCCCTCGTCCCCGAGGGAACAAACAAAGTCTCTGAAGCGACCCGGAGGTCTCCTTTGCCTGCGTGGCCGTGATGGTCGCAGAGTGTCCCTCTGGGAACCAGGGGATGAAGGCAGGGATATGGGGGACAAGGAAGCGGGAACGGGTAATACAGTCCGTGGCTCTGGGGAACCA